>NC_137465.1:225322841-225653744 GCF_964235325.1 Thermobia domestica
GTTCATAGGCCGCGTTCACAAAAGCTCTCCGTTGTTGACTTCTATCCTTAGCTAACTGCATCCAGTTTCCACTTTGTGTTCCAATCTCTGCGAGATCCATCTTAATATTGTGAAGATATGTGTATTTAGACACATGAGGAAATATTTTATTTTGAACTATGGGGCATTTTATTTTAAAAATCATTACAGTGAAAAGGATAATCATTCATTTAATGTTAAATTACTTTTCGACTTTTTTTTCTAAGTTCATTTGCCTTTCCTACTAGGAAGTCTTATTGCTGTCTGTTATTTCCTTCTTACACTTGTAATTTCTCAATTAATAAAAACAACAGATTGCTTCCCCGTCCGCTTACCTTACCTTGGTTAATCTACGAGCACGCACTTTTTCATCAAGACGGCAAACATAGTTAATGGCAGAGTATTTGAACCCGGAAGCGACGCTAAACAAAAACGAGGGCTTTGAGAGGCTTTTGGAAGGGGCAGTCGATATGGAATTAGAAACGAGTTAAGATGTAGACCGCGAGACTCATTTTCAAGTTTACGACAAATTTAGCTTTGCTCCGTCCTAAAGAGCACATTTGTATCAGCATACGTTACTTGGCTGTTAACGATGATGAATTGTTTACTAAAGAGTACTTTCGACTCTGACTGAACTTACGATCTTCGTAAAGTTGGTTTTCCTGTCTGTGTTTCGCTAACTCTTAATCTTCGACTACTTGGACGACCAGCCAGCCAGCCAGAGGGATGGACGGACGTCGGCCCACTGGAAGAATCGTCAAGAAGGCAACATCCAAATCTACAAGTAAGTGCAAGTAGGTTAACCTGTCCTAAAAGTTGCTCCCTTCTCACCCCTTTCAACCGCATCGACATCACAATATGTTACCTGTTACATCGTTTAATTTTATTTAAATGCAACCCAGGTCTGATCCCGTGCCTTACGTACTGTTAAGTTCAATGTATGTAAAATCCTGGGCGCAACTTGTCGGTTCTGACATCCCCAATTACGTTACTTATAAGCGCACTATATGAGCTCTCAGGCTGCCAAAGGGGCGACTGGACTGCACAATATTGTCCTCCCATCTGCGCCTAGGTCTTCCTAATGGTCGTTTTCCGATTGGTCTTCCAGTCAAGACTTTGAAAGCGTTTCTACTTTCTTCCATTCTAGCTACATGACCCGCCCACCTAAGCCTCCTAGACTTGACGACACCTAACAATGTTGGGTAAACCATATAAATTATGTAGTTCCTCGTTATGAAGTTTCCGCCATTCCCCATTCCCGTTCCTCTTGGGTCCGAATATTCGTCTCAGGATCTTGTTCTCAAATACTTTCAGTCTATGTTCTTCCCTCAGAGTAAGTGACCATGTTTCGCAATCATACAGAACAACAGGCATGATTATCGTTTTGTATATACATATAAAAGCAGAAAATCGGTTAGAAATAGCAGGAAACTAGCTTTTTTCTGATATCGATTATGTATCCAAAGAAGATGTTCTTTATCCGGTTTTATCCTTCAATTACAACCCGAAATTATAGATCTGTCCTTCAATTGCAACCGGAAGTTACAGATGTATCCTTGAATTACAGATGTATCCGAAAATTATAGATATACTATTTTCGGTTTCAGTATTGAATTGGCATAGTTCGAAAGTAAACCGTAGTTTTACAATGTGAAATGAGTGTTACTTAACTCATTCTTATTTCGGCTCAAAGGAAAGAAAGAAAGAAAGAAAGAAAGAATAAATCTAAACTGAAAGAACACACATCGAACGGAAAGAGAATAGCGCGCAATATATTGTGGAAAAGAGTATTTATTGTTGGTTACATTTTAATTCAGGGAGTCATTTCGACCCACGTGTAAAGAAAACTGAGGATTTCTAGCGTGGAAATGAAAACGATGGCGCGCGTAATGCGCTTACACGTTGAGTTCAGAGACGAAGACAGAGATGGACGCCCAGCAGGAACCAGATTTCGTCTAATCCCCTCGGCTTTCCTCATGAAACATTCACTGCCAGCGAAGGCAGGAACTTGTGGCAGACGAGTTTAAGGAAGAGATTAGGCAGCCTTCTACAAATCGAACTACCACGCTGCACCGAAAGATATACATTCTTTAATTTTAATAACTTTTTATATTTATTTCAGAAACAGTGGCACGCTTTAAACGAAAACATACTCTTTTACGCTTTTGATGCATAACATACGGTCTAAGAGACTCAGAGAGTGACTAAAGTAACATTTACTCTCATTATTATTATTATTATTATTATTATTATTATTATTATTATTATTATTATTATTATTATTATTATTATTATTATTATTATTATTATTATTATTATTATTACTAGACGTCCATCAGATCTTCTAATATATACACAGAGAAAAATCCGTTCTCCGGACAGCAGTATATTGTACAAATATACGGTATCCTCTTGCTTACCATAGAAATCAATACGGAGCATACGTTATCGGTATGCTACATTAGCACTGCCCTTAGATGTTTCATCATGCCGTTGCAGGATGTCTCACATCTAACAGTTTTCCGTATATCACATACATATACTTATGTTACCTTCGTCAGCTATATGTGATATACGTCCATTTGTATGTGAGATCCTGACTCACCTATATTGTTTCATACAGAAAGTACGTATAGATGGAACACTTATACAGAAAGTATTATAAAACATGCGTTTTCAGTTATACATCTGCTGTACGTTAAGTCTAAAAACTACAGGAATAACGCATGTAACCTATCTTTTTAAGTACACCACCTACATTTTTTTTCTCAGTGTAACCAAAGTGTAATATCTTCAAAAGTATTCTGAAGCGACACATTTTATGTAAGTAATATATGTTACTCTTAGGACAATGTATGCTACTATTGGAAGTATATGTATCATTGTAAGCAGAGCTGGCACCGATTTCTGTATAACTTGAACAGAGAGAAACTGTTCTCGTAACTATGTTTCGTTGTTAGATGTCCAAAGCAATGAGGCGCATGGGGTTCGTAGTTCGATCTCTGGACATGTAAGTTTGTGGTGGAGAACATAGTGTCCGTGGGTTTTCTCGGGGTATTTCACCGAGAAACTGAAACCCTCCCTCCCGTTTCCTCCTACATTAACATTCCACCAATAATTTCACCATCATTTACTTGCCTTAATCATTGTAACAATGATATATTAGGCTAACAGTGATAATTGTAGGAAGTCAAACTGTAAGATTTCATTTCATTTCCAAGAAATGAATCAAGCAAATAAAACAAATATATTCAGAGCTCTTTGATATTGGTCATTTTAAACGATTTTTATATATCCCCTTCCCTACAAATGTAGCGAGGCACGGCATCGAAAGTGTCATTGTTCATCTCAGTGATCCCGAAAACTATGAATTCGACATGATATCTGTCATTTCGATCATTTTTATATTTATATCTCCTCCCTCTCCTGCCCCTTCTCCAAGTTGGGGGCTGAATTTGGATTTTTAAACCCCATCAGAAGTGTCACTGTTCATCTCAGAGACCCCGAAAACTATGGATTCGATATTAATATCGATCATTTTCGATCATTTTTAAATGTCTCGTTAAATTAATGTTTAATTACCCTCACCACCTTTAAATTTCACCGTCAAAGTGATAGGACGAAATCCATCTCAGGTCTAAACTTCATCTAGGTTGTAAATTTGATCGAGATCGCTCCGTGGTTCAAGACTTATTAAGTTTTATTTATTTTTATATATATCTCCTCCCTACTTCCCTCCCCTAAGTTCTAGCGTCATAGTGAAATGACAAAAACATCTCAGGCCCGAACCTCAACTATGTTCAAATTTGACCGAGATTGGTAGTTTGGTTCAAGAGATTAAGAGTCACAAACATAGTCACTTTCAATTTTATGATGTTGATTAAAATTTATATTTAATTGTAATAGAATTTCGGGCTATATCTTATAAACCATAGCATAATGTTATGCAATGTTAAAAATAATTTATTAAGTTTCAGAAATCGTTTCTTATCTGTGCACCGAGATAATATTATCTTAGAAATGAGATTAGGCAATTCTCATTCATAAGGAAATTAACAGTATATTTTCTCGTTTCGCTTTATACAACCTTATCTACTTTTCCTTATTTCTCATTCATGAGAGTTTCAAGCTCTTGTTTTTAGGAAAAGATATTCTAGGTGCACAGATAAGAAACGGTTTCTCAGATTTAGGAAAGTATTTTCAACAGTGTGTACTGTAATGTTACTAGTGTTATAATACTCTTATGAAAATTATTCTTCAGCATTAGTTTCATTTCAATAGATATCTCTGGAGCATGGGATCCCAGATTCGATCCCCGATCAAGTAAGTTTGCACTGGACAACATTGTGCGCGTGGGTTTTCTCGTGGGTTATTCCCATTTCGTCCTACTTTCTCATTCCACCAATTCTTCTATCATCATCATCCTTCACTTGCCTTAATCATCTGTCTCTCTTGGTCTAAATGGCATAATCGTGGGACGTAAAAATGAAAAATTTGATTTGATTTAACTTAAATTTTATCTTAAAATGTATCGTAGTTATGTAAAAAAAATCGATGTGTTAATTCAACGACATGCCTATGTGTTAACACGATTGTGTTAAAATATAACACAAACAAGTGGTTAGAACAACTCACTCTCCATTTGGAGTTGTGTGTCAAATGCCGGTAGTTGAAATGACACACAGCCTGTGTGTTAAATTAACACAAGTGTAGAATCTTCGGTGTTGTTTTCTGCGTGATTGCCAAATATGTTGGGCATCTAATTACAAAGGCTTATAAATTGAAGCTACAGACAAACATAGTAGAAAGAAATACTTAAACAAATCCGTGGTATACGCAAAATTTCAAAATGCAAACCGCGCGATGTGTTTTCAATTGTTTTAGATAATGTTTCTGAAGAAACCCAAACAGCATAAGATGTGCTAGGCATGTGCTATTTAGGTGTTCTAAATTCATCTCCCACATTTGATGCATTTATTGCTTCTTTTTCTAAGTGATTGTGTACTAGAAGCAACAAACGCATCAACTTTATTAGATGGCAACTGGCGTCGATCATTTAAAAGTGAATATGGAAGAACCATAAAATAAAGTAAACAGACAGTCGTCATTTTGTTATAAAATTAGGTCTACATGGCGAGCAGATTTTATCTTATCCCGAACGGTTATCGTCGAATATACGCGGCTTAAAGGAGCACTCTAATTAGGCAAATTCAAAAGAGCTCAACAATTTATCCCTCTACAAGGGACATTTTCTTCCGTGGCCAAGTCGGAAGAGCACGCGGCTAGTAATTGAAAGGTTGGTGATTCGTGGCCCCCCGCCACTGGAGTACATTTTTTTTATTTGTTTAAAGTGTTTTCTTAGACTCAGCATAATGTAAACACATTACGCATATAGGCGATTTAAGAAATTTTCAAGGACTAATTTTGTGGTTCATTAACGTTTACGGTACGGCTCAACACCGGTTATGTGTAAAGACGTAACACCCCCGTCTGTTAAACGCCAACACCGCGGGATATGTGTTGAACTAACACCGCATAGTGGTAGTCACGCTGGAACCCACTGCACTGTGTTCAAATTGAGTTGAATTAATACAACCATTTTTTACTGTGTACAGTACAGGGTTTTAGATTTGAAAAAGAAACTTTTCTCGAAAACTGCGCATGGTGATTTCTACTTACTCATATTATTTTGTCCACCACAATGAGATCTGCCTCTAGGTACGGTATATATATTTTATTTTTTGACTATTTTTCGTTAAACGCTAATAAGAGAGAAATGATAATCAGATAATGATTTCATTCAGTGTTTCTTCCAGACGTGTTTTAGAGAGGCACTGCCCAGCCCCCTCATGCGGAGTTCTGAGAGTGCCCCACGGTAGAGACCAAAATAATGCGTCTATAACGTAATAATAAATAGAGTAGTAGTATTGTGTGAAAATAATATGTGCCCCTCAAACTACTAAGTGTTCCTTCCGGAACATTTTTTTCTGAAAGAAACACTGATTCCATGTATGGAACTCATGAGGTTGTCGTTTTCACCACAACACAAGATTTCGATGTTTGACAAAGTTCCCTACTCTCCGGGTATAAGCCTCGTGAGATTTTTACCTCTTCCCAAAAACTCTAAACGTACCAAAAAGAAACTTGTGTTCGCACCCTAGAGATGTTTTAGTGCAACGCCGACTGCCAGTCTCCTACCACTTCCCGATAAGGGGTTCCAGTCCTGTTTCTAGCAGTAGAAATGCTACCAAACTCGGTGTGTGGAAGCAGAAGGGAACTAGTTTGATAGGGAATTAGGACGAAGAAAACGTCAGGTGACTCTATTGGTTTTCCGAGTCCATGGTCGGATATTTTTCCGACAAGTCCTCGTAATTGTCCATCCAATATGTCAATAACGTTGAAATATATATCGCAGACGTTAATTACACATCAATTATTTACAAATGGCGGATGTCTACTGTAGGAGTAGGATTTTAGTCTATGAGAAATAGCAGAGACTAATACTAGAGCAGTTACTGGGAGAGGCATGAGATAGAAAATTTTCGAAATAAGCAATGTTTACATAGTTATTGATCCAAGAATAATACGCGTATAAAACTTTAAACTACTCCATCTTGCCTAACTACAATTACTCTTTCTCAACGCAAGATTTAATGCTTGCTCTTTCTCTCTTTCGTGTGGGTTCACTCAGAAGAGGAATACCGAACTGTAACGTTATAGAGCACTCGCTTCAAAAATTGCTGCTAAAAACATTTTATATGAGAGGGTGCGCAAATTACGACGGGGTACCCAACAAACCTGAAACATAATGTTGAACGGATTACCGGTCTAGTTACGGGTTGTGCAACTAAGTAATTCAGAAATTTGTTCGATGGTCTGTCGACGATCATCATTAAAGACATCTCGAGCATTTCCAATGTTTTCTTCATTTCTTTCTATCGAAGGACGGCCAGTCATTGGCAAGTCTTTCATTGATACGTAACGGGAATACTACTCGTAGGCTTGTGTCTTTTCCAAAGCACCACCACTAAAAGCTTGGCGAAGCATAACAACGTCTCACTTGCAGTTTTCTTTCGGAACATGAAACAAACTTTAACCTAGATCCTTTGTTCCTTCTTTTCCACCATCTCAACAATCAAAAATCGCCAGACGCTTGCTGAAGCACTACAAAAATTGCAACACTAGGAATGAACTAGGAACAAAACAATGCCAATTGGCAGATTGATGCAAAATATCCCATAGTAATGGCACCTAGCGGCAGAAGCCGTAACTAAATCACTAATCTGCTCAACATTATGTTTACGTTTTGGGGAGTACTCGCTCGTATATAGGCTCCAAATAGCTAACGCAGGTATAACCTATAACTAAGATCATACCTAAACCAAACCACTACAATATATACGTAAATATACTAAACTTAAGGTAATGTCATTTTACCACCTTCTAATTGTGACTCTTTATTGATCTTCTATATGTAACATGTGCTTGCTCACTGGTAAACAAACTTTCTTCTCAATTTATATATGAAATCATTGATCCCGAAGCTCACACAATTACTCATTCATCTCAACATATTTTAACAACGTATAAGTAACAATTCCTCATTAGCAAATTGAATTCCGTACCATTTCTCTGAACACTCCCTGCAAAACATCAGCAGGCATATTACTCTCTCAATGGTGTAGAAACACATGCCTCATGCATCAGAGGGTTAAAACGGACTCCTTTTTTAACTAAACTTAAAATTCGTAATAAATCTTAGAAACAGAAATGACGTACAGTGTAGCCAACAAACTCTGAAGAAAATAGGGTAGATTTCCTTCAGAAATAAGCTTTTTCTTTCGCAAAAAATGGCTATTATTTGAACTGCTAACCTGTAACCCACACTGTAGACTTTAAGCCCCTTTCCTGTGTGTAGGATTATAAGAGAGTTATAGTAAAATTTCAAATGTTAAGTTTGATTCACTGAAGACTAACAATCAACATACATGACTTTAAATTACAATAAAACCCATCAACAACTCACCTGATTTACGAAAATCAACAGCCAAATTACCAGTTTAATTGAAATAAGTCATCATCGATGACGTCGCAGCTAGCCAAGGCGCTGGATCTGGACGCACCATCGTTGGATTGTGGATTGTTTGTATTTGTGTAGACTGCCGTTGTCCCAATTTTCAATAGTACTTCTTTCGGCAGGGCATAGTCCTTACAAACACTTCTTATTTCTCCATACACTCACATGAATCATCATGAATGCATTGAGAGTTTTCAAGCTAATTAGATATCCTATTTGTTTCTTTTAATAAACAAAAACTATCTCTGTGGCTTGAAGAATCGAACACGAATTTGCATTAGAAAAAAATATTGTAATGAAATGCGAAAATTAAAAGAATTGAAAAGTAGCAAACGCGGCTGTTACTGGATCGACATTAAAATTCTTTCTGAGTCGGTAAGCATTGTTAAGTAGTTGTAAATCTGTGGGTGGGGAGAGAGAAGAACATTGAGAAATAAGTGTATGTTGCGTAATAAAACACCCTCTATATAGAGAAATAAACTAATAAGATAACTTATAATGACAAATATGCTAAGTTTTTAAAAATTACACGTTTTTCAAAGAAAAAGTGATTTTAGAATTAATTTAATGGCTAAGTAATTCTAAGAGTATAAGTATTTCGTAGAATTGTAATGCTAAATGCCTTTCCAAACAGGCTAGATTTAGCCAAAAATAGGCTAAGTGGGCATCACTGATGATGCAAAGAGTCTTTGGAAGTTAGAAAATATCTGATAGGAAAGAAATGGGAACGATCAATACATTATTTTCATTTTTGGAAATAATATTATTGCGGAATTAAAGGGCATTTACGTTGGTCCTCTATATTGTCCATAAAAATACGGTCCATAGTACAGTAATAGCGGAACTTCTGTAACAAGAAGAATGGTCACTCTCAGACAAACATTACACTAGCATAAGGAAGAAACAGCCATTTAAATAATAAACGTGACAATATGTAATGATATTTTGAAAATATATTTTCTGAAACCTTAGGCAGTGTCATACCGTACTTCAAATCAAATAAGTTTGAAATGCCATCTTTGTTCCACTGAAAATGAAATTCTGAAAACAGTAATTTCCCACCCTGTACAATTGATGCTACGACTTAAATAAAACCACCTGCACTGGAAACTACCTATATTAGGTTAGTCCCGAATGAAATGTACTCTCTAACTGTGTCAATTCAAAAAGTCAAAAGAATGAAAATTATAATACCTGATAAGTCAAAATAATCGCTGTTTGCAGCCATGCATTTCTTGTTGGTCGGTGTCAACTAATGCAACACGTGACAGCCTATTACCATGCACGAAATCACCGGATTATAATGGTATCCTGTACGGCTATTCGTTTGCAATGGCAAGAACAATTTTCTGAAGATCTGAATTTATGGAGTTTCTGAGAAGTTAATTTGAATATGATGTTAATTGGTGCCCACAAGGCGACATTTTCCTAATCACAGTGTTATCGGAACAAAATTTGTCAAATGTACAGTGAATTGTGCGTTCGTTCATCATTCATGACCCAAATGAGCTGCTAATATTTTGCTTAGCTTGCCGTGCCTAATCCCAGTTTGAATTTGCAAACAAAAATCATTGTCAATTGTGTGTTCTAGACTAAATGTTGTACTTTCATAACATTCTGTTCAGCTACTGATTGTTTGGACACTACAGCCAGGGCGCAAATTTGTCTTCAACATTGGGAGTGACAAGTAAGACCATTTAGCGCCCATACTTCCTGAAATGACATGAGTGGATGGAGCTAGCAGCTGAGCAAAATTTGTATTGTGTTCCAAGCAGTGTTGCCAGATCGATCAGTTAGAAAAGCAGAAGACTCGAAGATAAAAAACAGGAGAAAACGGTAGACACATAAGTGGCGGAATTTGAGTGCAAATCCAGGGGAACATAAAATTTGCCATTCTTAAGGGGACAGTGGTCAAACAAGCAGTTCAGAATTCATTATTACTTTCATTTCAAAATAGAACAATACATACAAAACATAAATTTTAATTTTAATTTCTTCAAAATAAGTTTCATAAAGAATTTTTCCGATGATTATGTAATTTTTTAGAGGTAGAATGACCCTCATGCCCCCTTTATATTAATACTGTTTGATACATACGCATCAATGTGAACTAACGTAAGACGTAGTGAAAGAGCAAGGTGGGGTGGGAAAATGTCTTATCATGCACCTAGCGATAGTATAGCTATATGATACACTCTGGCAACACTGGTTCCAAGAAATCTTGGTACCAATTGTACATACCCTGAAAATGTCGACGATGTATACCAATACAACAGCTCATAGCTAATGGAGGGTGAAAAATAGATATAAAGCAACGTGATATTTATCATACTTTCTAATCCGAAGGGGCAGGGCAATATAAAAGAGATGGTGTAATTTCTGCGTAACAGTAAAGACAAAAATATTTTTTCCTTTTGAAAGCATTGTGATTTTTAAGTGTCCATATAATAACAACAATGAACCACATAATCATAAACTGCAATGCACTCTAGGAATAAATAATATCAATTAAATAATAATAGTATTAGAACTGCTGTATTTGCAATTACTCATCACATAATGGTAATTAAATACAAAGACGTAACAAGGTATGTGGTTGTTCTAAGTTATACCAAAAACAACAATGTGACGGCTGAAACTTGTTCCATTAAAAAAAAAACTAGTCGGGAAACTTTTCACGAAGTTGGTTTATTAAAGGTTCTAGTTCCTTAGCTCACGCGTATTTCTCTTTTGTATACGTAAACTGGGTCAAAGTCTGTACTTCTCTAATGAACAGATTCTAATACACTGTTCTTCTATAAGCCTCTGATGTAATATGCATTCTCCACAGAGAATTGTATACATATATATACAGAAAGAGAGAGAGAGAGAGAAATTGGGAACTTGGAAATTCGAGATAGCATCACAAAGAGTGCTTACTGATAGTTGTAATGTAGTGCATGTCATAGAAGGCTTTTCATTATTTTACTTTGCTGATCGAATGATGGCCCCCTAAAGACAACGGATCATAAAAATGTTAATTGAATTCCGATTAAAAGTAGCCAGCTGCAACTCAACCTGATGGAACATTTTTTTGTTCTTTCTTTTATAGTAACTGCTTCATATGTTTTGTTTTATAATTTTGGCTAGACATCCACGTTTGCTCGGCCTACGACCACGCGTCTCTTATGTATCAGCCTTTGCATCAAGAATAAATTCCGTGCATTTGCTCTTAAGAGTTCGTGAATTTGATTTCAAGTTTATTTCCATCTAAAAAATAAGCTTTTGTATCTCAAGGGAACACCCATTTAAATAACATGGGAATTCCTTCATTTCCCTTTAAACCCCCCTTAAAAACTAAAAATATTCACTTTTGGCAATTTACCTGTGGATTATTTCTGAAAGATTACAATCATGCCAAATTTCATGATTCTAATCCTGCCGGAAGTGCGTAAACATTTTGGGGTGTAAAAAATGTCCCATGTAAATAACATGGAAAAGAATTTTCAGTTCGCCATAAAACCATTCTAAAGTTGGAAATTTTAATTTTTTGATTATTTACTTAGGTAACGCTACCAAAAACTAACAAGTGTACCGAATTTTAAGTTTTTATACAATTCTAAGTATCTAAAATATGAGATTACAGATCCAAAGAAAGGCATACACCTATTTAAATAACGTGAGGAATTTCTTCATCACCCCTTTAGATCCTCCCCAAAATAAAAATATTTACTTTTCGCAATTTTCCTATGGGTTAGTCCCGAAAATCTACATTGATGCGAAATTTAATCATTGTAGCCCTACAGGAAGTGACCAATAATTTTGGGGTGTAAAAGATGTCCCATATAAATAACATGGGTAAGTTCCCCATAAAGCCATTTTTTTAGTAATTTATTTAGGTGACGCTAACAAAAACGTATAAACATACCGAATACCAAGTTTTATTCCATTTCCATGTACCTAAAACATGCAATTATAGAGTAGGTAAAAAAAAGATTCATTTAAATAACAGGGGAAATTCTTTATCCCCTTTAAACCCTCTAAAAATTAAAACTATTCATTTTTGGCAATTTTCCTGTCGTTTAGTCCCGAAAAGCTACAATCATGCCAAATTCCAACTTTCCACGTCAACGGGAAGTCCCCTTTATTTTATATCAGTGAGTCAGTTCACGTAGTTTTATAGTATTTAGTTATGATAGGATTTCTTTTTTTTTTTCATAAATTTTCGTTCAATAATGAAAGAGAATAAGGTATGATATTTGTGGAAAAGTCGAATTGAAGACTTCAACGGTATATGGTTTTAATCGCATATGTCCCGCATGTTTTAAATTGATATTTCGTTTTTCGAATGCCAAAATGTAATGTAAAAAAACTAAAAAAATGAATCAGATTCAAATCATGAATCTCTGTAATATTTCCTCAAGGTTCTCTCAAATTTCGCTGTTCCCCCTTTGTAGTCTAATTCCTTGACGATTTTTTTTATTCACTGAAATATTCCTCGCATTAATAACTATTGCAACGTGATAAAACGTAAACCGTTAGTATGAAGATACTATTTATAAAATTAGTAAGCGATAATTGAATACCTCAGTGCAAGAAGGAGACAGCTCCAATTTTACATTTGGTTGAGAAAAAATGAAATGAAATGAAATCTTTAATTTTTACGTCCCACGGTTATGCCGGTTAGGCTAAAGGAGACGGTGATGATGAGAGATGAGTGAAATGGTGGAATGAAGAAAGTGGGAGGAAACGGGAGAACCCCGAGAAAACCCACGAGCAAGGTGTTTGTCCACCATTGGTTAAGAATTGAAACGAAACATTGTTCAATACCAATTGTTTGTACACTAGCCTCCAAACAGTTTGTAAAAAAAAAGGAGCTCTTACAGGGGTAAAACCTTTCTTAATTTAAAAACAAATGGAGGCTAAAGTATAATAAATTGATTTTAGTGAAGTTCTGTTTCAATTCTGAGCCAAATGTAAATTTGAGCTGTCCTTTTCTTGCACCGAGATCTTAAATTACATTAGTCAACAATTTTAGGCACTTGAACGAAACTAGGGTGATCCTCATCCCTATCGGCCCTTCTGAACACGAAAATGGTAATGAAAAGTTCCTAGGACGTAACGTTGTTGTCTGACACATGCGAATTAGATTCTGGAGAAAATTAAAAACTAATTAATTTTGTTTTTATTCTAAACTTTAATAATGTCATTAATGTATTTATTTAGCTACAGAATCTAATTAGGATATGTATTTACATAGTATTAGGGAGATATGACAAAACAGAATGTAATAAATAATTGTTGATATACGCAAAATTATTTTTGGACTTAAACACTGGCGAAAATCCCGAGGGGAAGCGGTTACCTGTCCCCTCCAATCTTGGAACTGGGGGGACTGCCCCCCAATAATCCGATTTGAAGTATGTTTTTTGGGGAGAAATGTGATTATTTGTATCCGACTGCTACAAAGGAAAGTGAGATGAAATTGATGTGTCCCCAGAATAAACCTTAAATCTGTCAGCCTTCCAACGTTGAAGACAACTCTGCTCCCTTGATCCTCCATAACATTGTTTTTCAACTTCATAAATACTTTCAACATCGCTTAAAAATGATTATGGAATCGGTTTTACCCGTTCCCCCCAATGTTGAAGACAGATTTGCGCCGCTGGACTTAAAAGCGACACAATAAATATATCTATTTCTGACTTTTACATAAATCTACTTTGATATACTAAATAAAAATTGAATTATCGTCCTAAACTAAGTTTTGATTAATATTTTATCAACGAACTTAAAAATTTCGTTACTGAATTCCCTGTCAGTATGTGTTTATATTTCTTCCTATGTTATTTACCAATTTTTCAATTTTGAGCCCTCCATTCTATAAAGTACCAATACCTATCTCAGAAACTGATGGAATTTTTCACGTCACTCTTATTCTTCCCGAGATATTGATCAAAAAAGTTCAGATTTCAGAAGATTTAAGAAACCATATCTCTGGAACAATAAGTGATAGAGAGATCATATTGTGTATGATACCCAAAATCCTAATATGTATTTTCTAAATTTATTTTGTTTATTGTAAAACAAGGAAGCGATATTCAAACTATTTGTTTACGAAAATAAAAACAGATAACGTTAATATTGATGTTGATGAATACCTAAGAGAATGGTGAACATTTTGGTACCAAATAGTATCCGGAGGCCACTGGTCAACTGGCCACCTTTCCCCAGATATTGGCCCCAAAAGTTCGGATTTCGGGAGATTCAAGGAGCTATACCTCGGGAACCGTAAGTCATACAGAGATGATATTTTGCGAATTTTTCAAGTCTTCAGTCCTCCATTTTGAGCATGTGTATATGTAAAACAAAATCGTAGAACGTTTTAACAGAACACTTAAACAAAACATGTGGAAAAAATTTAGTACTGAAGGAAATTATAAATGGATAGATAGATTACAAGAATTGTTTAATGACTATAATAATAAAGTACATACAACAATTACTATAAAGTCCATAGAAGTTATTAAGAAAAAATAATTCTTTGTAAGTTCCTTCTTTTTTATTAATTCATTAACCCAAACTATTTGTTTTGCAAAATAATATCTATATATATAAAAGAGAACGCACAAATCCTTTGTGAACTCATCACGCTAATACGGCTGAACCGATTTCTTTCATTTTTGGGGGGTTGTTAGGATTTGGACCCTAGATGGTTTTTATCATATCACTTTAATTTTTAATTACCAGTGTCTTGAGATAATGGACCATTCAAGTCTCCATAGTTCATCATAGGTAAAAATAAACGTATGTATATGCAACCCGCATGACCATTGCACTCGGCGGGTTAACATAAATGACAGGCGCTATAATGTTAACTTTTACTGCAATTTGAAAGCGAAAAAGTAAAAATTATCTAAGTAACAAAGTTTATTGCGTTCCGGGGTGACCGCAGCGAAGCGGGGTGAACGCTGCTAGTTTTTTATAATTATAAACTCCGAATTAATGTAGTTATAATGTCTGTAGTGGTACTAAACCAAAATATGCAGCAAATATACAACGTAATTAAAACACGACAAGTGTTTTTAAACCTCAGTTCTTTCTTCCTCTTGTGATGCGTTTTATTTTCACCAACTGAAAACCAATTGTAGTCATCCATTGTGTGAGGATCTCAATTATTTTCGCATCTCTTCTCCATGTTCTGAATATCATAATGGAATTTTTCTTCTTATTCATGACTCACAATTCTTAAGTTCTAGGGGAAAAGTCTAGATCAGAATGTATGAAGTGAATTCCATGGTTATAACGAAGTTTTTCTTTAGGTTTAATTTGACTAATAATAATAATAATAATAATAATAATAATAATAATAATAATAATAATAATAATATCAATAATAATAATAATAATAATAATAATAATAATAATAATATAATAGGAAGAGTCCAATTAATGGAAACTAATTATAATTGGAAATAATTTATGGCTATCAGTTTCTCAATCATTATTCTAATTGTTATTATAAATTATTTTTGATTATTTACTCATGACCTTTAATTACTGACACAGCGACATGCTAGGTCGAGCGAATCTGAAGGATGCATGTTTAATTGAATGTGATTTGGGGGAATTTTATTTTATTTTATTTTTATCTTTACTTATTTATTTATTTATATTTGCTTTTATTTTTTACTTTTATTCGTTGGTGCATGAGAGAATGAATCTGGTATTGGTAGTTGGTGGTGGAGTAGTAGGTGTTGATATCCTAAGCAAATCGACACGTGAATACAATAATCAAAATAATTTATAAAATAAAAGTTCAACTTTTATTTTATAAGGGCCTCCCGATGTTGTTGCATGTTAAAAAAAAACGTCAGATATTAAATGTTTGAGTGGAACAAGAATTGGTAACACTGATATGTTTGTAACAGTGCCATCTTGCGACTGAAGTCAAAATCTTCTGCATGAAATTCGGTTTTGTACGAATTGCGTCAGAATTCAGGGAAAATTGGAACTGGTCGAACCCTTCTTGACCAAGTGTTGTAAATGTTATAATAACATAGTACTGTATATCCATGATCATCAGTTGAATTCAAACTATTATTTGTGATATCGAGAATATACTCAGTGTTATATCATCTAAATTTGGTGAGTCTGTTCCAAAGATCTTATAAAATAGAGGATCTGCCCTTACAACAAAATCTTGAAGCCACACGTCACAGTTTCGCCACCCCTACTCGGGCCACTCCGCGCAATAGGATCGCAATGTTTTGAGCCAACAATCATGGCGGAAACGAAAGTAGCCAATCAGACGATGGGGGAAACGAGAGTAGCCAATCAGACGTGCCGATGCTCGGTTGTTTTTTGGTTTACTTTATTTTATAGGATGAAGATACATATGGACAGATCCTCTATTTTATAAGATCCTTGGTCTGTTCTATGATTTTGATTATTTAACTGTAACTAAATCTTTTGATTCTGTTTAAATAGGCCGCCATTCAATTTAAATGAACAAGTATATGTTGAAGGTGTAAGTGTGATTAGGGTCCGCTCATTTTCCATCTTTTGTCTTAAATTTAGATATTCTGATATTAAGATGATTCCAAGGATAAAAATCAGTACTAGTATTGTTAAAATTAATAATAGTACCTGAAATTATAAAGATTATAGCTTTAAATCCCATAGGGTAATTGATTACTGAATTCCGTTATTTTGATTGTTAATTTTCTTGTATTTTGTTGTAGTGATCTATAACTATATTCGAAAATAATAATTATTTAAATTTATATTCACGCAACTTGTTATTCAACCTTATGAAAATTAGAATTTTAGATAATTGTGAATATTACAGTATCTTGTATATGAGATTGGGAGCTGAAAACAATATATTTAAACCGTCATTGCAGATTAATGCATTAATTAAAAAAATTAGTTGTTTGAAACCGTTTATATTTGCAATATCTATATGTTGATTTACTCTCTACCTACTATTAATTGGGTGTGACGTTTTGTGACCCTGACCACTGACGATGCTTAATTATTACTCTAATATTTTTTTAAAATACGCACGTTACATTCGTCTACGGAAGGAGCCATTTCTGGAAAGGGTTGACATGTGATAAGAAGTGGGTCCTTACGAAGCTCCACGGCGCCGTCATCATTGGTTAGCACCGTCACCATGAACAGGTTTCAAAACAACCGAAACAAGCACTGCACCAGAAGAACCCGTGTGTCCTGTGTGTTTTGTGGACTGCTCGCGGCTTCGTACATCGGGACTGCTACCAGCTGGTCAGAGCACCAATGCAACTGTGCACCTTTGTTTAAGAAAAACTCAGTACTCTGGAGCCAGCACTTCTGAATCACAAAGAGGTTCTCCTGTTACAGGACAACGCTAAGCTCTATATGGCTAGGATGACCCGGGACACCATTCTACACCTTGGGTGGGAAACACTATTGCATCCGCCATATTCCCGCCATATTGCACCGTCCAATTATCACCTGTTCTATTCCTTGGACAATTACCTTAAAGGACACTAGTTCAAATCTCTAGTAGAGGTTCAAAATGTACCACTTATCTTCTTCGCTTCACAGCCCACCAAATTCTACAGCGATGGAATCCATGATCTTCCAGAACGCTGGCAAAAAGGTCATCGATGCTGGTGTAGACTATTTTTGATCTTCCAGCTACGTCGTAGGTGACATATCGATGTTCAAAGGATGTGGATGAAATAACGACAAAACCTTCTTGGTTACCTTTATACTTGCAATTTAGTTAAAAATTGGCAATCTACTTTCTGTGAATTTACTATAATAACATATTTAATATTTTAATGTTCTGATGTTAATAATTTAATGTTCTTCTCAGAGGTCAACTTTTTACGGTGCAGTGTGATTGATTTGTCTGTCACCCTAGAACCAAGAAAGCGATCATAGTAATATGCGGATGACCTTCGAATCTTAACAAATTTGCCAGCAGGCTTCATATCTAGTAAAATATCTAATAACACACACATACTCTTATATGGGGTGTTCAGATCACAAGAGAATCCAATCCAGCCACCAGCCAAAAAAAAAAAAGACATACAGTTGGAAAGGAACTGTTTCTCCCCCCCCTTCTGTTTATCCTCTTTCAAACCGGAAGTTGTAGAAGTCAACCGTTTCATGTTTCAAGGTTGACCACCATATAACTAAACGGTAGTAGATAGCGACAAGCTATTTTTTCACAATCGTTTCTGCTTGGTAAAACAAAATATTATCATCACTTGCAACCTATTCTACTAAAACAAAGAATGGTTCAAATTTACTAGTATTTTAGGTTTCAGTATTTACTTACGTAGGGCAAAAACTGTAAGATATATCTAAAAGAGTCATTCTTTACACACATTCAGCGTCCAAAGACTGAGTTTTTTTTTTCGACTTTTAGCTATTTGTTCAAATCGGAAGTGGTGAAGCTTTACAATTTCCGGTTTCAATCTAATAGCATAAAGGCTAAAATGAAAGTAGATAGCAGCTCCAAATAGACTGCCATGTCATGTTTTGGCGCATGTTTGTAGTGTTATGTTGATTGTCCAACAATTAGGGAAATAATTCTTCTGGAGCAAAGAGCTACTAATTTTTGTAACTTCAAGCTCCACTTAATTTTGTCGTTCAGTGTACAAGCAAAAATCCTTTAAGTGTGCAAATTTGCTGAATAATACTTTTCAGTTTTCAAAAGTTTGACATCCGGCCAGTGATTTGCATCAAAGTAATTCAGAAATAATCCGGAATAATGTGCTAACATCCAAAGTTCCTTTTTGCATTATATTGTAATTGTGTGTTCAATATTCACAGTTTTATGTACTGGTTTTCAGATCAACCAAGAAGTTTTGAAACGAAACAGTACAATACAGAAGAGACGTAATACAACCACCAGTACTTGCCTACCTTCAACTACTGTTACGCGACTCCGTGCATTCATACTTGGCAAGTGAAGTTACATCACTGGTTTCCGAGCGCGCACTTTCGAACCACTGAGCGCGTGTTCTGACAAACTTTAGCTTATCTCTGGGCTAGATTAGACAGCAGAATTGGGAACAAATGTTATTTCTAATAACTATGATTATCCTAGCATTGGAATCACTAGCATTTGTTTTTTCATTGATCATTTGACATTTTTTGTCCTCCTAAGAATGTTGTCCTATTAAGAAGAAAGTATAAATGAATGAATGTGTGAAAGATGGGTTTCAATATAACAGAACACTCAGGGATATCATATTATATACTTTTGAGAAGATGACATTTTTAAAGTTCACTTGACAAATCTCTTAAAAGTGTGCTGACAAAATGTGATTTAAACAACTAAAGTTTTAGATTTTACAATAAGATTAATTATTGTACAAAATTCTTAATGATGTGGGAGATTCGGGTTCGATTCCCGGCGGAGCTCATGTGGTTCTGATTCCACGTTAATTAGTAGGTCCACGCCTTATTGCAACGATAACGTTTATGCATAGTCCGGTACCTTATGATAACAAATCTCGTGGCCAGACTTGTTTAAACTTGTTTTTATGCTATTAAATATATAAAAAGTGAGGAAGCCATAGTTTGTAAGCAGACGGCGCGAAATATGTTCGTGATAATGTAAATGAGGAGGCATATACTATGCAACTATCGTTCGGGTTTCCGTTCGTTCAATAAGGTGAGAATATTGAACGCACCAGTTCCAGATGAGTTGACACGAGTAAAAGATCTGTAAGTGTGCAGATTTCTGAGTGTATGAAATAACTTGGAAGATTCGCTGTATCATATTGTTACTTGTAATAAAATATTGAAAAAAATGAAATGGTGCCTTTCAGTTTTACGTCCTAGGATTATGCAGACTAGTTAAAGGAGACGGTGATAAAAAATGAATGCAATGTTGGAATGAATGAAGTGGGAGGAAATGGGAGGACCCCCGAGAAAACCCACTAAAATGGTGTTCGTCCACCACAAACTCACTTGACGCCAATTGGGATCGAACCAGGGACCCCATGCACCAGAAATGAACGCTCTACCACTGTGCCACCATGCCCCCAATAAAATATTAATTTGCTATGGTAGCCGTAAAGGTAAGGACAATAGTTTGGTCGTGATCAACTTCTAAAACTGTTCACAATCAATGCTCTACCTTCAGAAGGTGTTGCTGCTGTTATGATGGATGTAGTCTATCATTTCGTGCTCCATCGACACAAAATCACCACTTCCAATCAATTCAGTGCTGAACTCCATGAGATGCATTGTACTCTTGTCTGAAAGTAACCAGAAATGGTTAATGGAAGTAGTGTCTTCATGTTGCGCAACAATATTGTGTCGGGTAAAATACGATACAGGTTATCCATTTGTTGCAGTGTGAAATTCTTCCTCATCCACCATACTCTTCTAATATCTCTCCCATTGATTATCACCTATCCACTGCATCTCGACCACTTTTCGAGAGGGGAGACTTTCTCTGCTATTTGGGCAGTTCAACATAAGGTTGAGAACATTAACATACGGCGCAGACATCGTTCACCATTGCCTGAGCGATGTCAAGGTTGTGAGTTTGCAGACGGCAAACGCTCCCCCAGAATTTTTTGTTGTTCACGCTTTGGTGGGAGTCCAATACACAAACCACTAAGTCTATGTAGTTTCGAACGCGTATTATTCTGCGCCGATAAAGACGATAAGTGATTATAAAATATTTTCGCCTATATTTTCAGAAAAAAAAATGATAGAACTAGACTGTTTTTATAAGAGAAAGAGTACAGATGAAGTGTAAGATCAAATGTTTATGCTACATCAATTATTTCCCTGTTAAACAAATATAGTTTTATTGAGAAACTGTACAAATGTATGTTGATTTAGAAAGTTTCGAGGGGTGTGCTCCAAACCCGGTGGGGTCCCCCTGGGGTTGCACTAGTGATGGGCAGTGGGAATATTCCCGGTGGGAAGGAATTTAAAAAATGGAAATATTCGCGGTTTTTTTCCCATGTGTATAAATTCCCGGGAAGGAATTTATTTCCATTTCTTTACTTTATCTTCCAAATTATAAGAACTATATGACTAATTACTTTATTTTAATATATTATGACTTACTTCTAGGTTTTAAAGAATTTGGAGGTCAAAAAATTTAAAATTCTTTGACAGTACTTTATACAACTAATAATATGATTTTTTAAGTTCCATTTCTATTTGCATTAAAAAGTAGAGTAATTGTTTAGTATTGGGGGGGGGGGCAAAACTAGCAAAAAGTAGGATGATTTACGGAAGAATTGAGTTGATAGTGGTGTTCAAGTAGTCAAGAAAGTATCGAACACATTTTTTTAGGGCAGTAGGGGATTTCTACAAACCATAAAGGTATGTGAGAAAAGAAAGTGCATTGTTGGCAACGAAGAACGTGCCCTGCGGGGCTCTAATCCGTCTTCACTCGCTAACGCTCGTTCGGCAATGCTGCCTAAATTTAATGTTGGTAACGTAATTTAACGTATGAAACCATAAAATAAAAACATCGGAATAGAATATCGCAAAAAAGTAGGTGCAAAATCTGACCCGCCAAAGGTAAACAATCGCCAAAAGTAGCAAAGTACTAATTTACAAATAATTGAAAGAAACAATTTTGTAAAGTAATGTAGAATTATGTAGAAATAGAAAAGAAGTACTATTAATAAACCCTGAACCCCTGGCTAACGGCTACTATTTCGAGTAACCATATATTGTAGTTTGTTTCTATTCATTTGAAAACAATGCACTTGAAGTGGGCATTGCATTTGCACCAGCCAAATATTTATCTACAGGGAAAACCTTATATACTCATTTAATATCACTGTATTAACAGTTTATGAACTAATGACGAAACTTAAAGACATGTACACGTTTGAGAATTTATAAAAATTTAAACAATGAATCTGTGAACTTAAATGGTATCTTACAAAAAAAAATTTTTAAAAAAAAACAAGCAACTTCTCAGAATGTCTACTTTTTCTTCCTTTATCGTAATACGATATCACTGGAAACTTACACCAAAAAAGACACAAAAAATGGCATCATATCTCTCGTTTCTTTTTTCAAGTACATAAATATATATACACGTAGATATACTGTATATATGTGGGTAAGTGTAATCTTTTGAAAATTGAAGAGACAGTAATCACTATGGCGACCGAGCATTGAGGCAATCCAAATCCCTCCCCATAGAGATTATATACCTTGTAGTAAACGGCGCTACTAAATTCCATTTACTGGAAGACAAAAAAATAGCCCATTTAAAAAAAAGGACACTGTTATGTGATACAGAGAAATAAAACAGCAATAAAACTAAATTTTCGAGTAAATGTCTTTGTTAATCCTACAAGCTTAAAATGTTTTACATTTCTTTCTTCTTCCATATATACACATTTTTTTCCTCCCTAAAATTTGTTTCAAAAATTTCTCAGTCGGTTTATCCTTTCCTGCAATTAATTGCCCATGGTGCTTCGTATAAGTAAAAAGAATTCTGCTTGAAAACCAGGAGAGAATGTTTTGTGGTTATATGTACGAACGAAACATATTTTTTTCGTTTTTACTTTTTTTTAAAAAAATATATATATCTTCTAGTCTCTGTTTTAGACAGCCATTATCAAGGAGTTATAAAGTACTTAATTTTATTTGTAATTATCTGAAAATAAATATGTGAAGAAAGAATGTTACTTAATTGCGATTGTATTAAAATAATGTAGGGTCTTAAATGACGATTTATATACGTAATACAGAAGATTTTTAGGTTTGTATCCGTCTAATTTGTTGGAAAGTTAAAATTTAGCTTTCAGTTTTAGCACCAAAGCTACATAAGATGGGTATTTACGTTTTAAGGTGGAATCTGTACCATCGTAATGTGTCTCTCTCAACAGGATCAAACCCGGGAGCAAGGCACTGTAGACAGGTGCAAGTTACCAGACCAGCTGGAAGGCCCGACAGAATAGGCTGTGTAGATACGCCAGCGGGGAGGACCCGAAAAAATAGGAAATGCTGCTATCACCTTTGTAGTTACGCCAGCAGAGATGGCCCGATAGAATAGGAAATCCTGTTGTCACCCATGTAGTTATACGAACGGAAAGCATCCAACAGAATAGGAAATGTTATTGTCACCTCTGTAGTTACGCCATCAGGGAAGCCCCGAAAGAATAGGAAATGCTGCTATCACCTATGTAGTTACGTCAGGTGGGAGAGCCCGAAAGAATGGGACATGCTACTATCACCTATGTAATTACGCCAGCGGTGAAGGCACGACCTAATGGAAAATGTTGCTGTCACCTTTATAGTTACGACAGCGGAGAGGCCCCGACGGAATAGAAAATGTGTGCAGCTACGACGGCGGGAAGGCCGTGACAGAATAGAGAATGCTGCTGTCGGCTGTGTAGTTGCGACAGCGGAAAGGGTACGATACAATAGGGAATGCTGCTGTTAGTTCTTAGTTACGACAGCGGGAAGGTCCGACAGAATATGAAATGCTACTATCACCTGTGTAGTTACGACAGCGGAGAGTTCTGGACAGAATAAGGAATGCCGGTGTTATCTGTGTAGTTGCGGTAGCGGGGGGAGCTGACAGAATAGGAAATGCTGCTGTCACCTGTGTGGTTATGCCAGAAACATGAAATCGACGTTATTATCAGTATAGTGCCTCAACTATGTTACTTTCATCTAAAGATATAATCGAGACGACACTAAATAAGTCCTGTCCCGTCTCGTGGGACAAAAAGCTGTATCAATCCTTGTCTCATCTTGCGTTGAAAATAATCATCTCAGTCTCGTTTCGATCAAGAGATGATGTTATCTCGATCTCGGTTTCTAGGTCAAGTCTCGATCTTTCGTCTGTTTCATCTTGAAACCTTGAAATATGTAAAATTAAATTTTATAAATAGTATCATCTTACAGCCTCTAATTTATGCTAGTATTTTTCACTTTATTCTTGGTTGTAGCATTATTATAGACTGCGTTGACCTTCATAGCCAAGTGTCTTCTGATCCTGCCTTCTGTACGTATGTTCATCGGTTTCATTCTCATTGAGTGTTGTTCTATTAAGTTTGTCCCACATTATCAAACCTTGGATAAAACAAAAATAATGATTCAGATCCCATTTTAAGCAATAAATCTTGCCTCGTGTAGCCTTGCTAGTGAAAGGTACAGTGACTGTAATCAATCAACTACAACCTTATGTTGAATTCTCGCCTGTTGAATTAAATGCAATTTTATTATACAAGTTAAGAGAAGTAAACTTATCTAATGTATTGAAAATTTATATTCAAGAATTACTTCAATAGATAAGTTTTGCATTGCTTGTAGCGATATATAATTGTAATTTTTAATGCTATGACATCACTTAAGAGGCCTAATCACTGCGAAATTAAAATACCGCTAATTTTACAGTAATTATGCAGTGGTGGATTTAGCCTGGGGACGGGGGCCTAGGCCCCCCAGTTTTCAGGGTGACGAATATAATTTAAGCTATTATTTATATATTATTGAAACTTTGTAGTAAACTCGTGATATACTTCTCATAGTCTAGAGCCTGGCAGGTTCCCCCATTTTTTACCTACTAGATCCGCCACTGTAATTATGTGACATCTTCAAATAGATAAAAGATAAGTGAAATGTGGAACAAGAGCGCTGTAGACAATATTGTTTTGCATGTAGTACCGTTATCACGAGTAACAGTAGCATTCTGTTCGCAGCCATTTAGAAACGCGAAAATAAATGCCGATTTTCTAAATGGCTGGAAATCGAAAGCAGATAAGTGAGTCGTGATAACGGTATCTCATGTAAAATAATATTATCTAGAACTCTCTTGTTCCACTTTTCGATTATCTTTTAACTATTTGAAGATATCACATAAAATTAATGGTATCTTAATTTCGCCGTGATGGGGCCTCTTAAAATGCTTCGTAGGATTGGTCGATTGACAGGAGAATTTACAACGTAGTGATCAAATCTGGCCCAGTCCACTATAACCGACGTCATTCGTCTTCACTTAGGCACGTTGTATATATATATATATATATATATATATATATATATATATATATATATATATATATATATATATATATATATATATGGTTCGTTTTTGAAACCTTCTTCCGCACCACATTACTGAAAATAAAGCTACTTTGGCATGCTGCAAGAATCTTGCAACTGTCATTAAAAAATCTTGCAACCTTATCTTTCTATTTACTATTTACACATTACAATCTTTTGAAAGATATCTTCACCTATGTCACATTGCACTTGATTGGACAAATAGTGAAACTCCTAGTTTAAAAAACATGTATTTTGGCCCACTTCCCCTCCCATTCCAAATGAATCTGTCGTTTCGGAAGCGGAGAAAGTGTTTTTTTTCTTTATGTCAGCGAGAGGGCGATAGCAAGTAGCAAGCAAGACGAGCCAGAAAGTTGCACATGGTGTGACTCCTTGCAAGATGAAAAAATTGTTGCATGTCCCTTTCAAGACAATGTTTACATGGAGAAGATTTTTTTAATGACAGCTACAAAATTCTTACAGCATGACAGCTTAGCTTAAGACAAGCTAACGTAAACACTATGACAAACATATTTCGGGCAAAAAATGGAAGAGGGATTCCACATTGTGTGAAGCTTATATTCACTAACGACAACATTCGAACAATTAAGTAGGCATGACTCCTCTGGCAAGATACTTACTTACCGAGCTTTACTACCAGTGCAGGAGGGAGTTTTTGGCAAAACTTAAAATATATTTCCCTTTTATTTTTTTATTTTCTTTTCCTTACTTCTCTTTTAGCTTGTTTCTTTTTCTTTCTTGTCTTTCACTTCTTGTTTATTTATTTCTTTAGTCTCACTTTCATTCTTACTTTCTTATCCTGTACTTCTTTCTTTGAATTTCCTTTCTGTATTTTTCTTGAGGGCAAAGTGGTTCAGTGGTAGAGATCTTATCTCTGGTGTGTGAGGTTCTCGGTTCGATTTCCGGCCAAGTAAGTTTGTGATGGACAACATGGTATCCGTGAGTTTTCTTGGGGGTCATCTCATTTTCTTCCACATTATCATTCCATCTTAATATCGTCTCTCTTAGCCTAAAAGGCATAAGAGAGGGATGTTAAACTTAAACATTTGTTTCTTCTTTACTTTCATTTTTCATTATAGTTATTTATCTATTAGTATATTTCTCTTTTCTTCTTCTTTTCTTGTTGTTCTCTTCTTTATTTTCCTTCTATTTACTTTTATTTAGTTATTTACTATGTTTTTCTTTCTTTGATTTCCTTGCCTTCTATTTTTGTTTATTTTTCTTTCTTATTTTTTTTATATATAAAAAGAGAATCAACAAGAATCTGACGAAATACACATGGTTGAGAGTGACTGATAAAGACAATGAATCAGCCCCGCTGGGATACACGTAAAATTACCAAATTTTGATGAGCATTTCGCTTGAGCATTTGAGCATTACACCCTGTCTATAGTGTAAATCCCTCATAATATGTAAATTTAATTTCTGAAAGTGTGCTTCAAATAAATTAACTTTAGTTTGTTTTCGAAATAACAGGGAAAGCAAATATAATTTCAACCATAAGCTTACTCCTGGATTCCAGATGCTACCCAGTATGTTGTTTCGCTAACAATATGAGAGAACCCTGCAGATGCATCGGTTGAAAGGAAATAGCAAAAAGAAAAAGTACCAAGAGGCCAAAAAAAAAAAAGTTTTCAATTTCATCGAAGACAGTAAAGAGATTCTCCCATACTCTCTTTCTCTTTCCCTCAGTTTGTTGAGCATTGGTTCCCGGTATGAACTGATATTTTAATATGTTTTTTCTTCTCTTTTGTTTTAATATAACTGGAAGGATATGAGAAGGACTTAGGTATTTCAATTCTTAAGAATCCACTTGGATCGCTATTTTCACTGATCAAAAGGTTCTGAATATTCAGAAGCATATATCTTCAAATGAAATCTCAAGTAGCAATGTTATTTAGAGCTTGTTTTAAAAACTTTTTTCTTAAATCGTTAATTACTTACTGGATCAGTTTGCCAAGATGCAAGTTTTGGGCTTTCTGCTATAGTATTTACATTGCAGATTTATTAGATTTCCTAGTCATGGAGATTGACACATACCTGAAGATGTAGCTACATAGTTATTAAGAATTCCAATTTTCACCAGCAAACCACAAAGATAGCTAGAGGAACTTATATTTTATCTATATTATTGATTACTACTGTATAATAGAAGAAACTTTTATAACGAAAGATGATTGGAACATCCAAATTCCCGTGTACTATTTTTTAGTTCTACCCTAAAAAGACAAAATTTTACAATATTGGACCGGAATGACTGAGCACGAATGCAAATACTATCTTTCGCACTTGCTTTTTCAGTTCCGTGCATTTCATTGTCACGTGAACTGTCAAATTCATACAACTTGGTAAACTCGTTGAAATCTCTAATTATTATTTCTTCGTGCGTTAGCTTCTTGAACTGTTGAAACGTTAAGAGAAGTCAAGATATAAAATTATGATATATTAGCATCCCAGGAAATCGTAAGGAAGGTTATAAATGAGTAATAATAAATAAATAAATAAATAAATAATATAGAATTTAACTGTTAGTTGCTATATATTTGCCTATATAATACATAATATATGCAATCGAAGAAAACATACTGCGAAAAGTAACAGAAGGAAACTATTGTAGAAACATATATAATATGTATTCAATGCATGCCTTATATATAGAAGGATGAACGAAGAATATCTTGGTAGGTAAGATTTAACCTCGAGTCACTGAACAAGTTCAAAAGATGAAGCAGAATTGTACTGACCAATAACATCTTTCAGAAAAGAAAAGAAACCTTAAAAAAAAGCAAGGAACAGAAATTGAATGTCTATTCAAAACATTTTGAATTTCTGTTTCTCTTTCTTTTCCACGTACTTGCAGTAGTCGTTGAAAAACAGAAATGTTTGTGTCTACGAAAGAATAGAACAAAGGAACACTGCCGCAAGGCAATGTTATTTTCAGATGCAAAGAAGAAGATACTTATCTATTGAAAAGACCTTTTTCCGTGAATCTGTTCTATGACAAATCCATTTCTTGGAAATGAAACCAATAGTGCGCAAAACCTTTGTGAGTCTATTGATATGACTTTGGTACCCTTGGATGGAACCACAAAGAAGAGAGGGATGGGAAAAGAAACACGTGTCTGTACCACTCCCTGGTGACTAGAAATTTATTCAACTCACGACCGTCCTAAAAGGGAGGGGGTTAAACAAATCAATTGATTCTAGTTACTTTCGTATTCAAAACAGAAGTAAATAAAGTAGAAGTTGAAATCGTACCGTTTTTAACAAGAATAAAATAACGATCTAAAATATAACTAAAATTTTATGTTCTCGTATTTAACGAAATATTATTTTGGTCCCAGACAATAACTAACTAGCTCTATGTCCAATGGAACCCAGAGGTTCAATGCAAGGTTCACGAAAGCTTTCCATTGTCTTCTGTTTTTAGCCAACTGGATCCAGTTTCTATTTTGTATTCCTACTTCTGCGAGATCCATCTTAATAACGTCCTTCCATCTGCGCCTAGGTCTTCCTAATGGTCGTTCTCCTATTTGAATTTCCAGTTAAAACTTTGAAAGCGTTTCTACTTTCTTCCATTGTAGCTGCATGGCCTGTCTACCTGACAAGGGAACATCTTATATTGATAGTGTCGTAGACCAATCAAACAATGCACAATCGATAGAGGAGTGAAGAAAAGTGAGAAATTCAAAATTTTAAGGAGGCGACACCCAGAAACACAGGAGACACAGAGGAAAGAAGGATCTAGAATCAGGTGAAGATAGCAATGAATAAGATACACTGACACAGAAAGAACTTCAAATATTTTAAGTAATCAAAATGACATTTACGCAAAAATATAGTAAGAAAACACTGTACTCACAGACATCCTCAATAACATCATATGTAATGCAGTGTTGCCAACTGAGCACAAAATGGAGTTTTGTTAAATGGTACGGAACACAAATTATGACATCTAAAAATTTAATTATGAATAGAACCATACCTGTGACATCTTGATGTACAGTGTTGCCAACGTTTGAGGATAGGCCTATATGAGTTCCGAATTGACCCCTCTAAATCCGGCCCTGCATCTAGCTTAATGCAGTATTCCAAATACTACTATGTTGCAGAACACTCCAATCAGAAATCGAACATATGCATCAGCAGCGAGCCTGCGGACCACTTGCTCACCCAAGGATATGGATCATTTCAGCTTTTGTGCTGTGTTTTGGTACTATTCTGTCATTTTCCTTTGGTAAAAATGCTTCGACATTGTGCTTTATCCGTTATTTTTGAACTTCAGTGATTATATTCTTGCTTCTGGTCTCATATTTTGGTTTCAACTATTTCGAATTGTGTACTGTATGTATTCTTCTACATCCGAGATTCTTGTAGGAATTCATATAGGTCTATCCTCAAACGCTAGCAACACTGTACATCACGACTTCACAGGTATAGTTCTACTCATAACTTAATTTCCTAGATGTCTTAATTTGTGTTCCGTGCTTTTTAACAAAACTTAATTTCGTGCTCAGTTGGCAACACTGCATTACATATGATATTATTGAGCATGTCTGTGGGTACGATGTTTACTTACGATACTGTTGTCTAAATGCCATTTTGATTACTTAAATCATTTTGAAGTTTTTTTCTGTGTCAGTGTATCTTTTGTCTTGCTATCTTCACATGCTTCTAGATCCTTCTTTCCTCTGTATCTCCTGTGTTTCTGGGTGTCGGCCCGTAAAAGTTTGGATTCCTCAGTTTTCTTCACTCCTCCATCGATTGTTATTGTTTGATTGGGCAATGCTACTATCAATATAAGATGTTCCCTTGTGAGCCTTCTAGACTTGATGCACAGAGAAAAATCCGTTCTCCGGACAGCGGTATATTGTACAAATATACGGTATCCTCTTGCTTACTATAGAAATCAGTACGGAGCATACGTTATCCGAATGCTACATAGGCCCTGCTCTTAGATGATACATCATGCCGTTGCAGGATATCTGACATCTAACAGTTTCCCGTATATCACATGCATATACTTATGTTACCTTTGTCAGCTATATGTTTTATACGTCCATTTGTATGTGAGATCTTGACCGCCTACATCGTTTCATACGGAAAGTACGAATAGATGGATGTCCGTATATATTTACGTTCTTATACAGAAAGTATTATAAAACATGCGTTTTCAGTTATACGTCTGCTATACGTTAAGTCCAAACACTACATGAATTACGCATGTAACCTATCTTTTTAAGTACGCCACCTATATTTTTTTGTCAGTGTGACAATAACAGTATTTAGTAAACAGTATAAATTAAGTAGGTCATTGTTATGAAGTTTCTGCTATTTCTCATTCTCATTCCTCTTGTGTCCAAATATTCTTCTCAGGATTTTATTTTCAAATACTTTCAGTTTGCGTTCTTTTCTAAGAGTAAATGACCATATTTCACAACCATGCAGCACAACAGGCATGATTATCATTTTAATATATATTTTAAGCTTCAAATTTCTCGACAGAATTCGCAACGATAGAATATTTTAAACTAAACAATAATATTTTAAACTAAACATTTCCTTGCTTTCGATCATCATTTAATTTCTTCCCAAACAATTGGACTATATACGTATTGCATTTAAACCTTTATTTCAAAACACTTTTAAATCCGCCTTTAAGGACAACCATATTACTAAATTTCCTCCATTAAAAGGGAGAAATGTTATTCCTAAATGTAAATTTTTCACATACTATACGTTGTGCACGGGACGCCAAACTTACTAGAATAAAAGAACTCATCTTGTATTGGGTAATTCAATAATTATCAACGAAACGTAGATCAACATTTTGATCACTATATTCGAAGAACGAAGAGGAGCATAGTGGACATTGGAATAACAGATGGCAGAACGCGTACTCATATAAATGTCAGAAAATTCATACGATCACAAAACTATTTTGGGGCAAGATTACAGGTGATGTATGATGTTCGTTACTTGGTATAAATCACAAATACACCGCATAAACCCTTGCTAACAATAAAAAATAAATTCAATGAAATAACAGATAGAAAGAAAAGAGAAAACTAATACGACTTCTCAATGCCATTTCTTAAAAATATTTTTCATATTATCGGGAGAAAACGTACACGCTTAAGTTTAAAGTATAGATCGGATACACATGTTTTCGAAGTGGCTTTTGATATAATTGTTTATTCATTGTCTTAATCAATAAATGTTTCAGTTACTACTGATAACTAATACAGTTATTGTCAGTTATTCAATGGACTACATTTACTATGATAGCTGAGATGTTACTAACCATACATTGTCTTTGTAGGATGATCATACTGGTGCTCTTCCTATTTTCGCGCTCCTTCGTTTATTCCCTTATTTTTAGTACATCGCCACAACGCTATTTCCTCAACGTTTAACACTGCGTCTGTGTCAAGTCGAAACACCAGGCCTGTGTTAACAGCAACATCAGACTCCTGGTGTTGAAATTATAGTTATACAATGTTCACTGTTAGTATTAAAATTGATTTGTTTTAATACATAGGTTACACTAAGAATTCCCAAATAAATTAATCTCTAAGCTTCCTCAAAATTTTATGTTATTTTGTGTGAGAAATTATTACAAATACATACATGCACACAAATGCGCACAACCACAAACTCATATATACATTTGTCCACAATAAAACATCGTACAGTATTTCCTGCAATAGCTATTGTTCTTCCCGCTAATCTATTGGCTAGTGTTGTCCCGGGTTCGATTTCCGGTGGGGCCACTCGGCCGAAAAAGTTTAAAATGCTTTTTCAGGCCAGCACCCTGAATGAGGTTTTCCGGATTTTCCTTATTCACACCAGGCAAATACCGGGGTGGTACCTAATTTTTAGGTCCCAGGCCGCTTCCTTCTTTCCCCAATCCTTTCTTCCTTCCCTTCCTCCGGATTGTGTGCTCGCCGAGGGATGTCATCCCTCAAATCGTGAAGGGCTAAATGTCCGTAGATGCCAAAAGTCCAGAAATCTAATACCTATATCCTAAATCTATTGACTAGTGTGCACGCCTATGGTGCACAATGTTCCAATTGCAAATCCCGGTGTGAGAACCTAGAAATTTAAACGCATTATGGAATAGTTAAAGAAATGAAATGAAATGAAATCTTTTAGTTGCATTACCACGTTTATGGCCTTTAGAGTAAAGAAGAAGATGGTTAAGGCAACTGAATGTTGATGGGAGAGTTGCTGGACTGAGAAAGTGCGTGTAAACGGGAGTAGGGATGGAAACGGGTAGAAGAACTAAGGGCTCGTCCAAGAAAACTCACGAACTCGATGTTGTCCACCACAAGCTTACTTGGCCGGGAATTGAACTAAAGAGTCAACGCACCGGACATAAGTGTTCCACCACTGAGCCACCGTGCGCCCACGGATGGGTTCGAATTCCACTTTAAAGCTATATGTCTAAGTCTTACACAACATTGGTGCTAAAAAGGGCTACACTTCAACTAACCAATGTAACCGGAAGTAAATTATAATTTTTTTATTGATTCTTTTGGAATGGAAACGCAAAACGCTTACGTGGAAACCAAAACAGCAGGTAAGCAGAGAGGAAAGAAAATCAAAGAGAACAAAAAAGTAGCAGAAGAGAATACTCTGTTTGGGATTATTTCGGCGTGTTCTTTAGCAGGAAATTTAGTCTAACCCTCATTACAGAATTCTCCTTTGGAGAGAGATAAAAGGGCTAAAATTAAAAAGACCAGAGAATTTCTCTCCCTATGCTTAACATATGTAGCATAAAAGGTTTATATATATGCTACATAATTATCTGGAAGGAGAGAGAAAGAGAGAGAGAGAGAGAGATACCAACCGACTCAGGAAGGGGTGGTAGCTAATTACATAAGCTTTGTGGAATAATTGCAAAGATATATTAGGCGGAATTTCATCAGGAAGTCTTTACTCTAACGCAACCTCAGAAATGAAACCACCGTTCCATATCTACCTCACGTCATGGCTTTTATTTTTAGCCTGTATTTCAATGAAATGAATGAGGGACTTGAAATGAGAAAACAATAATGGACTCAGAGCTCATGAGGAGATTGCAGTACGAGCAAGATGGAGAAAAAAGAAGAGTTAAGCATATTTTACCCGGTTTACATTTATTTTATATTTTGTGTTAAATATACATGCGCATGACAATATGCTTTGAAATATTGAGGACAGTTAAAAGCACCTATTTTCGTCAGGGTGACTTGAACCCAGGATTGAGTCACAGTATTCTATTGGTACCTAACGCTTATCAGCTTGACACCTCACACTACTCGACTACAAGACCGCGTCTGACACTAATCTATCTTGACCAATTCACTCCTTGCGACCAGAGCAGCCTGAGGAGATATGCAGACCAACTAGGAACAATTTTGGTAGAACCCATGTTATCAGCTAATTTGCACCAAGATCTGTATGATTGTAAAAATACAATCTGCGGCGACTACAGTTATGTATTGCACGGGACGGTTACCACATAGGACCTGTGTTGTAGCATGTACATGAGAGGTAATTTGCCAACTTTGGGCTTTCGCATCTCCCGGACCCTCCAAAATTGACAAAAAGCAATTACAACACTGCACTTATGAGCTAAATCTAGTGTTATTTAATATTTCACGTGCCCTTCTTCCCATTTTAAAGAAAATCGACTTGAATTCAAGATGGCGGCTTTCAGGATGGCAGTCATGATCAACATACATCCAAAAGTAGCGTCTTCTCACCCAATATCAGTTGCAATACTCACTCTTCACCTATTCCATTTCAGCTTCAAAGTATAAGGGTGTCCAAGGACGTTTTACTCACCCTGCATTTAACAAAATGTCTGATAGAGTTAATGTCTTTTGTAACATGGAAAGCAACCAAAATATCGGTTAAAAATTACATGCATGCTAATAGACCAAGTACATGTAATCTATACTCACATAGACGTGTAAGTCAATAGGCTACTCTAGGTACTAATAATATCTGAAAAGTAAGTGGTTACAATAGAATTTGTTGTAGTGACTATCAAATTATTTATTTAAAAGATGTTCAGAAAAAAAATTAAAGTTGAAGTTCGAAACAAATCATATTTTTTGAACTTCTTAAAATACTTTAACATTAATAGTAAGTGAGTCAAATTGTTATTTGTTTTTTATGATGAGAAAATTATTTTTCCTGCTCTTATAATCTGCATAGTGGTTTAGAATTTTGTTTCTAAGTTCAAACTTCTTCTAATTTCAGATTCAATATACGAATTTGCCAAATTGTTCTAACGATCTTGTTCAACTGACGATATTAGGTAAGTTTTGATTAACTTTGAAAAAAAGAAAACGCCTTTCTCTAAATTTCACAATCACTGGAATCGTCATGAATATCATGTTCCTTAACGTGTTCTTGTGTGTTCTCGACTAGCCCGCGTAGCGTAGTTGCTAACGCTCTCGTCTTCGGTGCGAGCGGCCCCGTGTTCGATTCCTGGTGAGGGCATTCGTTAATTGTAAAACGCTTTTACAGGCCAGCCACCCCGAATGAGGTTTGCCTGGATTTTCCTCATTCACATCAGGCAAATGCCGCCGTGGTACCTAACCTAGGTCCCAGGCCGCTTCCTTCCTTCCTTTTCCCCAGATAGTGTGCTCGCCGAGGGACGTCATCCCTCAAACGTGACAGGCTAAATTACCTTAGATGCCGAGACCCCGGAAATCTAATCCTAAATTCTAAATCGACAAGCCAGGAGTAGATTACATTCTAGTACGAGATCTAATTGGAAGCAATCAGCTTAAGGTCAGCCCTGCTCGCATTTACTGAAAGAATTGCGATTTTGTTACCAAGAAAATAATAATAATAATAACAATAATAACAATAATAATAATAATAAAATACACTTCAGCTCTGTCATTTTGTAGGTTAACCAAAGAATATTTCACCACATGTTAATTGAATAAATATCACACTTAAACAACCCCTTTGTTTACATGCATTCTTGTTCATGTTGATAAATACAAATTGTCGTATACGAGATTCACATATAACACGCAATTGTGCCTCAAACGTTTCTGAAAAACTCATTACCGAAGCGTAATTAATCAGTACAGACAAAAGAATCAACCTTTCTGATTACCAGATATTCATAAAATGCGTTGTATTACTTAATATCCCATGATAATATTACATACCAAATACATACAGCCACATCCATTGTAAGCCTATAATAGGATTTTCTATCAAATTTCACAATAAATAGACAATCGTTAATTAGTTTGAAACTATGCACACCACAGATCATTGTTAATTATTTTGTATGAGGTCAGAAACAAGCATATTGATTTCACCACGGAATTACTACTTTTTCTACAACGCCCTACCGTCCTACGTACCTGTTATATCAAAGCGCAATCAGATTCTAGAACACACAGAGCAAATATCATGTAAATAATTAGTAACTACATGCCAAAAGAATAAACTATTAAATATGTGTTTATTATGTACTTCACAACTATATATACACATAAAATCTTATACTTGTATGAGGACCTTGGTGCGTATTTAGGGGGGGCTTCCGGGCTTAAGCCCCCCCCGAAATCTTATTTACTATAGTAAAGTATATGAAATATCTTGCAGAATTTTCACATTTTCAGGCAAAGCCCTCCCCGAAAGTTAGCAAAGAAAATCGTAAATACGCCACTGATGAGGACTATATAATTTATATAGCTGAATATGTTAACTGGTTGGATTAGAATTTAGTGTCCCTCTCAGCACCAAGAGTATCTGATATGTGGACCTACACACCAGATTCATAATTCCAGCCGAGAATCCAACTAAGAGTATCCTGCGTCCAAGATAAATGCTAACTAGAGCTCCTCCGTGACTAAGCGGTTAGCGTACTTGCCTTTGGCGTCGGAAACCCGAGTTCGATTCCCGGCGGGAGCTCATATGGTTTGGATTCCACGTTAAACAGAAGGTCCACGTCTAATATAGTCTCGCTACTGAACGGGACGTTAAACTCAAAGTCAGCTCATAAATGCTAACTATAAAGCCACTAGGGATGTAAAAAGAACTGAACATGTGCGTGTTTTCGCTAAATAAATCGACTTCGTTTGAAATCTATTTTTAAGCTTAGTAATAATCTATATGGAGCTTAGTTTTCATCACGTCATTCTGATTATAATGTGTTTCCTAAGGAGTGGTTAAAAGTAGCGACTAAGAATTTAATAATATTGTAAAAATAAATAAGTATTTCTTTCACCAACTACATGTGTGGGATATATATTGACAACTTTGATTTTCACTTTCATTAAGAGAAAAAACTAAACCAAAATACTACATCTTTGATAAATAGAGGATCAAGAATATTAAAAAGATGAACTTATACTTTCTAGTTAAGACACTAAAAGTATTACCGTTCGCTTCTTACTAGGAATGAACAGTAACATCGAAGTCAGAATGATTACATAGTTCTACAGTATCAACATAACTGGCACTTTCCTCATTTTATTCTGTTATTCATTTCTTCTGATTTACCTTCCAATATTTCATTTATATTTTACTCTGTTCCGTCCCTAGAGCTAGTGATTGGTGCCTAAATGTTGGTTGTCGTGAGTGTTGCAGTGGCGATATTACACGCGATTTTTTTTATTTAAGAGCCCCCAGATACACTAAAGATGTGTTAGTTTCCCTGCCCACTCCGATGTTTAATGATATCTTCTTCTATTATGGATCCAACTGAATATAATGATAGTTCTTTCTGTAACAGCAAATGTAACAAGAGCACCAAGGATTCGAGTGGCAACATCCGCCAAACCAGTGATACTTTGCAGTTCTCTCCACCAAAATAATGAGCTCACTTGAGGGTCACCATTCCACATTAACGTTGTTGCCTATATCCATTCCTTGTCCTTATAATCAGTTAAATGCACTCTCAGTAGAACAGAGTTCAATCCTATTTATTCTCCAACTTCATAAATGAAATTTATTTTGTCAAATAATTTCTCAGAGGTCAGTTTACATTTCTGTAATGTAGGACTCAGGTGATTTGCAGCCAGATGAATTGAATCAGTGGTTTTGAAAAGGTCCTGAGTCAAAAAAGTTAAAGTTATAAGTACATAGGTAAGAACTGTTTAATTTTTAAAAACTCTAATCGATATGAAATGTTCAACCTCTGTTCAAGAAAGCAGATTTTTTTTTTTTGGTCATTGTACGAACACCATGTTGTATGCAATTGGTGTTTACAAAGTAACTCGAGAGATTAGAGCACAGCTTTGTAGACGAAAAACTTTGCAAGCTATATAAATGACTTCTTTTTCTTGTTTTGCCAGTCAATTCGAATGAAATTGAAGACTACAAGGGAAAAGGAGGCAAGCCAGTTTTTCTTTTAAATAACTTTACACAATTGTCCTGTTTTCTACTGACTTACCTGCTTCTTCCCTTCTAGGCGAAATCTTTAGAATTAAATTTCTTCCGTACTAACATTCTTCTTACCTGAGGCTTTAGTCCATGCAAACTACACTTTTCAGGCTACATAATTCTGCTGTTAACAAATTTTCGCCCATTTTTTTTTGCCTTACTTCCTTTTTCTCCTGTGGTCTTCAATTGTAACCTTTCTCCCCTTTGCAATTTGTTCAAACAGTGAGTGCAAGTGATAGCTTTGTGTTATTGTTTTAACCATATCAATTACATTTCCCAATACTGTGTTTATCAATGAGCGCCCTACGATATCAGAGCAAAGTAAATGAAAAAGGTGAGCAAGAGAGCTCAAGGGCATTATACTAAGATACTTCAGCTTAACTAATTTAAAAGCCTGTTATCGTATTGGATCCGTTGTCTCTTATAAGTACTAAACTTTCTTGAGGATTGAGGAGTGAACTTTGTGGTGGACAAACACCGTGTGCGTGGGTTTCCTCGGGGTTCTCCCGTTTCCCCCCACTTTCTTCATTCCACCATGTCATTCATTACTCATTATCACCGTCTCCTTAACCCTAACCGGCATATGCGTGAGACGTAAAACTCAAAGATTTCAAAGATTTGTTTCTACAGAATTCCAGAATCTCTTCAGATAATTAATGACCATTATGTTTGCTTTGTTTTGATAAGACAGGCAACGAAACTAGGCTCAGGTTTCGAAGTGACAAAATTAATGATTGGTTCATTCCTCAAATTACTCCTAACGTCTCACTCTAAATGTAGAATTCTTAATTCCTCTATCTTTGTTTTCACTTGGCCTTGCATTGCATTGTACTGAGCATATAAGTAACTTGTAATAAGGTAAAATCTTGACGACAGAGCATACAAAGGACCAGTGGCGAATCTAGAAGATAGAAAAAAACTTCGTGTGGGAAGGCAATCAGAATGCAGACTATGATAGGTGTATCATGACTTTACTATAAACTTTCAAAAATACAAAAATAATAGCTTTAATTATTTTTGACACTGAAAAGACTGGGAGGGGCTAGGCCCCCGTCCTCAGGCTAGATCCTCCATTAGAAAGAACGAATTTTCATTTGAAAATTTAACCCATGAAAACATTAAAAAATGATAGGGCACAACCACTTTTGTAAAGCTTGGGTTCAACGAATTCAGTAGATACGAAAATTTTCTAATATGTTGTTTGCTAATGTTCAGCATGTCGGTAATTGTTTTAAGAAACTTCAAGATGAAGTTCTTCTTATCAAAAAGCTCTAAAATAGTAACACTGGACCTGAGAAACGCTAAACCTCTAATAGATCTCTCCTCTATAGTGGTGGACATTGGTGTAAAGGCACTAGTGTTTCTAGTTAAAAAAAAATGTTGTTTTCTTTTTTTCAGCATCATGGGCTACGAACTCGATCCATTCCGCAATGGTTCATTAGCCGAAATTACTTTTGACATTGAAATTAATGTATATAAATTCAATTAATACGTTCTATCCGCAGTAACATGACACTGTATGTTTTGCATGTATATCAATTTTTACATTTTTAAGTGTGTTTCTGTGATTCAGGATACAGAATGAAAATAACAACCTTTAATAGCAACAATTTATCAGAGGCAAATAAATAACACTTGGAAACCTAGAAATACAAAGAGTGAAAAAAGGAAAAAAGAATTCTGAGTACAGCAACGTAACACATAATGTATACATCAGACTTTCAAAAGCATAACTAGACAAGTGAAACTGTAAGTACAGGCATGTGTGTGTGTGTGTGCGTTTGTATTCATAAAAAATGTTTATAACCGGAGAGAAAAAATGTTCACAAAACGTGTCCTTAAACCAATTTCTTCGTGAACCGAAAGATTCATAAACCAGTGATTCACTATAGTAAATACGACTGCACAGAACACATCAAACTGACTATCTCGCCCTTCATTCTCAAGGTGCGACAGTTCTTACGGGATCCGGTCTTACTAGCCGGGTTTGTGGCACTCATACCTTTGGGGTGATGTATGGTCAGGACATCGTCTTCTTTCACTGTTAATACTAGATTCTCGAGCAGATTTTAGCACTTCTTTCTTTCAAGTAGTTCCCCAATTGTTCTCAAAATACTGAGTGGATGCTGCAAAAGCCTATACCACTTAGTGAAAACCAGATGTCACCCATCTTTCCTTGGACCAAACCCAATACTGCTTTACTTCACTGAACTTACAAGAAGCGGTATCCTAGTGCAGATAGCATGTTGGCTCATTCTCAAACTATTCTCTATATAAATCTTTCAATGTGGATCTAGTTTAAATCACCTTTTTTTCTTATAAAATTAACTTGAACCTTTAAACGACAGTAACGGAAGTTCAGATTACCAATCACGTGTATTATCTGAAAAGGATATTTGAATTGGTTCTGAGGGAAACCTGAACTGCTGTGAAGGAAAAAAGATAATTAACGCTCTTTCAGAATAACGCACAGACAGAGGATAACGTAACAGTTTGAAATGAAATATTTCAGTTTTTAAGTCCCACGATTATGTCAGCTATGGTAAGAGAAACTGATGATTAAACCAAGTGAATGATTATGGAACAACTGATGGAATGAAAATGTCAGAGGAAATGAGAATACCCTGAGAAAACTTACTGACGCGATGTTGTCCAGCACAAAGTTAGTTGGTAGGGGATCGAACCAGAGACTCGACGTACAAGAGGTAAGCCTTCTACCACTGAGCTACCGCACACTCCAGAACAACTTAACAGTTTGTACTATCTACGAAGAGATCTTCCGCGGAAAATCCCTCCAATCTCCGGAGAATCTGCGTGCTTGTTGAACCCATCCCCTTACGACATATTCTTTTCCTGGAAAGAAACTTGGTTGAACTTACGATGAATGAAGTCATTAGGAAACGATAGTATTGAACAACACAGTACAAGGTGACTAAAATACTGCTTTTACAGTGGCATATGGATCAAAATTCACCACACACTTGTTTATATATATATATATATATATATATATATATATATATATATATATATATATATATATATATATAACGAATTAGAGCGTCAGTGTAGAAAAGTTTATAGTTGTACCTTGTATAAATTAACAGTTTTGTAAAATAAAATACATTGCTTTCACTGAGAATCGAAAGCGAGACCATTCGCACCAAGGCAAGAACGATAACCACACGTGTTTTACTCTAATATCTATCTTACTATTTTATATTTAACAGTACTTAGTTTGTTGCTGCATCCATGCGGTCCACAAATGTTGACAAAGAACCTGACTATTTATTTTGAACGGGAACTGTTGCTGATGCACTTGAGCCCAGTAGTGGAGGTGCAGCAATTTCTCTTGAAGCTGAATCACTCCGAAAATCTATTTATAATGTCTGAACACTCTGTTGTCTTTGCAGTAGCCATAGATACACTTACAAAGGCATTGGGCAAGAAGTACCATTTGGGCATTGGTATCAAAAAACGTTGGAGCATAATGTCTGTACACTTAAAACACTTTTACAAATGTTATGTTGTTTTATTGATATTTGCACGTATATATTCAATATATCCTTTATTTCTAAGCGGTTAGTGTAAGAGTTTTGGGGTGAAAGACCCGGGTTCGATTCCCAGAGGAGTGCATGTGGTTCGAGTCCTACCATAAGCTGTAGGTCCGCATCTCATATAACCTCATTGCTGAAAGGTTCACTAAAATCAAAGTCAAATCAAACCAAATCAAACTTTAATGCAGAAAGAGCAAGCAACACATTTGCTTTCGGGATTAAATAACAGCCATTCAAAATCATTCTTCTTCCTCATGACATAGTTATAGTCTTTCAAAGTTTAAAACACTTTACGAAAAGCAATGAAACAATATACTCCACCCATGAACAGAAATTGCCGAACAATGACTGATTCACACAGTATTACACCAACGGACAAAACACCTGATTAGCCTAAATGATTAATTGGGTTTCAAAGTACTATTTATGTACCACTATGTTTAAAAAATGTAACTCACGATTTGTAGCATTCATTCCATTTTCCTTACATTTATGGATAAAATTCTGTTATTAGTAGGTGGAGATAATAAAAAGCAATCTGTTTATGGAGATATTTCCAAAATTTATAATAAAATCATAAAAATATAAGCATAAAGCAAAATTATTTTCGATTTTGTGTATCCTCGCAATCATGCTTTCGTGGGACGTTTGCAATAGAAGAGCACGATTGCGAAGGAAAATTGACAAATACCTATAAACCAAAGCTGGAGCAGGGAAGTAAAAAGTTGAGTAGAATATTGAATTTGTTGGTTTAACCAAGTGTCTAGATTGTTTGCCAAATATATATTAGGGTCTGTAACCAAGATTCCGTATGCAAAAATAGAAACAAACAGGAAAACGCTTGTCTTGAGGTTGGAAGTGACAATCTCCATTGCTATACACGACAGCAAATAGATAAAACAGAAAATAAACCTACAAAAATGTCCGTGGTTAGGAAGATAGAATGGCGAACTAGACGTTCTACTATTTTGTCATCAGATCGAATCCAATCCCATCTTTGTTTTCTTTTAACAAATCATTATAGGAAGTGCATAATTATCAAGTTAATAAGAACCGAAACAATATAATAAGGAAATAACTTATTGATATTTTCCCTTAATTGAGGATTATTTAGTCAGGATTGGAGTACTATTGGTAACAGCGGTTGTTTTCAGTTTATGGTCTTGTATGCTTACTCCTCCCCATCCGTTCTTGTATAGCATACCAAAACCAACTAACTGAGGGTTTCTGTGAGTCAGGTATAGGGAGAAAAACATACGCAACATGCAGCCTTTCCTAAAAGCTTGTAGTTATGAAAAACAGCAAACCAGATTTAAAATTATTCTTCTGCTGTTTAGAGTATTGAAAAATCTTCGGTTTGGAAAGACTTATATCCACAAGTGCAAGAAATGCCATCAAATAAATAAAAATATGTAAGGAATAAAGAATGATTTCTTTGAACACAAATAAATTATACAGATCTTGGTGCGTGGAACATGAACATGAACATATGTATGAGCGATAATCAAACCATTCGTCTGAAATATACAGTAGAGAGAACAACTGATATTTGAACGAAAATACAAACAAGCATAAGGTATTTTTCATAACATGACAACACATTAAACATTACTCATTAAATTTTTGGAATGACAGATTATAACCTCACGTACCGGTGAATGCGCTGCAGTGGCTCAGTGGTAGAACTTCCACCTTTGATCCCCAGAGTCCTTGGTTTGATTCCAGATCGTTCCAAGTGGATCTTGTTGGTGAACAAACACACTGTGAATGGGTTTCTTTGCGTTTCTCCCGTTTCCTCCTGCTTTCATTCCACCATCTTTATTCATTTCTCATCATCACAGTCTTCTTAAGCCTAACCATCAAAAACATGGGACGTAACACTTTAAGATTTCATTTAATTCCACTTTTACATTCAAGCGACGAAAGAAGAAAGTGTGGTGATAATGATAAAAATCGAATTCCAGATTTGGATAAATTTACGTTTCATGACCACCAACAACTCGATAAAATGGGTTTTCGATATCTGTCCATCTGTTCGCCACGCTTTTAAACGCACTCAAGTAGAGGCCATCCATTCAACGTATCTAGATCAATTCAAGACATAATGTTTTCATAAAATTTCAAATGTTTCTCTTGCTTTTAAAAATAAGATGAGTTTACAGAAGGATGAAGATTTAAAATAATTTAATTTTCACAAAAACAGCTGTAATATGTTTATTTACCCTACACCGTAGTATGAATCATCGCTCTGAAAAATACAAAAGGTGAACTTACTCTATGTGATGAGTTCTTTTCGCACAATTTTCTCAATCAGATTTCATAAATAAATTTCTCACTAAGAACCTAATAATATGTCATTACTCATTCGTCATGCAAATATTCAGAAGGGTGAGTGAAGGTGAAAGTTTCCCCATAGGATGAGTTTTTCCCTCGACGGTTTTCCCGTTAGCGCCTCATACAATGTTGTTCATATTTCGTAAAGAAATGCTTCATTAATAATCTAACAATAACGTATAACTCGTCTGTACTAAAAGTTCCAGACGGAATGGTTGATTCAAGAGATGAAGTGTATTTTTTGACAATTTTCTCACAAATAACTGAGACTAATGTGTTCCTATTTCTTTAATAATTATTTGAGTAGAAACTTTACAATATGGTATAATTCTCTTGTCTCGAAAAACAAAAACAATACAAAAGAGGTAGTTTGTTTTCAGAGTGATTTTTTTTTTACCACGCGGGTTAAAATAAAATCTTTTAATACAGAACTTCTTACGTGTTTGGTAACCGTGAAAAATCTGTATTTAGATTCGACATTCACATATGTTATTTTTGATCAGTTTTCGTGTATCTCCTCTTTCCTCGCCTCGCCTCGACTGAATTTGGATGTAACTGGCATCGGAAATGTCACTGTTCATCTCACCAAGACCAAAAAATATGGATTTGGCATTAATATCGGTTATTTTCGGTCATTTTTACTTATCTCCCATTCACCATACGTTGCACCACCACCAAGTTAAAAGATAAAGACCATCTCAGGCCCGAATCTCATCTATGTGAAAAATTTGATCGAAATCGGTCATGTGATTCAAGAATTATGAAGTTATAAACGTAGTCACTTTCATTTTTTTCATATATATATATATAAGGTGTCCCAGGAGGAAGGGGCAATATTTTGGGAAATGGTAGTATGAGTGATTCTAAGCAGAAAGTTCATATAAACATATATACTAATTTCAACGGTTTGAGAGCTAGAGGTTGTGAACCATTTTTGGCTTTGTTGCCCTTGTTCTCCCTGTAACTATTTTACAAAGGTAAGACATAGCGGATTTGAAACGTAATGGAATGACCTTTCCAACAGGATGCAGCATATGGCAGTGTTGTGTCTGGAGGGTAAGCTATTGAGGGAAATTTGAGAAAGTTAAGGTTATTTAAAGAAATTGGATGGCAATACTGATTCCAAAATATCCTTCAATAACTTCTCTTCCAATGATTTCACTGTTACATATTGAATATCGTTGGAAAGGTCATTGAATCACCTTTCAAATCCTCTATGTACCACCTCTGTACAGGGCGAGCAATACGCATACAGTATAAATAAAAAATGATTCACAACCTGTAGTTTTCAAACCGTTGATATTAGGACCTATGTTCATTTGAATTTTTTGCTTAGAATCACCCATACTACAAATTTTCCAAAATATTGCCCCTTCTTCCTGGGACACTGTATATAGATACACACACACACACACACACACACACACATATATATATATATATATATATATATATATATATATATATATATATATATATATATATATATATATATATATATATATATATATATATATATATATATATACACAAGGTGTCCGTTGAGGAAAGTCAAAGATTTTGGGAGGTGATAGGGGAGGTAATTCTAAGCAAAAACGCTTATATGAACATAGGGTCTATTGAACCTCGTTCTGGAGATAGGGGTCGGGGTAACTTTTTTGCCTCTTACACTTGCTGATTTTGGTTTGAAACATTCTATAGCATACCCTGTAGTTGGGATTATGTTACATATTATACCTCATTTGAAAGCTAATAAAACAGGCTTGCAGATAGTGTACAGATAGACTCAGTATTGAGTACAAGAGGGAAGTAACGGAGGGAAATTTTTTCGAATTTCCCTATAAAATCCCTTTTATTAAATCAATTTTGCACTGTTCTTAAGTGGAAACACAATCGCTGTAAGAACAGTATCTCATTAGGCGAAAATGATACTGTATACCAAAGATACAGGTGAGGTGTCAAATTTTTAGCTTCATTAGAAGCCGTAAAAAAAAAAAAAAACATTCTTCCTAACTCCTTACTCTAATAACCTAAATGCGGGAGCTCATGCGCTTCGGATACCACGTTAATCAGTAGGTCCCGTCTCATATAGCCTCGCTGCTGAAAGGTATGTTAAACTCCAATTCAAATAACCTAACAATGTTCGAAATTTATATAAATGACAATGGTTACGAGTTTTAATAAACGAATGTTTTTGTGCAAAATTGGAGATATAATAGTATTCCCTAACATACGAGAGGTCTACATTTCTATGTGGGAATACTAATTACAGATCAGAACAACAGATGGCAGTGAAACATGAATTAAAGTTTTTGTACAACATACTACACTAGAATATCCATTGCAATAATTACTTCTAATTACTTCTAATACGTAAAGTATAGTTACTCTAATGCTTACAGTTAGATATACAACCCCACTAGTGTCAACCTTCAACGTAATTATTTTGCGCGTGCAGCAAATGTCCAATCATATCACCATCCTCCTCAATGCACTTTGCACTGCGCGTCAGTACATGCAATATTGCCCGACAGATGTTTTCTCGGCGCCCTTTGACGGTCTTGAATGCTTCTAGAATGGGGCATAACATAGGCAACAGAAATGGAATTGGAACAGAATTGGGCATAACAGTGGCAATGTCTCTATTGGGTGTACGTGAGACAAGCACAATGTTTGTGTGCATTAGAAGTAATTATTTTTGATTTTGACAACCCTGTTGCAATGCACATTCTGAGGTAGTATGTTGTATGAAAAATTTAATTCAAATTTCACTGCCATCTGTTGTTCAGAAGTGTAATTAGTGTTACTGCATAGAAAAGTAGAGCTCTCGTATGTTAGGGAATAGTATAGTATCTCCAATTTTATTTAACAGCATTCGTTTATTAATATACGTAACCATTGTCATCTATTAGGCGGCTGCAGATATGAAAAAAACCTACTTAACCCTCAAAAAAATCCTACAAAAGGTTTCTCAATGGTTTTTTGTAGTATCAAATGTGCTGAATAACATATTAAAAGTTTACCAAAATTTGACCACGGGAAAGGCCCAATTTTCAAGATGGCGTCCAAAATGGTTGTTAACTCTTTTACAATTTTAGGCTTTCATTCAAGTAGCTACTGAATCATCGCTATTTATCCTAGGATTATGGTTCGTACATCATTCTCTTCAGAATAAAACAAGCTTTCAAGTGGTGCCATCCAAATGTGTGCATGGCCTACGTGGAAAGGGAAATTGAGAATAATTTGAGAAATTTTCCTCTTAAAAATCCCTTTTCTAAAGTTTTGCGCCCTCTGAAGCGGCTCCAGATAAGAATACATGGCCCAAACCTTCCTAGAGAAGTACTATGAGATATAGACTATGTACGTGCCAAATTACATTGTGAAATCTTTAGTAGTTACGACAGAATAAAATATTTACCAATATCCTACTCTGTGAATATATCTAACCAAATATATAAGTAGATAATAAGTAGGACAGAACATAAAAGTTTGTAACACAGTACTATTAATCTGGGTATTATCATTCGTGACGTATTGTTTTTAGAATGAAGCAAGCTTTCCTATTGGTATCATTCCCATGCGTCCATGATGCACGTGGAAAGGGAAATTTTGGATAATTCGGCAAAATCCCCCCTAAAATTCCGTTTTCTAAAGTTTTACGCCCTTTGAAGCGCCCCTGGATAAGATTACACTGCTACAGCAACACAAAAGACATTAAAAGTAAACAACAAAAAAGACAAACCAACAAAGAGAAGTGCTAATATCTCTTAAGGTCCTTCTAACAACCAAATAAATTGTCTCTTCTGCGGTATTACAGTCACACCAGGAAGTGCTGGTATTAGTTATGTGAAAACAGAAGTAATTGTGAACAGTATTATTGAGTGTTGTAATAGTCGTTCAGATGAACGGGTGAGTATCGTGAAAGGAAGAATAGAATATTATGGACATTACCTGCACGCCGCTGGCTGTGTTTACCATCACTCTTGTAGCAGTAATTTTCGTTCTGAGCTTTGCATACTGCTACAGTTCCATAAATACTAAGAGGCGAAACGCAGTAGATCTGGCCGATCCAAAAACAAAGATTAAGAGCAAGCATTCTTTAAAGTTCGATCTTATCTAGAAAATAATGAGGTTGAACCCTTTCTTTCATACCTGATTTCCTGTAAAGATGGTTAAATGGTATTTTGTAGGTAAAATATAAAGTATGATGACCGGGAAACCAGTACAGAGGGCTTTACGTGGACATCTCTTGTTAGACAGATGTCTCAACTTTCTAATTGTCTCAGATCTAAAATAAAATAAAAAAAAAAAAAACAGCGCACAATTTGTCACTAGTGAATGAAGCAGAAACGCTATATTCATCTGTGATATTGAAACAGATTACAATCGAAAGTGACATAAAGTTGGATACGCTGATCGAAATAAAGAAAATTATGGTCACAAGAAAGACAGAATTTGGCCACAGGTCAGAAACAGGTTTACTTTGGGCAAACTATCAGAAAATGTTGCAGGTTGCCCTATCACTCGTCAAAGCAGATCGCACAGGGTCCTGGATGATGCACCTGCAAGTGGTGTTAGACTGTCTACCAATATTTGCTGCTGCTGGACACTATAACTATCTAAAATCTGCATACATCTATGTGCAAGAAATGAGTCAACTGCAGAGCCGCATCTTGATGTATATACCGCATTTGCCAAGGGATTCCATGTGATTCGCCGCAGTAGCCAGTTCTGGGCAGGCCTTAGTCCAGATCTAGTAATCGAGCAGACATTAATGAGATCCTTAAAGAGCAGTGGCAGGTTGATCTACGGAAGTGGAATGACTGAAAAAATGCGTACTTTGTGGACAATGTCCACACCTATCTCATCTCAATATCACGATGCTATGCAGGAATCCAATGGTCTTACATATACAACCAGTCATCAGCATCGAGAAACAACATTGTCAAGGATGAAAAGAGATCACTGAGACTTGGAGAAGATTAAAGAAAAACTTGTAACCTTTATGCCATTCTCACCAGACTCTTTGAGAAATATTGTTACGGGTGTAATTGCCAAAGAGGATGTCAATGTGCATAATTCACAGATGATCAGGAAAAATATTGTACAAAATATAATTAGAAAACCAATTTTAATGTATCATTTAAAACAAAAGACCAAGCAAAAACCCTTGCCAACGAGTCCAACATTAAAATTGACAAAGACAGAACCATTGATCCTGCTCTTCTCTATCAACGATTTTTGGTTGTCAAAAACTTGAGAACTTTCTTTAGAACGTGTATTGAGCTATGAGCTCAGTCCATTTGCAGTAGCCATGTTTGACGCCAAATAAATTTCGTAAAAGTGACAAAGCTCAACTGACTCATACGATTGAGGTGTATATTACTAAACAAGCTATTATGGATTCGGTTTCAGCAACTGAACATTATGTGTTAGATGGTAGTTCACTTTTTCATCGGCTGCCTTGGATAAAGAGCAAGAGTTATGGTGGCATTGCACGTTCATACGTAAAATTTACCATAAAACATAATGGTAAAGCAAATGTTATTTTTGACTTTTACGAAGCTGGTCCTTCCATCAAGGATAATACACATCAACGAGGAGGCCAAATCACCCATTTCACTATCAGCTTCAATGAAGCAACAGAGTTTCTAGGGGGAAAAAGATGATTTTCCTGCTACAACTAGCAACAAACAGGAACTTTTCACATGGTGGCAGAAGAATTGCAGAAAAGTGGCTGCAGTGTTATCAATGCATCAGGAGATGCAGACGTAGACATCGTCAAAGCATCTGTCAAGTCATCAGTGCAACATTCAACAACATTGATTGGGGAGGATACAGATTTACTCATCCTCCTTCTTTATTGTGCTCAGTTTGATAATAAAGGCCTATATTTTCGTTCTGACAAGTCTACACTTCATAAAATATATGACATCAATGAAATGAAACGTGTTCTGGGTGGTAATGTATATTCGCAACTGTTGTTCATTATGCTTAAACAGGATGTGATTCAACTTCGCACATATTTGGTGTAGGCAAGAAGTCAGTATTCCAAAGATTCATGAGCAGTGAAAAAAAAAAAATCAGAACTGTGGAAATGTGTTCCTGCTGCCACATCAAACAAAATCTGTTGTAGCATCGTTAGGGGTAAAGGTAATGGCTATCTTGTTTATACGCAGAAGTACTGACCTATTTGCGCTACCAACTCTTCAGGAAAAGAAAAACTGTTTCTTCCATGTCACTCATCACTCCAGAGTGCCTTCCTCCTACTGAGTTCTCTTACAAAATACCACAGCTTTAAAGTTTATTACCAAATCAAGGTTTAGATCAGAAATGACAGTGATATGCATGCAGTTGGTTGGAGGTGGAAACTATGGCACAATCAGTATATACCTGTTATGACAGATACATCTGTTGCACCAGAAAGTCTTCTTCATATGCTTCACTGTAATTGTTCAACTGCCTGCCTAACAAAACGGTGCAGTTGCAAGAGGTATGGACTACCATGCACATCTGTTTGCAGACCTTGCCAAACAGAAAACTGTGAAAATAATTTCAATGAATCTGTTTGGGATGAAGAATGTAACAAGGACTATTCGTAAATACGTTAATGTTTAATAAAACTTATATTAATTTTGTGTAAACTAAGGACAAAGAAACTATTCTTTACCATTTAGATGTAGCAAATGTATTTTAAGACTATAAAAAATACAATTCAAAAACATTAGAATGAAAACTGAGGAAACAAAATATTTTGAATGAAATAGTATGGGAAGAAAAAATCTTACAATGATTGTTTGTAAATATGTTAAAGAAAAATTCTGTTAATTTTTGCTAAAATAAGAATAAAGAAGAAGTCCATAAAATTATGAGTAGACACTAGAATAACTTTTGTACGATGAAAACTGTAGGATGTGCTATTTATTGCCTACTTATAGGTTCGGTTAGGTATATTCACAGAGTAGGATATTGGTAAATGCTTTGTTTTCTCGTAACTATTGAAGACGTCAGAATTTAATTTCTCACATATATAGTCTATTCATCATAGTAATTTTCTAGAAATATTAAGGTAGTGTACGTTTAACTGGGGCCACTATAGAAGACGCAAAACTTCTGAAAAAGGAATTTTTAGGGGATTTTTTTTCGAATTATCCACAATTTCCCTTTTCACGTGTATCATGGACGCATGGAGATAATACCATAGGAAAGCTTGCTTCATTCTAAAAATAATGAGTTACGAATGATAATATCCGGATTAATAGTACTGTGTTAGAATCTTTTATGTTCTGTCCTATTTATTGTCTACTTATATATTCGGTTAGATACATTCAAAGAGTGGGATATTGGTAATTTTTTTATTCTGTCGTAACTACTAAAGATTTCACGATGTAATTTGGCACATACATAGTCTATATCTCATAGTACTTCTCTAGGAAGGTTTGGGTCGTGTATTCTTACGTGGGACCGCTTCAAAGGGCGCAAAACTTTAGAAAAGGGATTTTAAGAGGGAAATTTCTCAAATTATTCTCAATTTCCCTTTCCACGTAGGTCATGTACACATTTGGATGGCACCACCCGAAAGCTTGTTTTATTCCGAAGAGAATGATGCACGAACCATAATCCTAGGATAAATAGTGATGACCCAGTAGCTACTTGAATGAAAGTCTAAGATTGTAAAAGAGTTAACAACCATTTTGAACGCCATCTTGAAAATTGTCTTTCCGGTGGTCAAATTTTGGTAAACTTTTAATATGTTATTCAGCACATTTGATACTACAGATAATCGTTGAGAAACTTTTTGTAGGAATTTTTTGAGGGTTAAACCGTATTTTCAGCCGCCTATATGGAAAGTTCGAACATTGTGATGTTATTAGGGTAAGGAATCAGGAAGAATTCCTTTTTTTTTACGGCTTTTAATGAAGCTAAAAACTTGACACCTCACCTGCATTTTTGGTACACAGTATAATTTTTGCCTAATCAGATAGTGTTCTTATAGCGACAGTGTTTCCATTCAAGAACAGTGCAAAATTGTTTTAAAAAGGGAATTTTAAAGAAAGATTCGAAAAAATCCCTCAGTTAATCTCCTCTTGTATGCAATACTGGGTCAATTTGTATACCATCTGCAATTCTGTTTCATTAGCTTTGAAGCGAGGTATAATATATAACATAACCCTAATTATGGGGTGTTTCAAATTAAAATCAGCAAGTGCAAGAGGCAGGAAAGTTACCCCCACCTATCTCCGGAATGAGGGGGAATAAACCCTATGTTCACATAAGCGTTTTTGCTTAGAATGACCTTTATCACCTCCCAAAATCTTTGACTTCCCTCACCGGACATATATATATATACTCTTCCTGTCTCCTTGTTGCGTGGATGAATTTAGATTTAAACGACATCAAAAGTGTCACTGTTCATCTCAGAGACCAAGAAAACTATAGATTCGACACTACGTTATATTGGTCATTTTCGATCATTTATATATACAGGATTCTAATGAACTTACCGACAAACTGTAAGAGGTGGTTCCTCACATCAAAATGAGAGAAAATCCTCATATGGACCTATGGCGCAAAGTGAGTAGTTTCAAAGCTAGAGCTGTCCGAAATCTCGAAAAAGCCAAGTTTCAGGAGACCCTATTTCGAATTCCAGAAACTGTGAATGGCGGTCCTTATAAGCGTAAAGGAAGTCTCGCACACACAATCCAAAAATGTATATTACATCAATTTTCAATAGGTGTACAGGATATTCGCTACAGGTGTAATTGTCAGATATGCTCCCAATAGAGTTTTCAGATATACCCTGACTTCCAGGAGGGTCCAAGTAGGCAGGAGGTAAGCCTTGACAACAATGGACATCCAATGCTTTGGAGGGAAATAGGAAATTTTAGGAATTGGCAGCTGCATGTTTTTTACTGTTCGGAATAACGTGTGATGCAATGTATTTCGTCATGGTATATTGCGCGTTTTCTTCATTTATAAGCGTGAAAGAAAACATTGCAGCATGCGTTTCCCTAAGTACGAGAGACTTTGCAGATGACTATACTTAACATTTCCGACAACGCGGCAAAGGATTCAGTGTTCACTGCTATCAAGACTTATCGTTCTCCTACTTTGGACCAATCATAAAATCAGAGCATATTTCAAAATTCAGTTGATGGCATGTCTGGGAATTTGCCCTGCATTGAATACTCTGTACTCCCATTGAAAATTAATAAAATATGCATTTTTGGATTGCGTATGCGTTTACGATGATAAGAAGCGCCTTCCACTGTTTCCCAAATTTAAAATAGCCCCTCTTGAAATTTGGATCTTTCGCGATTTCAGACAGCCCAGGTCAGTATGAACTTTTTCTTTTATTTTGATGTAAGGAATCAGCACTTACAGTTTGTCGGTATAGTTCGTTAACACCGTATATATATATATATATATATATATATATATATATATATATATATATATATATATATATATATATATATATATATATCACCCCCAGAAAACAGAAAGGTGCTAAGCGGCACTTTCCTTTATTTGCAACTAAGTGCATATCCTGACTACCCATGTCATGTTTAATGTTGTTCAGAAAGGAGACAATGACGATAATTAAGAATCGGAATTAATTAGTATTTCATTTGTTTTATGCTCTTCTGAGAAATTTGCCTTTCCGCTTTCGGTGTGATATATATATATATATATATATATATATATATATATATATATATATATATATATATATATATATATACAGATAGATAGATATGGATGCAGATATAGATATACCCCTCCCCAATTTGCGGGGTTGTATTTGGATTTAAACGGTATTGAAAATGTCAATGTTCATCTCAGCAAGCCCGAAGACCATGGATTCGACACTAATCGGTCCCTTTCTATCATTTTTAAATATCTCCTCTCCCCTAAGTTGCACCATCAAATTGAAATAATAAGAGCACTCAGAGCACTCACTCCCAGACCCGAATCATGTATGTTGAAAATTTGATCGATATCTCCCCGGTGGAGCAAAAGTTATTAAGCCACAAAGATAGACATTTTCATTTATATATATCCTCATTCCCTTCCCCTAAGTTGCACCATCGAAGTAAAATGACAAAAAGTATCCCAGGCCTGAACCACATTTGTGTGGAATATTTGAGGAGATCGGTCTCGTGGCTCAAGAGTTAAGTTTTATTTATTTTTACATATCTCACTCCTCCCCTTCCCCTAGGTTCTACCGTCAAAGTGAAATGATAAAACCAACCCATACCCAAACCTCAACTATGTTGTAAAGGACACCGCACATTCCTTATGGAAATTGGATTTCGGTGGAATTGCTGGAAACCGTGATATGTAGTAGATATTATGTTTCTGAGAAAACGTTTCAATGGGCACAACACCCGTCACTGGCCGTTTGGCCACTACAAGGTCACTTTCTTGAAAACAGCCCAAGTTACCAATATTCTGGATTTGAGTCAAAATGACTGAAACCATGGTATGTTGTAGATATTGTGATTCTGAGTAAAAGTGTTAATGGTCACAACCACCAATCAATGACCATTTGGCTACTATAGGACCACTATTTTGAAAACAGCCAAAAATACCGATATTCTGGATTTAGAGGAAAATGCCTGAAAAAGTGATAGTTGAGGATGTTGTGATCCTGAGAATAAGTCTCAATGAGCAAAATCACCAATATCTGACCGTTTGCTCACTACATGCCCACTTGTTTCTAAGCGACCGAAGATATTGTTATCGTGGGTTTTGGTGAAAATGATTTAAACCGTGATAAGATGTAGATATTGTGATCTTGAGATATGTTTCAATGGGCACAACCACAAATCACTAACCGTTTAGTCACTACAGAGCTACTTTTTTGAAAAGAGCTAAGTATAACGATATTCTGGATTTCGGTGAAAATGACTGAAACGGTGATATGTTGTAGAGCTCCTCATCACTATAAAAAAAATCTAAATGGACACAACCACCAATGTTGATCATTTCGTTACTACAGGGCCATTTTTTTTAAACAGCAGAAAATACCGATATTTTGGGTTGGGGTAAAAATGATTGACAACATGATATGTTTTTGATATTGTGATCATGAGAAAAAAGTCTCAATGAGCACAATCACCCATTATTGATCGTTTGGACACTTCAGGTCCACGTTTTCTAAAACAGCAGAAGGTAATGGTATTCTGGATTCCCGTGCGATTGCTTGAAACTGTGCTGTGTTTTAGATATTGTGATCCTGCGAAAAGCACTTAGTGGGCACAACCGTCAATCTGTGACCATTCTACCAGTACGAGGCCACTTTTATGAAATCAGTTGCTTATCCCATGTCGTAAGCGTCGGTGGACCACCGATGGGCAACTAGTGACATCTGGCCCAAAATTGGCGCAACGCAGCGACGATCCGCGGTAACCCCACTTCCGTTTTGAACATTATAGCACCAGTGGCCTATCGGCATTACAGACGCGACGAAACGCTAATGAACAACAACACTACTCTCCCAAAATATGTTAAATCACCTATATGCGTAATTTGTTTATATTTAGGTGAGTATGAAACCACTAAAAATGCCCCGGAATAGGCGAGAACTTCAAACCTTTGACTACTAGGTGCGTGTTCTTCTGACCTGAGGCGATGAAGGAAACCTTGCTTGTAGAGGGAGAAATCGTTGAGGTCTTTTTAATACCGAACATTTTGGCTAGCAACATGTTCCGCAGATATATATATATATATATATATATATATATATATATATATATATATATATATATATATATATATATGTATAATTTTTAGGTACTTAGGAATACGTTTTATTATTTTTTTAATATAATAGAAATAAATCGGTAAAGAGTAACACCCTTTCTTCGGAAGAGGTGAATAATGTTACTAAAAAATTCAAGTTTTTGCGTGTATACTTAGTATTTGCTAAAATGAAATGAAAGCTTTGATTTTACATCTGACGTTTTCACTATGTATACCAAAGGAAACAGGTGGTTAATGAAAGCAAATCATTCAGAAGGAATTGCTATTATGAGAACATAAAAGGAAACAGAAGAGCCCAGAGCCACCATGTCAAAACAACACCGACAACGTTTGGGAGGTGATGCCTGACACCAAAAGTATGGTCCATCCTGGGTGCATAAATGATTCCTTTCGAAGTTATAGGCTGCCGAGAACATGAAAAACTGATTTTTAAAGGTCCATAGCTCCGAAGCTATGGGATCTACCGTAGTCGGATCAAGACTCCAGTTAGGAACTAGTATGTGCCCTATCCAAATATCCAAGTTTCAGAATTCTGTGATACTTCCGCAACAACTTTTATAGAGATCCAATCTCCATCCATAAAAATTGCTTCGTGAGTACCTTAGAATTCTGAAACATGCATTTTTGGATATCGCACACTTTAATTTCTAAATGAAATCTTGACCCGACTACGTTAGATCCCAAGTTTTGGAGCTATAGGCCTTTAAATTTCATTTTGTCATATTTTTGGCAGCCTATAACTTCGAAAGGAAACATTTGTGCACCCAGGTTGTTCTATACTTTTTGTCTTATCTTGATGTCGGAAATAACTTCCCAAACGTTGCTGACTGGTAGAGCATTCATCTCTGGTACGTGAAGTCCATGATTCGATCCCAACTCTCGCCAAGTGGACTTTGTGATTAACAAACACCACGGGTGTGGGTTTTCTCGGGGTTCTCCCGTTTCCTCCCATCCAATTCATTCCACCATTGCATTCATTTCTCATTATCACCGTTTCCTGTAGCCTAGCTAGCATAAGCGTAGAACGTAAAACTGCAAGATTTCATTTCAAAACTTTCAGTTAACAATGGGTTTATTTTCTCCTCAAATAAGCCATAAATAGGCAAAGCCATACTGGATAAATAGACGGTATTCGAAGTTTACGAAACAAGTTAAGTATCAAATTTTTGCTCTTAAACAATAGTTATAGTTCATGGTGTCGTTGGAATAAATATAAGTTAGAACAAACTTCTTTTGACATTTTTATAGTTTCAGAAACTCCTACGAAAAATTAACCTCTTTTTTCCTTTTACGTATCTCAAAACGGAACGTGTCTCTAAACCCTCTTTCCATTTTTTTTAAAGTGTTGTTACGTGTAGAAATTTGTTTTCTAAGGTTGTGTAGTAACAAGGTTGTACGACTTGGGGAAGCAGCAATTACCTTGGACCAAAATCACCCGCATGGGATATGTATTTTCTCTCTCTCTCTCTGTGTCTCTCGTAACACTCACTTCTGTACTTCTTACCAAGCCAGCATGAGCATTCCAACACATACACCGGAGACAAAAAATTCACGCAATATACAAGCACATATGTAAACACACACACACACACACACAGAGAGACACAGACAGAGAGAGAGAGAGAGAGAGAGAGGGAGAGGGAGGTATATGGGGAGAATGAAAAGGACAAAAAAGACACCCATAAACTGTGGTGGCCTATTCCACGCTCAAATAATACCACCTACGTGGGCTTGGAGGTACGGATAATCCTCTACTAACATAAATCATGATAAAAGTACCATCAGTTAGCGACGGTTTTATTACTACTTGTCACTATGGCTATGGTCTAAGTCCTGGATTTAGCCTCCCCACTCTTATGCGATTTAGGAGTGAGTAAAAAAGACACCTTTATAAATAAAAAAAATAAATAATAGTCATATCTAGGATGCACATACGCCATACTTATAAAACAAAATATATATATTGTAGTCCTTTGAAGTTTCATCTCAGTAATTATAAAATATATTCTACTTGAACTGGTGATGCTACTATTATTTTCAGTCCAATTTAAATCACACATTTTAGAATGTATTTTAAAGTAAGGTTCATGGAAGGCTACATAAAATAACTATTGCAGAAGTGCTCTTTGTTTGCACGGGAAAAAGTAATGTGTAACACTTTCAGTCCTACTGTAGTTCCGGAACGACAGGCTGTATACTTACGTTAAATCCGAGGCTCATTCGGAAACGACACGTCCATTTAAAATTTAAAATACCAACCTAAAATGAATTTTATATGCTCTTTTATTTGAGAAAGTAATTTTGAGTGCTTTGTAAATTATCTATTGACGAATCTGATCCAAGAATGCCTTTCAGTCATTGTAGAAAGAGAACTAAAGAAGGTATATCATTATCATTCATAAACTCCACCATTATTACTTTCCAATAAACAAAGTTATTGTTTGCAATGATTTTTCAAACAATTCTTGTTCGGAAAGTGGCATATTTTAGTAGATTAGAACGTTTTCTCTTATTTCTGAAAGTTTCAACCGTTTAGAGTAAAAACTTGAGAAGATATAATTTTTAAAAGTAACCTTTATTTTCTCCAGGACAAAGGACTTTGCTAATTTAAATAACACTCGGATTGAAAGTGTTAATAAAAACAGAATGCTCCAAAAGTCGCCCAACTCATGAAAATGCTTACATAAGATGCTGGAAAAGGTCACCATTTACTGCTTCACACATGAGTACCCTTACTATCATGTTCCTGAGCATGTTCTAAATCGTTTCAAGTAATATTATGTCCACAATTCATTGCATGTTGGGGTGGTGTTCTTCGTAGTCATCTTCCCAGAATATACATCTGCATACGGTGCCGTTTTGTTAACTTAAATTCCTTGTGTACTCTTCCAGATAGAAACTTCTTTCTTCTTCCAGTTTGTACAGTCAGAAACAATAGTAAGTAGGTTGCAGCTATCATTTCTTACACCTCCAACCTATACTTAATATTGTTTCTGAGTATACATCATATTGGTGTGATACCATTCTAGAAGTTCCTTGCGTTAATTATCATTATCTGTCATTTACAACTAAAGAAAGGGAGATAAATTAACACCATGGATTATGTCATTCTGATGATGTACATAACTGGAAATTTGAATACTGTAGAAATTGACTCGAGATAATTTTTACGATTTTCAAAAAAAAAAAAAAAAAAAGGAAAAAAAAGAAAAGGAAATCAGTATGAATATGAATTTTATGATCAATGTAAAAATTCCTATTATACAACAGAATTAAGAAGGTCTTAAATCCCTATTAGTATAACATTTTACGTGTCAACTAATTTCACATAGATGAGAAATTATTTTGTCCTTCCAGTAACAACTTGATTCCGTGAGATCTGTGGAATCAAGTGTTCAACGTATATTTTATGGAACGTCAAACGTTTTAAATTTAATACATTTCTTATTGGTTTTCTTAATTACAATAGTAAATAGGTATCGGCATGTATGTTTTGAACACTTTCAAATTGCTTTTTCCATTTATTTAATTATTTGCCCCATTAGAGGGATGTTTCTCCAGTTACTGGAGGTTTCGTAATGTAATGCTTTTACATCCACAACCCATTGATAGTGCAACATAGTCTACAGACAGTATACATTTACACTTATGTATACGTAATGATATTGTAATGTTTAGAGATCTACATAGGCATGTACACACCTAAATACACCAACAAATATCAACATATGCGAACATTAATACTCACGCACACCTACATAAGAATAAAACTATTTGCAAACAGCAAACGCTAGCAAAACAACAGTAGAGGGAGCACGGTGGCTTAGTGGTAGAGTGATTACTTATGGTGCGTTGGAACACTGGTTCGATCCAAGGCCAAGTAAGTTTGTGGTGGACAACATAGTATCTGTGGGTTTTCTCTGGATACTCCCGTTTCTCCCACATTCTCAATTCACAATCCATCCTCCATCCTCATTCACTTCAATTAATCATTCTTCCATCCTCATTCACTTCAATTAATCATCTGTCCTTCTAAGCATAAAGACATAAACGTGGGATGTTAAGCTGAACTATTTCATTTCAAAACAACACTATATAGTATGATTAACGAGACAAAGCCCAAAAGTATTGTTATATCTTCTTAAGTTTTGTTTAAATTAAATATTCCTCCAAGATGAGATATAAATAACTAGAGCTGAAGAAAATGACATGTTTGGTAATACAGTGATATGTAGGTCTTTAAGAAAATAGAACAAAACGAATTTATGATGCTAAAATATGTGTCGTTCGTTGCAAATGTGTTATTGAAAATTTTTATTCTACTGGATTTATTTATTTATTTATTTATTTATGTGCTGCATATGAAGTGTATATGCTGTAAACTAAGAGATTCCTACAATTGTTCCATTTCCCTGAATAGTGATACACATGGTAGTTTACCTATAAACGTATTTTATGAAACCACCATAACGGTACCGTATTGTGGGCTGCATATGACACAGGCGTTTTAGAACATTTCTGTATATTGCATTTCTCTGTGATAACCATAAAGGTTCTATTCGTAATTTATTTCTAAAAATAGAACTAACCAAAGAACTGATGATCGCAAATTTAGTGTGAGCGTCCTATGGTTCGATTCATACTACTAAATTCTAATCAGTTTCTGTAAGTTTGACTTGTGATATATGTGTATTATAAAATTGGTTGATTGGAATAGATTAACCTTTTTCAGTGTCCAAAAAGGCTTGTGAAGTGTATGTCTCTGAAAATTCTTACCTTCTTAAATCATAGACAGAATTAAATTAAAGACTTTAGATTTTCCATTCCTTGGTAGAAGTATTCATCTCAAGATGTGCTAGGATATGGACTTCTAGAGAGTGAATGTCTGTGTTTATTGATCTAGACAGTACATTCCACTATTGTTTCATATTTATTAGCTTCATATGTTTTCTACTAAGAGAAGTGGTTGAAATTATATATATATATATATATATATATATATATATATATATATAAGCAGATACGAATCACATAGTAAATAGTAAATGTAAATCAAATAACTGTCATACTTCACACTGTGAAAACAACACACGGTCTATACGTCTTGGATAGACTAGAGCTCTGAAAGAAATTTTTCCGTAAGGCATTATTGTGAAAGAAGACACAGACCTCCTCCATTCACAGAAACTTCAGCAAAAGTTTTTGTGCTAAATACACATTTTACATGAAATTCTGTTAGAATTGGTAATTAAGTTGAAATGGAGTATTGTGCTCGTACAATGCAGAGTTTCTTCTGTAGATTAATTAGCTTTCGAGGGCATCCTAGGAGCTACAAAGGAAAGATTAAGATCGAGATACCAGACAGAAGACACATCAAATTTTAATGATTCAACGGTATATCTCTGGTGTACTAAGTAAATTCCTGCTGAAATACCAAGGTAAATGCTACAATTTGCCTTTATACAATGATTTCAGAAATCGCTGTTCTATAGACAAATTATTTCATTCTGATTGTACTTAATTTGTCTAGATCTTTGCCTATTGTGATGTATTGCACAATAGATTTTAGGCTAATCTTATCCAGTATATGCATTAACATAGTATCCTTTTTCTCCTTTACATTTGTTGGAATGCTTTTTAACAGTGTTGAGAAACAATTAAAGATCCATTGGAAATTTTTGAGCGTATTATGTGAATGTTATAAATAATACAATCATATAAACGGCAATTCTCTTTCGGTACTAGATGCCTGAAACTCCAATACTTCAGAAGGTTTTAAACGTATATTTATGAAATGCATCCAGAAAATATGTAGTACTGGGAAAAAGAGGATGAAAATCCTGATGTTGTCGGGACAACAACTACATACAGTGCTATGTTATACACTACACTACCTACACTACTATGTCAGTGGGTTGTACGCTAGTAAAGGAAATAGTACACGGAACAGAAGAGCATATATTTATCGTTCGTAACTATCAGGTAACAGTTCCATAAACCAATGTCCGTACTTTGGATTACATATGATTATAGAAAGTCACCAAAAAGAAACAGACGATTGTAAAATTAGTGAAAGAGGTGAAGTCCCCAGGTTATTTTTGCTAAAACGAAGCAACGCGATTAGATCTACCAGGACATTGGGCAAAACATTTCGACATGTTTCTCATAGAATAAAATATGTAGAGATGTATTCATGTTCAAAATGCAAGGAACGTTTTTAATATATTTTCAATGCTTTGGGTCTAGTTCACAAAGCACAACTCCGTATTGGTATCAAAAGTCTAAACTGATGATAATATATCTGAGTGTAGACTTCTATCTAATGTATACAGAAACTGTTTTAGGTTGTTGTAGCAAATTGAAAAGTGAGACTTAATCTTAGTTCAACAAATACACAACTTTTTCCTATGATTTATATCTGACCGATTTGATAATATTCCTATCACCAGCCGTCGGTTCAATGCCAAAATCGCTAATGTGCACATTTTACTATTTTGACCTAAGTGCAGTTTCATGTTATTTAAGGCACACAGATTCCGATACCAAAGACCAATTTGTGAAATATGAGTATATTAGAAGTTATTGTCAATTCCTAAAACATGTACCTAACTTTATATACTGATTTTTTGGGGTAAGTTGAATATTACAGAATTCTTATAACCCCGTTATTAGTATTATGTTTTACTTTGCAGTTACTGAAGTCTAATGAAATACCGCATAAAGTTAACAGTGATTAGACAGGTTACTTCATGACTTTTTCCACGTACACGTTTCGTGAAATGAATTAGTGAAACAAAAAACATCCACTAAACACACATATTCAACATTAAAACTAATGATATTTCACAGGATTATGTATAATATTGGAATTGTTGGGACCTTGCAGCTAATCTTTTTCAGAATAACTGTAGAATCGAGCATTTAAGAAGCGCAACATTTCTTTTTTCTTTCTTTCTTTTTTCTTTTTTTTTTTTGGCTTCCATGTTTAAATATCTTGCAGTAAAATAATGTTTCTTTTTTACCATGAATAACTTCTCATCAATGACGTAGACTGTAAATGGAAACTAAAACACTAGGGCTCAAAAATGTTAAAACTAAAACCAATTAGAACAAAGTTTTCAAATCGTGATTAGAAATTATATTCCATACTAAAAGTTTCAACAAACTTTTCGGAGATGTAAATGAGTTTTGAATAAGTATTTGTAAATTATCAGCCAATCAGATTGCACCAAAAATAACTTTCCATCAATGAAGTTGTAACTGAAGACAAAAGTGTGAAATTATTGTTGCATATCAAGAGATTTTAATAATTATTTACCAGATTACAAGTTCTAAATTTTCACAAGGAGTCATAGTCACAATCCTTAGTTTCAAAGTGTCAAATTGTAATTGCATATCAATAGGCTACAGTAATAACCTATCAGTTTTCAAGTTCTAAATTTTCGGTTTGAGGCAGGGATCGCCAAATTTCATGAGTATATAAAGGTAACTACGAAAATTCTGTCGCTTTTTCACTCACCACATTCGAACATCGATATGTCATCTAAGATGTACCTGGAAACTCAAATATGTTCCCCATCAGCATCGAAGACCTTGCACCAACGTTCTGGAAGATCATGGATTCCGTCGCGCTAGAACTTTGTACGCCGTGAAGCAAAGAAAATATCAAGTGCATTTTGCACCTCTACTAGGGATTTGAACTGGCGTTCTCTAAGGTTATTGTCCAAGGAATGAAACAGGTGATAATCGAATGGCGCAATGTCCGGGGAGTATGGTAGGTACAATAGTGTTTCCCATCCAAGGCGTAGAATGGTGTCCCGGGTCTTCCTAACTACGTGGGGCTTAGTGTAATTCTGTAAGAGGAGAGCACCTTTGCAATTCAGAAATGCTGGCTCCAGAGTTCTGAGTTTTTCTTGAACACTGCTGACTGTACACCGTTGAATTGATGCTCTGACCAGCTGCTAGCAGTTCCCGATGTACAATGCCGCGAGCATGCACCAAACACATAAGAGGATTTTCTTCTGGTGCAGTGCTGGTTTCGGCTGTTTTGGAAGCGGTTCATGGGATGCTAACAATGATGACTACGCCGTGGAGCTTCATACAGGATACATGTCAATACCCTGTCGAGAAATGACTCGTTTCTCAGACGAGACAGCAAAGAAACACAGGTGTCTCCTCTGTTTACCTTCTGGAGTCAAATTATGTGGGACTCATCGACCCAACGTGTAGTGTTTCCAAAGTTGATGGAGATGCTGCCGAATGGTTTCTCCACTCACACTGAATTACAGCTCCCAGTTTCTCACATGTCTTGTCACTGTTCGCCTCAATTCTGCCTCAAAATCTTCATTTTGTTCATGTGTTGGACGTCCGGCACGCGGTGCGTGTTCGAGTGTTTCGACACCGTCTTTAAACTCGTTAAACCACCGTTGCACTATCCGCGAGGTAATGACACCTTCACCAAAGGCCTGGCATGTCTTCACCCCACTACAGTGGCGCTTGATCCCAGTTTGAACTCGTACAGCAAACACGCCCTTATGACGCTCTGTGGAGGTCCCATGTTCACTCTGTGCTTACGCAAGCTCACGGTATAACTGAACTGCTAAACCAGGTAGTATGTTGGATATACCCAGATCAACAACTGACCTTCGCCTTATCTCCATTTTCATTCAACTTACGATGTGAGGTAGAATGGAACACAGACCTCCCCAAAAAGCGACAGAACTTTCTTGGTTCCTGTATAACTTTCCACTAATAACCTTAGACTGTATGTGAATCATAGTTATAGATCCTAATGTTGGTAGTGTGAAAAATGTTGCATTGTACTAATTGGTTTTATTATTTAATTAAACGATTTCATACCTTAAATTTTGATTGCAAGCCCAAAATGTGAAGTTAATCAGAAGGAGTGATCAATAAATCAAATTACACCAAACATAAATTTCCATGAATAGTTTATAAATCCTACAGAAATAGATTCAGTTGTGAAATTCTTGTGAATTAGAAACACGGATCAAACAATCCGATTACACTAATGATCTTACTAGGGATGTACTTGAACCTGAACCCACAAATGGAGGTGATGTATATATTTCCTGAAAGTTCGAGTAAAGGTAACATCAAAACCGGTTACCAAAATTGGGAAGGTCTCATGCATTCCACTTGGGAGCAGCACTTTACCCATTGTTATTAAAATCTTTAAGCGTGTACATAGTCTGTTGCAACCCCGAAAAGTCTAAAACAATGAGGCAAATATGAGAAGATAAAAACATGTCTTTCATCATTTCAAAAGTACAACGTATCAAAGTAAAATAAATTGTCCCATGGTCCCCGCAGGGTCACAGCCGGGGTCCAACTCAAAATTTTTAAATGGAAAGGGGGGGGGTCAACTTGCACATCGTATGAAAGTTGTTGTGAAATGAAAGTAGATAAATCGTCTCGGCTCTCTACGATAAGCATGTCGATAAGGTTACGTTTCAGATTCATACAAGTAGCCAAAGAGCTTGCAATGAAGATTGTGTTGATATTTTAACAAACCACTATTTTGCACAGACTTATCGTAGAGAGTCGAGACTTGATTTATCTTTCATTTAACACCAACTTTCATACGATATGCAAGTTGACCCCCTTTTCACTTAAACATTTTGATTTTGACCCCGTCTGGAACCCTGGGACAATTTATTTTCTTTGATACGTTGTACTTTTGAAATAATAAAAGACATGTTTTTATGTTCTCATATCTGTCTCACCCTTTCAGATTTCTTGGGGTTGCAACAGACCACTTTATGGACACACTTAAAGATTTTAATAAAAATGAGTAAAGTGCTGCTCCCAAGCGAAATGCATGAGAACTCCCCAATTTTGGTAACCGGTTTTGGTCTTACCTTGACCCAAACTTTCAGGAAATATATACATTGTAACAGCCCGTTTACCGGTTGTTTACATTTCGTTGAAGTTGGTTCCCGTATGGTACTGCTGTGCCCAGTAATATAATATTATTTTTGTTATAAGTGTTATGTGTAGGTTTATATTCGTCCTAATGCTAATTTGTTCTCGTTGTTGGTAAAAGAAATGGCACAGAAGAAGAAATAAATGTATTCAAGTTTATATGAGATACGCACGTAAACATTTATCTAGAAATTTTATTTGAAAAACCGAACATTTTTTTGAAATCCAGTTATTTTGATTATTTCAAGTTACATTAATAGCTACTCCACATTTTATATGTTATTCTTAAAATGATTTTAATATAAACACTACTAAAGTCGTTTTAAAATTACCTGTTATATTATAGTCGATGAGGCTTCGGTATCCCGTTGTTTCTCTTTTGTCAAGTGACATGGCGATCCTTCTGGCTATGCCCATAAGAGGGCATTTGAATCGCTATGCATAAAGATGGCGACCTGTTAGCTATTCTTGTTGATAGGTCGCCTAGGAGATGAGTAAACTAGTACCTGGCTTGTGTAGGTGAGTCAAAATTTTCATTATATGTGTATAATTTCCGAGATTAGAAATTTGAATCCAATAAATAAATTACCTGTTTAGGAGGCTAAGTGCCGGTATTGCTATGCAATGGCTATGAAAACTATTCCAATTATAGTCAAGTATTTAGTATCAAAAACGCGTTTATTAAGGTCTGGTAACGTGAGAAAATGACGCAGTTCATCACCATGTTTTAGTGTATGAAAAAAGTGGCCTAGGTTGGAGCTCCTCTAAATTTGGAAATTTCGTAACCAAACATCAATTTTGGAAGTAAACCTTGTTTAAATTGTCATTTCGATCAACTGGATTCATTATTTGAAAAAAAAAGTTGAGGAGCCCAACTGCAAAATTAATCATCAATACCGTTAGAACTAAGGCCACCGAGTGTTACCTCCGCCATCATTAGGAACATAGAGTGATGGAGTGGGAGGTATAATCGTCGAAGTTAATTGCGTCGGGGAGTACGGGACCAGCGTCCTACAACCGTAGGACGTTGAGCTGGTATCCCGAGGAAATTAATCTCGGCATTTCAACAAGCAGGTTGGACGAAGCCTAGTCTACCCTGTGGACTCGAAGATTTATCCTGCATACTCTAGGGTGAGAGGCTATTACGTGGAACATCCGCTAAATTGGTAATATCAACACTATATCTTTTTCCAATTATAAACAGTATAATTATTTACCGGATGGAAGTCTTCATGGTTACGATGGTGTAGTGTATCATACATGCCCCACCGGAAGTTAAGGAAGGAACTGTACCACTAGTTAGATAATTTAATAATACGCAACATTTCCTCGCATCATAGCAGCAGCATATACAACACATACATAACGACACGAAATTAGATTGGATACCCCCCTTAGGCAGATATAGTAGAAACCAGAGGTTTTTCCAAATCAAAACATGATCCTCAATTAAAAGGTATACCAATGAACAATTTATTAACGAGGTCATATATATAATACGGTAGTAACAATAGGTTCATATCAAATTAGCAGAAATAATAGAATTTAATTATACATTAAATTAACACTACTTTTACCTGTATATGAAAAGGGCAACTTCCAATGGTCAACTCGGGAGCGAACGATGGCAGGAAGTTTCACAAACACAAAATATCATATATTAAAAAAAAGAAAGAAAACACTGGAAAAAAAAACTATAATAAAAAAAATCACCAACTACAGAACTAAATAACTGAACACTTCCGTCTTCGATCCATTCCCTCGTTGTCCATTGAATTGCGAGGCACAATTTGACACTTTTTAAAAAAAATCCTACCAATACGCACCCGATTTGAAGTCAATCTGACAAACGGCAGAAGGAATTCAAATCACGGAGCCAGACATGACGTCATGTTCTATACAATAGTACCAGAACAATTAACCAATAGAACACCAAATGAAAGAACATTTTTTTTAGAGATATTAAAGTAGAATACACTACAATGGGCAACTAAATAAGACTGTGTTACGCGTCCCTATAACTTATAATGTTTTATCCACTCATAAATAACTAATAAACAACTCATAAAATATGTCATAAGTATATGTGATTAAATTATTAAATCTTGGTGTATTTGATATATGCACTTGAAAATTGATCTGTGAATGTTAGGGTGAATTTTACTTTGAATGTACCCTTAAAATGTCAAGTATCTTTAATATTGCTTCGTAGTATATTTTAATTGTTAGATTAGGGTGAAATTTATTCGAGTGTGTTTTATTTTTAAATATTATTGCTTCATAATATATTCTGACTGTTTAGGTTAGGGTGAAATTTTACTTTAAGCGTATTTTAAATTCTGTTTCATAATAATATACTGTGTCTAATATTTTTCTTGTAGGTCATGAAATTTAATTTATGAACGTGTGTCCCATAATATACCGTGTTTTAATTGTTTAGGTTAGGAAAGATTTCACTATGAACGTGTGTCCCATAATATACCGTGTTTTGATTGTTTAGGTTAGAAAATTTAATTTTGTCCGTGCTTCTAAATCCAATATGTGCCTTTTCGTATTGTCTTGTGATCTATTTTGCTTGTGTTAGAGAAAACCTTTACTGTGAACATACCTCTGGAATACTTCATCTATGAATGTTACGGTAAGATGTTATTCTGAGCGAACCTCTAGGTGCCTTCAGTATATTACTTCAGAAGATAATTTGATGGTTTAGGTTAGATTTTTTAAGTGCTTCGTGGTACATTTCGTCGGATTTTAATATTACTCCGTAATATATGTTGTCTGGAAATGTTATGGTGAAATTTCTCTGAGAGTGCCTCTATATATCAATGTGCCCTTTTAACATTATATTTGTATAGGTAGTAAGCTTGTGTAGGTTAGGGAAAAGTTCCATTTTGGACGTGCTGCTAAATCTTAATGTGCCCTCTTGATATTATTTCGTGATATATCTCTGTATGTTCGATCCGTGCTGATTCGGTGGAATTGTACTTTGAACGTGCCTTTCAATGTTTTGTCGTGTGCCCTTTCATATTGTCTCGTTATAGGTTAGGTAAATGTTTACTTTAAACGTGCCATTAGTACGGTATAAAATTAGACATTCGTGCCTACACACTGAATATATATATTTGCCTCGTCGCAAACCAACGAAGTTGAAATGTCACTCAACTTGCTATTCTTGAATAGAACATAACTTGTTACGCGTATCCATCACTCTTCGAGTTTAAATATTTGTGAACTAAAATAATAATAAGTTAAAGTGATAATAGTTCTGAAAAGGCGTTCTAGTATGTTGGACCCTGTCGCGTAGATGTAGATTTTTTTGCACCAAACATTTGTAAATATTTCATTTCCCATTAACAGTAGTGCTTTTCATAGTAGATGTATTATGTAAATGATGCATAAGCTAACGTGAAGTAATATATGATGCTACTTACTCTTAAATTGAAATGAAAATGTAGTAGCGATGATATGGCTTATGTTTGCAGTTTATTTGATGATTGACAGGGATATTGTGAGCAATGAACGCCCAAATAATTTTCTTTTTGTAAATACATAAGTAGAGAGGATGGATCGCCAATTCTTTGAGTGGTTATGAACTTTAATGCGTATTAACGAAAATATGTTCGTGAATCTAGGCAATGTGTTATATTAGACCACTGTAACAAAATAGCTCCATAAAATGTCTATAAAATGTCTTTGACATACCACGACGTAGGCAAATGTTTAATGACAATTTAAAAAAAAAATATATCTGTTATGATGTAATTGTTTTGATGATTGGCACGAATAAAATAGTCACGAAAATTTGATTTTATGATTTCAGATAATGTTCATAAATTTAAGTTTATACAATTCTAATTATTCATTTTTCTTTAATGTACAATTTAAGTCTGACAACGCTGATTTTCTTCTCTTTTCACTCTTGGTTGGCCACTAAACAAGAATTTGAAATATTCCGATAAATTCGTTGCGCGTGTGAATTGATTTTGTTGGGTTATATTTCATAGTTAAGAAATTTAAAGCTAATATAACCTGATTTTTTTTTCTTTTCGATACCTCAAAATAAGGGTGTTATAACATCACCCACACTTCGTAGGTTCAGGTTCAAGTACATCCCAGGTTAGACTATGAGTTGCTTCTAAGTTTCAAAATACTATCATAATATATTAGGTCAAAGTCCTCAAATTTGAATTTTTAAAGTTCTGCCCATAAAGGGTCACAATTCAAACAATTAAAATTTGCAAAAGGAACTACCCGCGTCTGAAAGAACAATTTCATTTCTTTTATGTTTTTGATATTTTCCAATTTAAGGCTGAACCAAATATATTCCTCCTGAAAGGTAGGAATATTTCTCAATGTATTCATTTCCAGTGAAAGACAATGGAACGCTGTATTTGTTAATATGATCATATGTTACATTATATCTTAGTGAAACTTAAGCACCTATTCAAATTTCACACTTCATGTTAACTCTTTTTTTAATTAAAGATTTAAAGTTACTATCAAATATATAGTGTTAGCTTCGACAATATATTTTAGATAATTTTGTACCAATAGAATGCGATAAGCATGTTTAACGAAATTTACTTAAGTACATATACAATCCTAGAGACCGTTTGACTATATTATTTATTTTATTTTTGACAATTCCCAAATTTAAAAGGTGAGACAATATACCCCTCTTAAAATTCAATGATGATATCAATATATCCATGTCTTATAAAAAAGAATTGATCCATATAATAACCATGTAAGCATTTAACACTTTACCTAAATATAATAAGTCAAATACCCTGCAAATTTGAAATTTCTGCAATTTTCACCCCATAAATGGGGAATGCGGGGCTTACCAAATTTACATAAATATATACGTTGCTCCTATAGAACAATTACCAAAGTACGGGTCTTGACAATTCCCAAATTTGTGGGGTGGACCAATCTATCCATGTCTTATGAAAGAGAATAGACCTTATATTCAATAAACTATATAAAAAAATAACTTGATAAACCTAATCAAAAAGGAGAAACTAGATGAATAAGCTACAAAGTTTGATTTTTTTCAACTTTTTAGACATAAAAGTTAACAAGATGGACCACCAAAGTTATAAAGGTACATACAAAACTATGTATCTACTGTATGCTACCATATTACCGTACCAAATTTTTAGTTTTGGCAATTTCCAAAATTTCATGGGAATAGTCTGATATACTCCTTCGAAAATTTAGGTACCTCTACCAAAATCAACAGGGCTCGCACTCCCGTTACGTCATACCACGTAATTAGGTCACCTGACTTCTTGAAGCCAACCAGAGCCTAGTGTGATCAACTTGCGCAAATACTACGCTGTTGTTGCTTCATCTTTCTACATCTAGAGAAGTGAAGTGTTTTTCTAGGTATGTACAGGGCCGAAGACTTCATTAATAATCAGCGGTAAGCAAAGGGAGTTAAATTCTGAATCGAGAGTATTGTTTAATAGACAAATTGGATGAAACATTAAACAGCTACGGAAAGAATCAAGTTTTTGCTTAACTGTATGGGAGTATCCATTCCTTAAGGCTTAAAAGTCAGAAGTAGTTACACTAAGAGCCTGTACCCTGATCATATAATACCTAGGTGAATGCACATCTATCTAGTTACAGTTTAATGAAGTCCAAACAGATAGATTTTAGTTCATAGATACCGAAATCGAAATCAGTAAGCTGAAAACATATAATTAAATTTATACGAATTTTCAGAAATTTTGTAACAATATTTATTCAGTAAAAAATAGAGTTTTTATTTGTTCTACGCTGTTTTCACAGTTTAGGACAGTGATTTCTTTTCCAATCACAACTGTAAATTTTGTGTTCTTTTTTTCCTAATTCTGAAAAACAAAAATAAAAAAAAAACTACTAAAGCTTCATTGTTCGTGTCTCGGCAAACATTTTGCGGAAAGCAGCGTCATATAAACTCCTCGATATCATTCTGGTTGGGTGAATAAAGCACGTGGATTCTGTACAAAATCTCTTATAAGACAGAATTCCATGGATCTACAGGCGAACTCTGGGAATTGAGGTTCTGGATTCCGGATGGAAATAGTTCGAGTTCACTTTTTCGGGGTTCGTGGGACGGCTAGAAAGAAGAAGGAGTGGGGGGAGGACAGTATGATGTAAAAATGCGACGAGAAGCATTTGTCCTGAAAATCTCTTCTATGATCCCATGAATTGTATTCACAGCAGGAAACATCCAACTTGGGTCTACATTTCTCTCTCTTTCTCTCTCTCTCTCTCTCACTCTCACTCTCTCTGTGTGTGTATGTCTCTTGGTGTGAAATTCTACACGTGTGTGCGCGAGAATTTTCATTTCTGTCAAAGCGCTGGGAAATATATATCGTATTCACATATGTTTTATATCCTTTTACTTATTTTACATGTTAACTTGATAGCAAATATGATTTTTTCTATATGCCTAATGCCAATTTCTACATCAGGAAATAACAAGGGAGGATTTGTATGTATTACTTTAAGTGAGCCTAGTAAAGAAAGAAAGTAACGTATTCAAAGAAAAGATAAATCTTAAGTGCGATCTTAGTAGACATTTACATTTCATTATTCTTAAAATTAAACCAAAATTTAACTAACTAAAATGGTATAAGTCAATAAGCTTGACCCTACATGTTGAAAAGAAAGTTCTGAATTATGGATGTCCATACGTACTGTATATGCAAATAACTAAAGATCACGTCACTCAACTTATTAAAATAAAATATTAGATTTAAAGATTCTGTGAAATTGTTTTCTATGGGATACGCAGCATCAAGACAAGAATTTTATAAATGTTCCAAACAATGGATCAAAAGATAGGGATCATGGCCAATTATTAGTTTTTGGGTCAGGGGCACATAATTTTTAAACGGACCCTAAATCAAGCTTCCGTATTTTCTACGGAATAAGCACATCATATTGAGTTAAGTAATGGCTTGGGTTTGGCTACACTGTATGTAGTTCACTAGATATAAGGTGTACAAGAATTTTTTTGATTGAAATATATTGAAACGTTTAATCCTATATATATATATATATATTAGGATTTAAAGCAGCTTCAATATTTTTTTCATATTTCAAAATGACAAATTTCACCAAAATGTTTCGCGTATGATGCAAGTAAGAACACTAAAAAAAAAAAAAAAAGGTTGCTCAAGATTTCTTTTCTAAATACTGGTCTCTTTAGCTGAATTGTTGGTGCACGCAACTTCGATGTATGTGGTTCCTGGTTCCATTCACAATTGGATAACTAACACTTTCTGGTGTTTACCCATCACCATGATGGACTACGGTAGGTTAGTAGTAGAGTACTCCATTCTGATGCGTGGGATTTCTGTTTGATTGTAGGTCCGCAAAGGGGACATCACACTAAAGCCAAGAATTAGTGGAATGTGGATGAAACGATAACACTCCTTGAAAACTCACCTACTCAATATTGTTCATTATAAACTCGCTTATAGGTGGGTCAAATCAGAGACCTATCCCGGCAAACGCTCTACTACTGAGCGACCACGCCACTTTCATTGCATGTTTTTGAGATATTGTCCAAAAACTGAAGGAACCACTCGCGGTAATCGCTTCGGGCAACGCTGATATTCCTTGACAAAGAGTTGTTGATATAGCTGGTACTTTATTGAATTTTTTGTAAAGATTGACCCAATTACTTCTTTTGTGTAAGTAGTAATTAAATAGTTGCCATTAATTAATTTCCAAGTTAATTAAATAGCTCACAACTTTGTGAAGATTTGGATCAAAACTTTGTTTCAGACATTCTTATAGACAGATTTTTAACAAGTGATCAAAGTGTCCCCAGATTGAACACATGTACTACAGTATTCGAGTCCATTGAGCAGTCAACTCATTTATTGTATGTAAAGAAGCATTAAAATTTGGAACATCACGTTTCAACACTGTGTTTGTCATTGAAGATCATTAGGAGATGCATTTTAAATCAAATAAAATAATGAGATGTGAAATAATTGAGGATACTCACTTGATGGGAAAATAAAAGAAAAGGAGGAAACGGTCGACACAATGGGTTTTCTAGTTCAAACTAATTGTTTATAGAGCCATCACAGCAATGTTCTACGACAAAAATGTTTAAGTGAAAACGTAATATTCTTGGAAATTAATGTCTTGAAAATGTAGTAGTCAGACTTAGTAGAACAAGAGTGTTATTTAGTATTTATGAATAAATTAAACTTCAGTTTTAGGGGCCGCGGTGGCTCAGTGGTAGAGTGTTAACCTCTGGTGCATGGGTCCCTGGTTCAATTCCAGCTTACGCTAAGTGAACTTTGTGATTTACAAACACCGTGTGCATGGGTTTTCTCGGGGTTTTCCCGTTTCCTCCTACTTTCTTCATTCCACTATTTCATTCATTTCTCATCATCACCGTCTCCTTTAGCCTAGTCTGCATAACTATGGGACGTAAAACTCAAAGATTTCATTTCATTTTTTTTAACTTCAGTTAGTTACAGTTTGAAGTTAAAGATATTTTATGTCAGAGGTTACGTAGAACAAGTTTATATAAATATCTGTATACTTAACATTTACTGATGCCCTCAAATTTTGAGCGAGAGAAAGTTAAGATCCTATTCATATATAAAGGTTTCTCATTTCAAATATGTTGATACGATATATCACTAAAGAAAAAATGAATTCTATAGTTATATTTTTATCGTTAAACCACATCATGAATAAATTGATCGGTGACGTGCATTTTCTCACGGTGCAATCTCGCACGGTGCTCATTATCGAGCAATTTCACACGGTCCTGGTTATCGCATTAATCAGTCAGCAGGTGTGGTGCATTTTCACACGGTCCATCTGCAATCACGTGATTCACCCTGAAACTTCTTTCACTACAAGGGGAGGGGGGACAGAACAACTATGAACTAAGTAAGAACAGAAAAAGAGCAAATACAAGTTAAATACGAACAATTGCAATTAATATTAGAGAAGGAGAGCTTAGAAAATGTTTCACTTTCACAAAAAGAATAATGAAGAAAGTAAGCAGAAATTAAAATAACAAAGAACAAGATAGAACAAAGAAATCAGCAAATAAAAACAATAGTAAAGAAGAAGAGAAAAATAGCATATACAATAAGAAATTGAAATAAATGAAAAAAATAACAGAAACTATCGGAAATTGATATTAATACATAAAGAACAGCAAATGAAAATAAGAACAAATAAAGAATAATCAAAAATTAAAATAATTAGGGACAGAAGATAGAATAATCACATATTAAAATAAATAAAGAATAAAATAAGCAGCACATCAGAGAATTCAGACAGGTAGTTCAACAATCGAAGAAAAATGTGCCCGCCCTAGAGCATAGAAAAACGTTGTGATTTGTAAAACACACAATATTAGCTCCATACTCCAAGGCGGTTCTAAGAAGAACCTTGTCATCTTGTTATTTTCCGAGTGAACAGCACGTCGTTAAGATGGAACCTTCTACTTTTGTACGTCGTCAACCCATTTTTATAGTTCATAGCCCATTATCTTAGCTTTTGGAGATAGCTCAAGCTTCTCAAGCAATTTTTAAGGTCTGCGCCATTTTCTAGCTTCTCCAAGACTAATTGCAATCGTTCGTCAAGACGGATGTAAGTGAATTTTCTACGCTTCTCCGAATTGCAGTCTAAGCCCTGTCTCGCGAAAGCATGAAAACTAGCTGTCGCATGTGCTTTTAATACACTCACAAGCTCAAAGATATGTGGTGTACTCTTAGATATGGTGCGATTTAACTTATTCTGCCAACCCTCCACTGGGTTGTTTGTTCTGTGCCTTTGACCGTTGCAGTTCCATATTTCTCTTGGAACATTTGGATTATCCATCCATTGTTCAATGAAATAATCGTTGAACATTTAGATTTTCTGGCCAGATGGACAGTCCTCCATGACGGTGAGCCAACCTTCATCGATCCTGCTTGTTGGTATTAATGCCAATGCACTACACATGCGAACATGATGGCGTACATCTTCATTGTGGAGGTATTCTTCGACGAGACCTATACTCTGAATCTTCCGCCAGATACTCTGGTTGAAATGGTAATGGCAGCCGGAAACCTGTGAATTGGGAAACACTGCACGCAACGCATTGATTGCAGCAAGTTCAAAATCTATTTTTAACACTCGAGGTTCGTTCTGGCCAGACCACGTTTTAAGAATTGTAAACAGTTGTTCGTATGTTCGCTCTGTTTTATCTGGCAACAATGCATACAAGACCGGTACAACCAGTGTCTTATCATGTGTGCTTCCTATGTCTGCATGCATGGTGTATAACTGGGAAAAATACTTACAGGAACTCTTGAACGTTCCGTCAAAAAACCATTGTTCGCTTTCCTTCAGTGCTGGTTTCAAACCCTCGTAACCAAAACACAGAATTCGTCCGTCTCCTTCCAGTGCGTCGTACTGTAAAAACGAGGTACCATCTTCAAACCGAATCATATAATCGGGAAAGCAGATATTTCTAGGAGTCGGTGCACCTTGATGTATGCCGAGTGATTTCCTTCTAACACCATTTAAACCCCCTTTCTTCTGATCATACGATGGTATGGAGGTTACTAGGTCCAGACCTTGATTAATTGGAACAGCCATTTCTTCTTTGTAGATAACAGACACTGGTGTAAGGATCTCGTCTCTTGCTCTCTTCTTGCAATTTGAAAGTCGCTTTCGTATCTCGCAAACTGCAACATCAGGTACACACTGATGATCTCTTTCCACAACTGCTATTTTATCTTCTGTCTTGGGCAGATTGAGCCTGCCATGGCAATTTACCTTCTGTCTGTTGATGCATAGCTAAAATAATAATAATAAAAAAAACATCAGCTTCTGAAATAAACAATTGAAATGTGTTTTCGCATATACGTACACACACATAAAAAAGCGTTTGCTCGGTTACAAATGTACAAAATAAATTATTATTCATAAGTATCTTTTGTTTAAGAAATGAAACATAGAAACATGCGAATTTGTGTTATTACTTCCTTTTACGCAATTATATATGTGTAGATATTTGTTTAGGCAAAATATCACATGAAAGAAAGTTAATTTTTAAACACAGTAAAGCTCCGATTATCCGCGAGTACTTTTTTTTTAAAGCCCTGCTGCAGCCGCCTACTATTATTTTTCATAAGTACTCGAGTCGCTGCGGGATGACAATCCGTACGCAGATATGTACTGTATGTTCTAATACATAAAAATAAATTGCATTGTAAAAATCAATATTTCCAATTTTCTGCTGTATTGTACATATTTTAAAAGTTTTATTATGTCTTGTTCGTACAATAAAACAGTGTTTATGCTGAAATATTTTTGGGTTATCGGAGATTTTCGCCATCTCTGGTGCCCTTGCTACCAAATTCCGCGGATAATTGGGGCTTTACTATATTAGAAGTACTAAAACAACGTGAAAAAATATTTATGCTTTAGAGAAGCAAGTATACTGTCCTCTCAGATAAAGATTAAAAGTAATACAGATACTGTTCTTGTAATGCAGATAAAGATTAAAAGTTACGAAATTTTCAAAATACCATCATACATGTAAGATATCATAAAGTAAGATATCATACATTATTGCATATTTTCGAGTGCCTTAGACGATCGGTGCCCAGTTTATGAAAACAACCACCAAGAAAACTAAGAATGTATTAAATCCACAATATAAGCCAACCTACTTCATTAAAAGAAACTAACATGTATTACGAGAACATGTCATGTCTAGACATCGGATTTTTATGCGCTTAAAATTTATGAAATATGCATACAACTTCAGGGACTTCTTTTTAGAATTTACTTTTATAATAGTTATAGGTTACATACTCTTAACGTTTTAAAACACACACAAATAATGGAATTAAGTTATATGAGAACACGATCTCTGGTTTTCTTGACATTTGTATTTTACAGTGGATTCAATTAACACGAAATAATACGAGTTGAGTTGATTTTGAGTTTAACGTTCCGTTCAGCATCGAGTCTATATGAGACGTGGGCCTACTTATTAACGTGGAATCCGAACCACATGAGCACCCGCCGGGACGAAATAATACGAGTCTACACGTTTCCATTGTACAAATAATAATAATAATAATAATAATAATAATAATAATAATAATAATAATCGTTTTCAAGGGTTTACTCTTCCCGCAATTAGCCTTACAGTGTATCACAAGATGCTTCTCTTCATTTTTTGGTATCCGTTTATGACATTTGTAGCCAGAAAATGAACTATTAACATCAATAGATGTTACTATACAATATTTACACAGAGGAGCAAGTGTAGTATATATATATATTCTGGCAAATTGAAATTTAACCCTTGGAGATATTTTCCCATGGCTTCAATTATTTTTAGTTGGAGTTTCTCCCAATAAGATCCGTCATTTTTTTTTCAAGGAGTGTCCGAATTTACCAGAAAATGACCGGAGCTCGTGTCGAACTTCACCAACTAGAGCTAAGCATTCACTGAGTAGCAATACTCGTATCTCTTGTTTCTGAATTGATGTCGACATGATATTACAATGTCATTATTATTATCAGATTTCTCTTAACGTTTTGGTAATTGTGGGCATTTCTGCTCTGGTGATCGGTTTCTAACATTATTGGTCGTCTATAAATTAGGAATTCTTCCATCTTCTCATGCAAAAAGCCCTTCCGTTGCATAGGCATGTAAATGTATTGAAAATATAAACTAAAACTGGATTTATTCCATGTTGTAAGCATACATCTGAAATAAAAACTTATAAAATGTGCTGAATATGCTCTTGAGTACTAATATATGCTCTAACCTTTGAAATATGCATTTATATGCACTACAAAGCTTCAAATTCGGACTATATTATTATTTCTAGAAACCCCTACCAAATTTAACAGAGATGCATACGATCAAACAATGCATTTGCATAAAAATCCGATGTCTAGTCATATTATATGAAGCCTTCGCGCCCCCCCCCAAAAAAAAAGAAAAGAAATTAAGAACATAAAAAAAGGAAACATAAATTTTTACAGAAAATCCTAATTCTATTAATACGATACTTACCCATACTGTATGATCCCTGCTTTCTCTCTGCATGTAGTACTGGAACCCTGCATGAACTAAGAGACGATTACCTCTGCTAGTTGTTATAAACTCCATTTCTACGTTGAATCACTATGTTCACCCAACAACGAAAACACTAAAATTAAGGAATTAGACATCAAGGGCGATTCTTTTATACCCTATTTATCCCCCACCCTCCAATGACATGATTCACAGGTGTACCATGGCCATACGCACCTGCAGAGATAACTAAGCAGTAACAGGAAAAGAATAATCACAAAATAAAAGTTTATTTAACTCATCTTTCTATTTTTAAACAATGGGTTCCGACTTCATTAACAAAGTGCTTATTTTATTCTTTGCTGTGGAGAATGACTTTATTGTCCATACATTATTTCCGAAAATAGAGATCTTGATCAACTTAGCCGCAGAATGCCTTGAAAGTCGACCTGCAGAGACGATATCAATTTGGAGTGGAAACCAGTAACACATTTTAGTCTGTTTTCGCAAGATTATTTGTTTTTCTGAATTTTTATTTTCATGTACTTTAATTTGCTATTATTTTCGTTATTAGTTTTATTTTATTTTTGTAATTATTTTCCTCTTCTTTATTATAACGTGTGTTTGTTAATTTTTTCTTTTTTCTAGCTTCTCTAGTATTAATTGCAATTGTTCATATTTAACTTGTATTTGCTCTTTCTCTGTTCTGACTTAGTTCATACTTGTTCTGTCCTCCCTCCCCTTGTAGTGAAAGGAGTTTCAGGGTGAATCACGTGATTGCAGATGGACCGTGTGAAAATGCACCACACCTGCTGACTGATTAATGCGATAACCAGGACCGTGTGAAATTGCTCGATAATGAGCACCGTGCGAGATTGCACTGTGTGAAAATGCACTGAATCAATTGATCGTTTTAGGTTTAAATGTTGCTACAATAAAGTGTTTCCCGAACGGAGAACGAGATGTAAACTAAGTTCAATACCAAAACAAAAGATAGTATTTTATCCTTGGTTTATAATATTTTTGTCTGGGACTTTCAGTTTAGACAACTAGTGAACCATATATCAAGATGTATAACTTTCGGTGCTGGTCTAGTAGTTAGCGTTTGAGCCTTTGATGCACGTAGCTCTGGGTTCGATTTCGGCTGAGCGAACACAAACTTTATCTTTATAATAGTCACTTTCATTAACCTCTCGTTCCTTGTAGCCTCAATGGCATAATTGTAGGATGTTAAACTATAAAAAAAATTCCAATTTCAATTTTAGGCACTTTGTAAGTTGATTAGGCAATCAACATATCCGTCCAGTAAGTTTTTTTAGATAACGTGTGCTTGCTCTACAAGTGGAGGCTCTTTCAAAAATCATTAAAGATAGACAGCTCTAAATTAAACATAAAACTCATAAGTAATGAATACTGTAAAGACTCTTCTTACTTGTAGAATCAAGTACAGGGTAACTAAAGTGGTACTTGGAAACTAAAATCTTAAGAGTCTTCATCCCGGCGAAATTAAAATACCGCTAATTTTACAGTAATTATGTGATATCTTCAAATAGATAGAAGATAATCAAAATGTGGAACAAGAGCGCCCTAGACAATATTATTTTGCATGAGAAACCGTTATCACGACTCACTTATCTGCTTTCGATTTCGAGCCATTTTGAAAATTGGCATTTATTTTCGCGTTTCTAAACAGCTGAAAACGGAAAGCCACTAGGTGACTTGTGATAACGGTACCTCACGCAAACTAACATTGTCTAGGGCGCTCTTGTTCCATATTTCAATTATATTTTATCTATTTGAAAATATCACATAATTACTGTAAAATTAGCGGTATTTTAATTTCGCTGGGATGAAGACTCTTAAGAAGACAGAAAAGTGAAAATTTCTTTGTTTTCCTTTAAAAAGCCGCCTTTCATTTAAGAAAAAAAATCGTTCTCAGAAAGTAGTTTCTTTTCAACTCTGACATATTATTAAAATTCACTTAAACACGAATATTGAATATATGCAACTTCTTTCATCATCATTTAGTGATTATGATACGCAGACACATAGTAAAACTTTTGTTTTATTACCAGAGTAATTTCGTTTAAACCATGTCTATTTTGGAGCTTTATGTTCAATGGGAGATTTACGGTAGCAATCGTGCTCGTAATATAGTTTTAATTTTTTTGTATTAAAATTCACATTTCACATTCAGTTTGAACGCCACTCGCCGCATGTTATATTGTAGGTAGATATTGCTTGAAATTACGTAGTTAAGATTTTTTGTGAAAGCTGTGTTAACGGAGCAATTTATTTAGATATACTTAAAGATTAGCTACTATCCAAACTTACTAAAAATGTATTTATGGATTGAGAGAGGTTGTGGCATTGCAGTTCGCGTTGAATTCCTGAACGAGAACTTGTCTGAAAATGAATTTGTCCTAATCTCATATGCTCTTGCTGCAGACTACAAATACCTGTCCATCTCTTAAAACTTGTGTTCATGGGTTTTCCCGACGTGCTTCGTCTCCTCCCACATACTCACTCTACCAATGCTTCCATCGTCATTAACTTGGCTTATGTATCATATCCCTTAGCCTAAAGGGCATAATAATGGATCGTTAAACTAAAACATTTCATTTCCTTTCTAGCTCTTAAACAAGTATTCTACAAGATGTTGGTACGTACATTATTTTACACACATAAAAGAGACAGAATCAGTAAATAGATAAAACAAAACTTTTCTACAAATAATATATGTTCATAAATAATAATAATCATTTTCTTTCAATTTATATGTAAATATTAACATAAAAACAACAACTCTTGTCAAACAAAAAGCTTTAAATGTATATTTGTGATTACAATACATTTTCAAAAGGTTCGAACTTATATAAATTTAAATTGTCAAAAGAATTCATATTATTTCAATTCCCAAACTATGATTCTTACTTTTATTATTTCAAGTGCTTGAACGTGCTAGATAAACAATTCTTAACATATTGAAGGAAGTAGAATTATTCAGACGTAATATTACTTGGAAAGAGTCATTTAAAACTAATATCAAATTCAGTCCTTTTCAGGAGTTCTTTAATAATATCTCACTCATTCAACAGAAACATAAAGATATTTTTAAAAATTCCAGGAAATGCAGAATAGTATTTCTGTCAAGAAATATTTCCTTCTATTTTTTCTCAATTTCCCTTGTTTCAGCTAATGTGAAATGAAATATTCAGAATGATACGATAGCACATAACGGATATTATTATTATAAATCTATGCTTTTGGACTCGAAACGAAAAATGAAATCCACTTTCTACTTTAACATTGTATGTCATGCACCGAAACTGAAGATATAAAAGCAGTAGTAGTATCGCAATGTACACCTCGTGAGCAAGTTTGATTTGTCGCAATGTACACAACAGAGCAAGTAGAATGAAGATTTAAAATTACTATTAAATTCTAGGTTTAAACTAGACAAGTATTACGAAATATGCAAGAGACAAAACATTCAATTATTTGAAATGTACTGCATACTGCATAAATATAATTCCGTATCTTGTATTGTAGTATTTAATACTGAAAAGCAAAATTAGATACTAGTGAAGGAAGTTAGATAAAGATATAGTATAATAATATAGTTATAATAATATAGAATAGAAGTGAAAAACGGATTCTTAATCTGACGCCTGAAACTTAAAATAGCTGGATAATGATTGAAGTGGAGAGAGAGAAAGATGCATGATGTTCGCCAAAAGCTCCCCTGGTCTGGTATACCAAGAAGGAGGTTTTCAACCCATAGATAAATACAATACCACTGAGCTACGAAGCAAACAAGAGTACAACTAGACTGTATTTAATATTTCATGTATTAGATATTCGTAATATTTATCAAATACTATAGAAGAAAACAATTCACTCGAATTTTCCCAAGAGAAATGAAGTGTGTTTACTTCAAGGTTACTGGTGAAGGTTTATTTATAAAATATTTTGTAAAAAACTCATAATGTTGTTCATAATTTATAATTCATTTATATACTGTACAGCATTAGTAATCTTACAATATGACATAATGTACACATTCAATGAGATAGAAATCCAATGTGGCGTAAGTGTTTTCATTAAATATTTTCATAAATTAAATGATATCGTTCAGTTCATCTTCCCACGAATATACCTGTTAGCCTTAGGAAGACAGATTATTAAGGTAAATGAATATGTTGATGAAAGAATTTGTAAAATCGGAATGTGACAAGGAATGGGTATAAGCATAGAAAACACCCGGACACATAAGCAGATTCATAGAAATATTATTTTCATTTATAGCTTCTATCAAACATATCGAAAATTCTGAAAAAAAAAAAAAGATCAACATTTCGGACATTATGAATATTTTTTGCGTAAATATACCATTTCTAACTTTAACGATTCCCTTTCTTGCGTCATGATTTTAGTGAAAGTTGATTTCTAAATTTAAATTAAAAAATAGGGTTTTACAAAGTAATTGGAAGATTTAAAACGTGAGTGATGAAAGGATTTACCATTCAATAGATCTCGTCTCAACCATATGCTTTTCTTTTGAATTTCTTGAAGCAATGTCAAAAAAGCTTTTCTCTTTTTGTCCTTCCTACTGTAAATCTTCCAATAAATTGAATCCACTTACAATTTTCGTCTTATCTCTCACTCCATACATGAAAGGATTTACTTCTTTCATTTTTTAAAGAAAAAAAGAAACGTTCTCTAGACTTCGTTTATTATACGAGGTTCGTTCAAGTCAATCCGGGACTTTTTTTCAGAACAACAAATGGTCATGCATTACTATGTTCACTGTTTCTAACGACAGAAGTACACACCCTTGCCATTTCACGACAGGTTATGCCACGATCCGCTGCTCAACGTGCTGAAAGGTCTCAGGAATGACTATTGCGGGCTGTGATCCACCACGAATGAGATCGTTAGTAATAGAGATACGGCCATCTTTGAAACGCTTACACCATTCAAATGTCTTACTGCGACTGAGCGTCTCATCACTGTACTGATCCTGAAGTTTTTGTCGATTTCAGCAGGTTTAATGCCCTTGTTCACTAAAAATTTCATCACAACATGATGTTCCACGTAAACTTTCTCGCTGCTGTCCGCCATTTTGTATAACGCTCTATCCAGAAGCGCAGAAAATGAATACCGTTTACAAGTAACAGGACACAGATACCAGTTTCTACTGCATTCAAAATCTCCAGCCTAAGCGTCCATTTAAACCTAGAAAGAAAAAAATCCCGAAGTGAGTTCAATGACCTTCCTAATGAATATAGTTGAAATATTCGTTTTTGGGAAATGTCCAAATTTTAGAGAAAAATATCAAGACGTAATCCTCTATCCCTTGAAGAAAGCATATAATCGTTCTACGTATATCGTTGCTATACTATTGCTATAGTCATAATAGGACATTTAACTCAGTGTGTCTCAAACTGTGGTGCGCGGATCGAAGCTAATCCTAGAAATACATTCGTTTACGTCTCTTCGATCAATACATTCTTATTGTTGTTGTTGATTTGATTTTAGCGTCCGTTTCAACAGCGAGGCTATATGAGACGTAGACCTACAGCTTAATGTGGGATCTGAACCAAATGAGTTTCCGCTGGGAACCTAACACCGATCTCCCACGCCAAAAGCGCGTACCCTAACAGCTTACCCACAAGGGAGCTTTGGATTATACATTATTCGAAGAGAAATAGTAGAAATAAAATTCAAATGATTGCACATTACGCTATAGATATAGATCATATAGTTTACTAAGGTAATATATATATATATATATATATATATATATATATATATATATATATATATATATATATATATTGTAGCCCAGAGCCTATATTTTCAGTATTTATTTAATTTAATTTTCTATTTGATTGATTATTTTTGTTTTCTTGATTAATCAGAAATTATCCATTTCTTGAAAAGCCAAAAACGCTGCCTTCACTGATTTTTATAATTAGTGGTTTCTCTTACACGGGGCCACAAACATCAATCAGTATTTTATTCCCACGATTCAACATAATTGTAATTAATATATCATTATAAACATTCTGGCAATAAAGTTAGGTCACGTGAAGCGAATCTTCGACTAAGCACTGACAATTTCGTAGACTTAGGTGCAAGTTTTTTAATAGTTTTTACCTTCACTGCGACGTTGCTTCATATAGTAGCATAGTTCTGACACCTACATATACTGTTTCATAACTTTAAAATACAGAGATTTGTTGCTAATTGAATTAATGATTATAGGATATTGCTTATTCTCTATTTTTGGTAGAAAGGCAACATAATTTTAGATGCATTTTGATTATTATTGAAAAAGTTATATAGAGAAGAAGGTTACAAAATAATAAATATAGAAATTATAAATCTAACAATTTACGCCTGTCATGCAGGAAGACTTCCATGCACGAATTTCTTATGTGTTGCTTCTTAGCATAATTAATGAAGTTCTGACAGAAAAGTTTGTTGGCATAGGCTGACGTCCATACTGCCAAGGTTCCAATTTTAATGGTTGATTAATTATGTTGTTTTGACTGACGGACCGACTGTCAAATGACTGATGTAAGGAGTCGCCCTTGAGAACACCCCCGACTCTACGAATGGGTGGAATCGTCCCAAGAGTCTGACGTAGGAGAAGCAAAAGATTCTAAAGAAAGGAGAAAAAAAGGGAATAAATATTAATATTATGTATAATTTTGTTGTTAAAGTCATGTTAGCTCTATTAAGAACTCTTATTTAATTTTTGTTTCTTAGTAATTTTTTTTAAAAGTAGAAAGAAAGAAGGAGTTGGGAGTGCGCGAATGCAAGAATAAATATGGAAACCATTCAAATCAGCTTACGCGTCACTCACTGAAACTCACTGACCAAATAACTCCTCTTGTTTACCATTTGTTTAGTTTAAATACCTTGTTTTTGGCTTTTCCCTTGTATCAGTTTGTTATTTTGTTTTTGTGTTTTGACATTTTCATTTTTAAATTTCACTTTCTTGAAAGTGCGTTTACGAAAAACTCAGCCTGCTTTTTTTTTTATTTTAAATTTTAAAAGTTTTCAATATACATTAATAAGTTGAATTTACGTTGCAGTACGATATCTATTAACACTACTTACTTGCAGAGTAGAAGAGATGTCGTCTTGCTACTGTCAATTGACAAGAAGCAAAAGTTAATTTATCAGATTTTGCAACTGCTGCTATTGTCACAAATATATATATATATATATATATATATATAAAGTTTCGTGTTGGTATTAAACAATTGAATTGAAATTGAATTGGTTGGGTGAATTGAAACAGAAAAATTAAGAATATTAAATTATAGTAAGAGACAGCGCTTACGGTATTTGAAGGCGGTGCTCCGAGTTCCCTTTAAACGCTGTTTGCAAATGGAACGGATGCGGTGTTGCCACGTCTTAATATATATCCATGCTAATTTAAAGCACGATAGAAGCGACTTACCATTCAATTGCATCTGCATATCCATATCCTTTCAATATACTGTAACATTACGCTATTACTTTCATTTTATTTGCCTACCCCATATGCCATAAATTTCGTCTCATGCTATAGTTTTAAACGCTCTTGTATCCAAAAGTTACCGATTATAAATAACTCATAATTGAGGTTTATTTATACTGTGGGATTCATAGCTTTGTAGTTAGCTAAGATTGAGATTCTTCAGTGAATCAGTAGCTACGGATTTGACCTTAAAACTTGACTCGAAACACTATAAAAATTTTTAAAAAAAGATTTTGAACTTCAAACTTCAATAAAACTTTTAGGTATAGGATTCTAAAAGTTGTTAAGGGTACATCTATTATTTTGCCTAACAAATCCTGAAATGGTTTCCATCTAATTGCACATAACTAACTAACTAACTAACTCAATGGCCTATGGAACCCGAAGGTTCAGTGCCGCGTTCACAAAAGCTCTCCACTGACTTCTATCCTTAGCTAACTGCATCCAGTTTCTACTTTGCATTCCAATCTCTGCGAGATCCATCTTAATTTTGTCCTCCCATCTGCGCCTAGGTCTTCCTAATGGTCGTTTTCCGATTAGTCTTCCAGTCAAGACTTTAAAAGAGTTTCTATTTTCTTCCATTCTAGCTACATGACCCGCCCACCTAAGCCTCCTAGACTTGATGACCCTAACAATGCGGGGGGTAAATCATATAACTTATGTAGTTCCTCGTTATGAAGTTTCCGCCTTCCCCATTCCCGTTCCTCTTGGGTCCGAATATTCGTCTCAGGATCTTGTTCTCAAATACTTTCAGTCTATGTTCTTCCCTCAGAGAAGTGACCATGTTTCGCAACCATACAGAACAACAGGCATGATTATCGTTTTGTATATTTTAAGCTTCAAATTCCTCGACAGAATTCGCGACGACAAGAGATTTGAACCGAATAGTAACACGAATTCCCTGCTTTTAGTCGGCATTTAATTTCTTCGTGAATATGATTTTCCTATGTTAATATTGATCCTAGATATTTGAAACTATCCACTTTATCAAAAATATTATTTAATATTTTAACGCATACATAGTTTGCCGTATTACGGTCCCGACGCACTTCCATGTATTTAATTTTCGCTGCATTTGCTTCTAAACTCATGTCCCTGGAAGCGTTTAATAAGATCTCTGCTTTTCTTTCTATTGCTCTCCTATCATCCCCTATTAAATTTACATCATCAGCATATGTCATAACCTGGTGAATACCGTTCAACTCTAGGCCCTGGTTGCTATCTTTGATTTTCCTTATAGCGTATTCCAGAACGAAGTTAAATAATAATGGCGACAACGCATCTCCTTGTTTCAGGCCATTTTCGACGTGAAAGCTTGTGGACACAAATGTTCCTACCCGGACTTTACTTTGGGATTCATTTAAACATATTTTAATTAATCTAATTAGCTTTCTCGGTATTCCAAGTTCTGTGAGAACGTTGTATAATGTTTCTCTCCTAACCGAGTCGTAAGCCCTTCTAAAATCAATAAATAGTTGATGTACCGGGATATTGCATTCCTACTTTTTTTCGAGTATTTGGCGAATGGTAAATATTTGGTCGATAGTTGATCGATTTCGTCTGAATCGCACTGATAATCTCCAATAATTTCATCCGCGTATGGGGTCAATCTTGCTAATAAAATATTTGAAAAGATTTTATAGGATGTTGACAGAAGAGAAATGCCTCGATAATTATTACAGTCAGTTTTGTCGCCTTTCTTGTGAATTGGAACAATGATTGATTCTTTCCACTCTTGTGGCAATTCTTCCTTGTTGCAGATGAGAATGAGTTTGTGTATCTTGTTCCACAATTTTTCGCCTCCTGCTAAAATTAACTCAGCCGGAATTTCATCTACACCCGGAGATTTGTGTTTCTTTAACTTCTTTATAGCGGTTTCTACATCTATTCGGTTGGGTTCTGAAATATACTTTTCTGCGGTGTGTGTCTCCTTTTTTCCATGCACACTAGTTTTTGGTTGCGTGTTAAGCAAATCGTCAAAGAAATCTTTCCATTTATTTAAGATGCTATCCGTATCACTGAGAACTGTACCGTCACATTTCTTTAATATATAAGCACGAGGTTGATAGCCTTTCTTAAATTATACATGTCCCCCATGATCCCCTTATACATGTCCAGGATGTTTTTATTTTTACTATTATCTTCAAGTTCCTTAATTTTACCTTTCAGAAAATTGCTTTTCTTTGTTCTAAAAGTTTTGGAAGTTTCCCGCCTGATATCTGCGAAATTTTGTGTAGTTATTTCATTTGGATTTTGTAGACAGTGTAATTTTGCCTGTTTTCTCTTCTCTGCTAGTTTTATGCATTCCTGGTCGAACCATGGTTTGTTCCTACGTATTTCCGTGTGTCCCAATTTTTCTTTTGCTGAAATTTTAATGCTATCTCTATTTTCAATCCAGGTATCCTCAACACTAGTGTACTCCGAATCTTCTAAAGCCGAGAATCTATTCGAAACTTCAATCTGGTATTCCTCTCTTACCTTGCTCTCTTCTAATTTCTTTAAATTGAATCTCTCCGTTTTCGGACAATGAATATTACCTTTATTCAACGATAATCTCTCTCGTATTATCGCTGCTACCTGGTAGTGATCAGTGTCACAATCAGCCCCTCTAAACGACTGGACATCAAAAATGCTAGATTGCCTTCTTCTATCTACTAAAACGTGATCAATTTGATTATGTGTTTTTTCCGTCTGGTGATGTCCAAGTGTATTTATGAACGTCGCGATGTGGGAATTTTGTACTCTTCACGATTAGGTTTCTGGATGTTGCAAAGTTCACGAGTCTAACACCGTTGTCATTACTTTCCTTTTGCCGACTTTCGTTCCCTATAATGGGTTTGAAAATATCCTCTCGTCCTACCTTCGCATTGAAATCCCCTGATAGAATTTTCATGTGGTTGGTCAAATGTTCACTCCACTTCTTCGTAAAAACCGTCTTTTATATCGTCATCCTTATCTTCGTTGGGACATGTACATTTAAAACAATAATATCACACCACCGGCCCTTAAGAGTAATAAAAGAAAGTCTGTCAGTAACTAATTCAACGCGTTTAATTGCTGGTAATATTCGTTTGTGAACGAATAACCCTGTTCCTAACTGGTGATTTTTGTTTGCTTCCCCGTAAAAGAACTTAAAATTTCCGGAATTCACAGATCCATTTCCTTCCCACCTAACTTCCTGTACTCGTACTAGGTCCATCCTGTATTTCTCTAACTCACTCGTTACGGATTTTAACGCGCCTGCTCTATAAAGACTTCTAATATTCCAAGTTCCAAATCTCATGTCTATTTTCTTTTGCTGAAGTCGTGCCAAGTTATCAGTCCTTGTCCGAGGCTTTTGTGAATATTTCTGAACAAGTGCTTTTTCTTTACAGGATGAGGTTGTTAGCCCTACCCAAACTCCCAAGCTGGAGGACCACTCCTAGTCGGCTGTCAACGACTGCTTATTCAGTATATTCGCAGCTAACCTTTATAAGCCTTCTCCTCGATCCGCAACCTGAGGACGCGCCATGCCTTGGTGACAGAAACCCACGTTATCTGATTGCACATAATGCATTCTAAGTCACGTTTTGTAAGACCATCAAAGAAAACTACACGATAACGAAATTATTAGTTCATTTTTGATATAAAAAAACGATATTAGAATGCATTTGTGTTTATATTAGTTTCAATTATCACATTGATTATGTTTTGCGTCGTAAGAACAACGAGTCTTGGCACGTTTAATGTAAGGTACTTGTAGTTGCTTTGAGAAAACATGTAGTCAAATTAATAGCGCACATGCATTTGATTTTCGTTGGATCCAAAGATTTTGTTTGTGCTGACTTACCGTAGTCGGATTATTGGAAAACTGATTTAATTAAGTTGTACATATAACCATAAATTGAGGAGATGCGTTCATACGAGACATAACTGAAAAACGTCAAGGAGTTCCTTGTTTCATTTTGTTATAGAGAGAAAGCATTAGCGTTTACATTCACACATTTACATTTTGCTTTCAGGTCTCAGAGTGAATATTCATTATTAACATGCCAGGTACCACCGAGAAACGTCGCAGACACATGGATGAAATATTATCAAATTTCCTAAAGTAAATTTCTTTTTAAAAAATGTATATAAATAAATACAGCAGAAACGTAAAAGTTTTCTTTTTATTTTAGTTTCGAGGTAAGCAATTTCATCCAAGGTTTTAAAGTTATTTTGTTACATTCAAACATAACCTAGAAATCAGTGTTGCCAACATATTAGTACTTTAGCACACCAGATGAAAGACCAAAATACCACAAGAAAGGTTTAATAGCTACAAGAAATTCCAGCAGAAAGAAAAATAAAAGAAAGTAAACAAGAAAAATTTTCTTATTCAGAATGGACTCTGGTTTATTTGGTCTTTCATTACGTATTAGTGTAAAAGTAAGTGTAACTAGGGAAGAATTAATTGCAGGTAAGAAAGGTCAATAAGTACCTCTATAATCAGAAACGTTTTTTTTTTCAAACAAAAATCACGAGTTCTTTCCTTGTATCAGAATAATAACGGAAGCCACTCTGGTATTTTTTAGAACAGGATGACCTGTTTGCTTACTTTAGTACATAACTATAATAGTTCGCCTATTTTAATATTTTTGGATAACATTTGAATAATTCTTGTTCGTTCACAATTGCTTCGTTGACGAGAGAGAGAGGAGAGTGAGTTCGATAAGCAAGACTGCACACAACAGACCAGTGGTACCCAACTGGTATGTCGCCACGCACTAGTGTGTCGCAAAATTTTAGAATTTAAAAATCATGAAACCTTTAACAATTAATTAAAATATAATTGAGGAGTTTGATGTAATAAGAGCTTAAGCGAGCTTACGAGCGCCCTTTTTTGCATCAAACGCATTTGTAGCTTTTGCCATGCTTCTTTATCCTCCTAGTAACATTTCAATTCAATATCGGAATAAAATGCTACATATTACATTGTTTTATGTAAGAAAAAACACTACTTAAATTTTCAACATCGTTTTTCTCCAACTGAATGTTTCAGACTTACGCCCTTATTGTAGCAAACTCCTCAATTGAGATCAATTATGTATCTGATTGATAATTGAAATCAATTATCAGACAGACTCTACCAGTGAATATATAGCAAGAATGCTGAATACTATATGGTCACTCTTTTATAGAAACGGACAGATTTAAGACTACTATAGGTGCCATTATTATCAATTAACAAAAAACTAATGAATCACGATATTATGGGAGTTACGTAAAGTGTGTTGCCAGACAGAAAAGTTTGTGGGAAACTGATTCAGGCAATCAGTTCTCCCCTCACTTCTAAAAGAGCACTAGATTTCCACGAAAAAAAAGTTTATTAGAATATAGATTAAGAATTGGATTTCTCGGTTTCGGTACCTATAGCCATGTTATCCAATCCCTCGGCGATCAAACTATCTGAGGAAAGAAAAGGAAGGAAGCGGCCTGGGGCCTGTATGTTAGGTAACATCCTGGTATGAATAAGGAAAACCCTCGCTCAAGATGGCGGACCTGAAAAAATCTCCAACACTTTTTTGATCAAGTGTCCGCACTAGAAATCGAACTCAGGACCATTCGCGTCAAAGACAAGAGCGGAAACGACTACCCTAGGCATGATCATGAAAAGTGCTTTTTTAACCCCAGCAATTGTTTTCACTACTAACTAGAATTAAAACTGTCCTAACGAAATCAGCATTAGTGTCCAAACACCAGATTTAGTGTCAAATCCACTTAATTGGCAACCTTGCTCGAAACTCAAAGGGATTGAAGGTGAAAAGAATGGAACAAAATTGCAAGCCAAAAATAAGAAAAATATGAAATGAGAGAAATACATCTAAATATACAGTATATTTCGTTGCTCTGTCATCCACATTGTCACAATGTAGACCCCAAAGATAGAATGAAAAGAGAGAGAGAATATAAAGGAGTGTTAAATTAGGCGAGATAATATTATGTTTCTTATATTTCTTTTATTTTCTTGTTACACATACTTCTTTTTGCTTTTTTAAAAAAATTCGTTGAGAGAGGGGCTTGAGGTCTGACATGCGGTTGATATGTTCTTTCATGGCGCTTTCATGTAAATTATGATGCTTGAAGGTGAAGCTTTGCGTGTAAAAAGATACAGTGCCGTACGTACCGTTGAAAAGTTAAAAAAAAAATGAATAGAATATTGCCTGCGAGGAATCCATTGCGTACTACTAGGAATATTACAACATACATACTTACATATATATACACAAAAGGTATATATATATATATGTGTGTGTGTAACATACACAGGTATATACGTACAAAGGTACCAGCGTAGGAACACCTATTCTGCACTACTTGTCTAACATGCATATATATATTTTAAAATAAGATCAAAACATGTAACATACATAGAATGAAATGAATACCTTACTTGCACACTGTCATAAACACAGAGAATACAGTTTGCTCTGAAGAGAGTAGCCACCGAGTATACTTTGTTCTGAGAATAGAAGACATTTTTAGATAATAGTACAGTTTTTTTGTAGGAATAAAATTTACCTCTTGTGATGAAAATGTTTAATGTTTATCTGTTTTCTTTTTGTTAATTAGTAAAGTACATGAGTCTTGTTAAATCATTGGCGTCAAGAAAATATGCTAATTGTAAACCGTCATCAGTAGATTGTCGTCAAGCAACCTGTGGTAAGTAATAAATATCGCATAAATGTGCGTGTACTTACCAGCGTTGCCATACCTCTCATTTTCCAGTAAGTTTTGTGGTTTGTTTTTTGTGTTTTGTTTTACGTTATACGTTTTTATGTATTTTCCTCGTAAAACTTACTACTTTTTCCGTATTTTTATAAATCTACAAAAGGAAACACTTTTAAACTTGAACGAACAATTTGTAAAAAACATGCAAAATGAAAGAAAATATGAAAAAAACCAAAGTGGTAAAGTGCACAAGAGCAGGTAGGAAGGGGCAACCGAATGGCTAGAGGGAAACAAAATCAAATACATTGAGATGTTCCCCTATTTTGGAAGTCTAATAACGTCGGACGTACTGCAAAAGACGTAAGTTCAAAAGAATAGCAGAGGCTAAACAAACAAGCATTCAATAGGAAAAGAGGACTGCTAACATCAAGAAATGTGTCGTTGGACGTTCGAAATCTATTTATTAAGACTGGTATGAAGCATGACGCTTTACAGATGAGTGACGTCGACATTGAGAAAAGCTAAAATATACAAGCTGGAAGAATTTCAAATGTGTTGTTGGCGCAGAATGCTGCGCGTATTATAGACTAAAAGGAAAACGCATGAAGACGTACTAAGGAAAGCTATTGAACGTCGACAGATCATGAAGATAATAGGACAAAGAAGAAACAGCATGCTTGGCCATCTTATTGGACACTCCGACTGGATCCCCGTCTTAATAGGAGGAAAGGCAAAAGGAAAAATGCAGTTACGAAGTAGAGACCTTATCGAATATAAAACAGCTCTCCCAAAGGAGAGAAAAGTTTTAAATTTTCCATGCTGACCATCAACCATGGTTGCGGTGAGAAACAAAAAGACAGTATTAACGAGAAAAAGTGTCCAAAAATCTGCATACACCGAGTGGAACAAAATGCGCAAGTGTAAAAAGTCATGCGTAGTTTAAGAGAAAATTAAAGAAAAGATTATTTTTAATCTTAACAATTGTTGTTGAACGAAAACCACGTCATAAGGTGAGACTAATACTGAAGTACACGTTCGTGAAGTTCTTCACTATGATTCTAGCAAGCTGAAAATACGTGAGATATGGTTAATGATATATAGGTGAAAATTATAATGAGTTTTGAAACTTTTAATCTCTAGTTAAATAAGTTATTCTCCAAATTAAATCAAATATCGGTTAATGAGTTTCCTCGTAGCTAAGAGGTTAGCCTACGCGTGCCTTTGGCGTTGGGCACCCGGGTATGGATCCCACGTTAAGCTGTAGGTCCAAGCATCATACAGCTCCGATGCTGAAAGGGATCCTAAACTCAATAACAAACCAAATCACATTACATCAGTTGGTGGAATACAGCGAGTTTGACAAAATTACATGCTTGGAGATAAATTCTGATTCTTAGTTTTAGAGAAAACGTACAAAAGGAAATTTTCTGAAACTATAAACAATGCTGTTTGTTTACCAACAACAGTTCATAGTTCTGCTGAAAAAGATTGTATATAGCTATATGTACACTCATGTCCAAATTGATTGTCGCATATCTATAACTGTCTTCTTGTAACAATATAATATGATAATGATTTTGCAGGGTACTTTCAATACTGATACTATGTATATAATCGGAAAATGTATATTTGTGGTAAATGTCATAAGAAAAGAATTATAAGTAAGGAAATTAGAACTAGTGAAACAAAATGTTGCTAAATGGACAAGAAAGATTGTTTTCGTTTTATTGTTCTTATTTACTGCTCTTTTGACATAAAATTTGCCAAATAGATGTCTGTTTCGGATTATACACATACTAACATTCTAAGAAATACTGGGCGAATTCGTTATCAAATTATATTCCTACAATAACATATTAGTAGACATGGAACAATAATTTTGAACATGAGTATACGCACTTTAGGGTGAAAATTCAAGAAGACTATATTAAATATTAGATTATATCTTCTCTTACCTATGATATAAATACTAATGGTAAATAAAAGAAGTAATAATAGTAGTCACTTTTACTTAGTGCAAAATTGAATTGGAGAAATTAATGTATAACACTCTTAACAACATAATCCAACGACATAACTTAGCATTCAGACAAAATTCCCAGTAGATTGCTTATTTATCTTCTATCTAACCGGCTTCTCAATCTTATATTTAAACATAAATTGGTTTTAGCATCTTATCCTTCGTCTGTTATCACCGTCTCAATCCTATTGCAGTTTCGATCGTACGTGATCTACTATGAACTAATAAAAGCAGAAATGTAAGTTGTGGATTTCCATATTGCTTGCAAAAGAATTTTTAAAAGTGTATATAACAAGATGTGGAACTCTTTAAAAGATGCGAAATCTTCACTTAAATAAACCAAAAAGCAATACAGATTTATGTAAGATACTCCATTCGTTGGGTGCGAGGGCTACAGGTTAATGTAGGATCCAAAACATAGGAATTGTAATACACATGTTATATATTGCTGTTATTGTCAATGAAATTCCTTACAATTAAATTTTTCCACGTTAGCATGGAAAAAAGCATATATGTGTGTATTAGAAGCCTAAAATATCAATATCACATACCTCTCTTTCTTTGCCACTAAAGTATACAAAATCTTCTCACCTTTTCTCTAAAGTCTGGCAACCTTGATTATACGATGGGAGAAAAACGTTCTTCTTGTTATCTCACGTACACAGAAAATTACTTTATACTTAGAACATACGTACGGTACGTTGTCTTTACTACGAGGACTGCGTTGTTAGTTTATCTCGGTATTTCCTAAGCTTCTTTATTTTACGATACAATTTACTAAATACCCATGACCTCACAACACACTTATCTTTGGTCAGGATAGCTTAGAATGTGTATTATTGCTATTGTTGTACGCGTTAACTGGTACAGTCTGCAGCAAAAAAACCTGCAACATGAGCATGTAAGTTTATTGTGAAACTACGCCTAACAGCGCAAGGAATCAAAATAACGTCTAAGTGGCACGAATCACTCCAGGAGAAACCTCGGCGTCCTTCTCTGCACACTTATTTTGGAGCAAAAGACTTCGTCGTTTCACAATAAACTTAGATGCTCATGTTGCAGGTTTTTTTTTTGCTGCGGACTGTACAATCTTTCTGTCAGGCAGGTTTTAGCATATTATTAATGGCTAGAGCGTTCAGCTCTGTTACATGAGATGTCTGGTTCGAATGCAGTTCGTGCCAAGGGAGCTTTGTGATGAGCAAAAACTGTGTGTGTGTGTGTGTTTTAGTTCCGTTCTGTCCCACTTTCTTTACCCTACTATTTCATTTATTGTCACCACTGTAGTCACCCTTAGACTACGTGGCATAACTGAGGGGACTTCAATTTGAAAGATTTGTTTTTTATTATTAATGTCTGCATGGTAAACATAAAATATCTGGTATAAGTTTAGATATACCTTCTACATGACAATAAAGTAATTTTTGAACACTAAACGTTCGCGTAAAAGTAATGCGACAGCTTATTTCGAACACGTTAATGTGATTGTTTACATTGCTATTCAGTTTGATCAAATAGTGGAGTCAATTTCAGTAACGAACTGTGTATTTTAGCATGTGTTGAACTTACATATTTTGGCTCGTTTCTAAAAATGACTTTGACCATTTTACTAAGCTTTCGACGGAAATCATTTTTTTTAAAATCACCTTAATCTTTACAACTGAAAATAACTAAAAATAACTTTCATAAAACGTAAAATAAATATCTGAACATATTAAATAGGATAAATTAGCTGAATTTATGTATTAACAAACCAACAACTATGAAATTTAGTTGTTGATGATGATGAGAAAATGATCAAGAATCGTTTTGGAATTTGGCTACTCATATGTCCATTAAAATTCATTATATCATTAACTACTGAAATATTTACAATACAGGATTTCAATCGATAGTATTGTTTTCTGACGATATAGGGATTGGATAACCCAGGGGGAGAGATATGAAATAGCCAACATTCTCACTTGATCTCAATCTCATAGATTTCACCTTATTGACATTTTTGAAGTGTGATGTTTAAGTTGAGAAGTTGATGTACATGGATTAAAGAAGATAACGATTGTAATAGCTCCACTGGATCCTTACATGTTTGCTAGGATCACGCTAATAAGCCTTATGCGATTCTAATGTTGATACTTCCGTCCGTTACTCCACAAGGTAACACTTAAACAAAAGTAAATTTTAAAATTCAGTTTCCTGCAATAGATACATAAGCCAATTATATCGATCAAGTTAATTAATAAAGTCCATCCGTTAAGAGCTTAATGGGTAAAGTGGATTTTAACGGTGACTATCTATATTCCTTATCCGTTAAATGGATATGCGTGCCTTTCATGTGATCCTGTTTACCATGTGTGTTCGTCATTAGCAGGATTTATGATGTTTCAGAGAAACATGGTGGTTCCTCTGAGGAACTGTGTGAATTATATTAAAACTTCAGTAGGCACAAAACATAATACACACAAAAAGGAAAAATCAAACAGAGAAAAAAACGTATGTGGCTTACGTGAAAATGTAGGCTAGTTTTTGAACAATTTTGTGTTTTTTGGACTTACTGTACTACTATATGTAACATCCTGTGTTTTTGGACTTAATGTACTATTATATGTAACATCCTGTGTTTTTTGGACTTAATATACTACTATATGTAACATCCTGTGTTTTGTGGACTTAATGTACTACTATATGTAACATCCTGTGTTTTTTGGACTTAATGTACTACGATATATAACATCCTGTGTTTTTGGACTTAATGTACTACGATATATAACATCCTGTGTTTTTTGGACTTAATGTACTACGATATGTAACATCCTGTGTTTTGTGGACTTAATGTACTACTATATGTAACATCCTGTGTTTTTTGGACTTAATGTACTACGATATATAACATCCTGTGTTTTTGGACTTAATGTACTACGATATATAACATCCTGTGTTTTTGGACATAATGTAAGACTATATGTAACATCGTGTGGTTTTTGGACTTAATGTAATACTATATGTAACATCCTATGTTTTTTGGACTTAATGTACTACTATATGTAACATCCTGTGTTTTTTGACTTAATGTACTACTATATGTAACATCCTGTGTTTTTGGACTTAATGTACTACGATCTATAAATTCCGGGTTTTTTTGACTCAATGTACTACTATATGTAACATCCTGTGTTTTTTGGACATAATGTAAGACTATATGTAACATCGTGTGGTTTTTGGACTTAATGTAATACTATATGTAACATCCTATGTTTTTTGGACTTAATGTACTACTATATGTAACATCCTGTGTTTTTTGACTTAATGTACTACTATATGTAACATCCTGTGTTTTTTGACTTAATGTACTACTATATGTAACATCCTGTGTTTTTTGGACTTACTGTACTACTATATGTAACATCCTGTGTTTTTGGACTTAATGTACTATTATATGTAACATCCTGTGTTTTTGGACTTAATATACTACTATATGTAACATCCTGTGTTTTTTGGACTTAATGTACTACTATATGTAACATCCTGTATTTTTGGACTTAATGTACTACTATATGTAACATCCTGTGTTTCTTGGACTTAATTTATTACTATATGTAACATCCTGTGTTTTTGGACTTAATGTACCACTATATGTAACATCCTGTGTTTTTTGACTTAATGTACTACTATATGTAACATCCTGTGTTTTTTGACTTAATGTACTACTATATGTAACATCCTGTGTTTTTTGGACTTACTGTACTACTATATGTAACATCCTGTGTTTTTGGACTTAATGTACTATTATATGTAACATCCTGTGTTTTTGGACTTAATATACTACTATATGTAACATCCTGTGTTTTTTGGACTTAATGTACTACTATATGTAACATCCTGTATTTTTGGACTTAATGTACTACTATATGTAACATCCTGTGTTTCTTGGACTTAATTTATTACTATATGTAACATCCTGTGTTTTTGGACTTAATGTACTACTATATGTAACATCCTGTGTTTTTTGGACTTAATGTACTACTATATGTAACATCCTGTAGCAAACATAACTGAAAACATATGTTTTATAATACCTTCCGTATAAGTGATTCATGTGTACCTACTTTCCGCAAAAAAGAAAGAACTGTATAGATTCGGTCAGGATCTCGAATATTGATGGACGTATATACCATATAGCTGACGTACGTTGTGTACGTATATGTATGTAATATACGAATGACTTTTAGATGCCAGACACCCTACACGAGCATAATGTAACATTTAAGTGGGAAAAGGACAGGACGTATGTAGTATATGGATAAGATATGCTCCGTAAAGATTTTCGTAGGAAATGTATGTACAATATATCGCTGTCCGGATAACGAATTTTTCTCATTGCGGAAGACAAATATATTTCAAGTTATTTCAGACAAATATTCTTCTGCACTGATACAATTATGAAAAGAGGTGATAGATAGGGCAAATGCAAGTACAATTATAAGAAATGTCATTAAATTATACCTGTGATCTCTTCCCTGAAATCACTATGCTTTCTCATAACGTCCCAGTATTCTCAATCTGAAACTAAGGGAAGTCCCTTGTAAAACCTTAACTATGAGAACTGACCACTGGACTCGAATTCAGGAACTCTGATATGAAGCAAGAACGCTGGCCAATAACTAAATCTACTAGAAATATTACCAATTATACTATTTTATTGAAATTAGCATTATAATTATTAATAAACATATATTACTCCAGGTATTAAATGCATAATTCAAACATCGACGATGTATATGTATTAACTATGTCATTCGTAAATGACATTACATTCTTCATAGTAATTGGTTAAGTGAAGCGAACTCATTTGTTAGTAATCCACTTTACATCAAAATCTGTTCACTCATGCTCATAATACATTTATCTATTGTTATTGTCACTAGAGTCTGTAGTTTCTACCCTGATAGCAGCTACCAGGGATACCAAAGACAATTGAATGCAGACCTGTTTTGTTCCTGATGTAGAACGATATAATACTAGTGAGCAATTAACTAGCCCCGCGGGATCTGAAATGCCTCGAGTGTCTCAAATCATAGATGGATCTAACAGTGTATAATGATCAGTCAAATGCACACACCATTACACAACACAAAGTATTGAATGTTTACAATACTGTATACTGTTTATTATTATAATTTTCAGTGAAGCAAAAGCTGCGTTCATTGAAAGGTATACTTATATAAACTCTACGTAAATGTTAAATATAACAAGAGCAAATGTGTTTATTGGTAATATCACACACTGTAACTATTGTAATTTTCTGCTACATGTGTTAGAAATATCATATAAGACAGATATTTTGGATAAAGAATTGTGTTGTCATACCATACAATACATATACATTTACAGCGTGATTCATAACTATGCATATGGTGTTACAAAGACTGCGGTGAAGAAGCTAGCAACTTAACTTGAAATAAACACATTATTCCCATATCTTACCAAACAAAGAAAATTAATCTCTGTTCTCCATTTTACGTTTAACTGATTGACCATCCAAATCGATACATGTCTCGAGACGAAACACTATATTGTCACAAGCAAATTGATAGATCCTTACTGGTATTCTGAGAAACTCTTCTGTGATAGCTTCCCGTAGTTCGGGCAAATTATGTAGGCTATGTGATGTTGATTCACGTTGCCCTTTAAGACACACCATAAGAAAACGTAAGGCGGTGTCAAATCGGAAGATCGAGCTTCTGCGTAATTGTTTTTGGCACAATACAAACGCACACAACGCACACGCTGTTCCAGAAATAATCGTTCCGCCATCCTATCTGGCATACACTAATGGTTCTAAGCTCAACGACCGTTATCCACACTCTCAGGCTACACAGTGTAGCCATAGCGAAACTTTTGTACAGAATTACAAATACTAGTCAGTCAAATTTCATATACTTAATTATGGGCCAACCTTTATAGGGTTCAGAAAATCTGCGAAAGCCCCATGACGACTGGTAATAAAAGCCTTACTTCTAGCTGCTTTTTGATGTTAGTGTACCAATTTTTAGCTGGCAGTCGTTCTGACTTTCTTTGATAAGATGGTTTTAAAACAAATTATAATAAACTCTTCTAAATACAGTAAAGAGAGTCACAAGAAAAAGGGCTACATTTATGATAAAAGGGCTGCATTTATAATAAGCATTAACATACCTAAATAAAAGGCTATTCGCCTAAATGTGTTATGCAACCCATATTTCTTAAATGTTTTGAGGTTTGCATATTAGCGTTACGTACATATATGAACGATTGGTTATGGATAGAAATCGCTAAGGTTACTGATCTTCTTAAAGAAGTGGACAGTTTAATAACAATAAACAACTAGGCCGAGATAATCGTTTAGCTATCTATTCTTTTTTTTTAAAAAAAAAGGATTCAAAAATTATGTTTCCCTCAAGAGTAACCTGTTTGCATAAGAGACATACGAAAGAGACGTCCTAGCATTACAATCTTACTACGCTCACTTATGTAATCCTAAAAGATTCATTACAAAGTTTATTTTTTTTCTAATTTACCGCGAACTTTTTCGCACTATTAGAAATAAAATTTTAAATTTCGAGTCATTTTGTTCCACCCTAGTGACCAAAGAATTTTGATCCACCCAGAAAAGTGGACAATTGTTGTTTCAGTGCTCAAACTGGAAGATATGTGAGTGGACAAACAAAAATATGGTTTGTGAAGATTCACTTGCATTGTTTTTAATTGATGCTATCTTTGAAGGATAAGTTAACTTTGCAGGCCGGTAGCCAGCCCAAAAATGTACGAGAGGGCCGTTAGAAGTCAGTAGTGGCCCGATTCAACCATATTATAGTTCATCAAGCCCACCGTGAGAATTTTAGGGGGCCTGTCCCCCTAGCCCCCCCCTGGGTACGTGCCTGTAACTTTGTACTGTATTTTCTATGCCACCAACTACAATTTAAGCACAAAAAATGTTAGAAGTTAGATTTGTATAGTTGTTTCGTTTGGTTTATAGTACTGTCGGTTAGGTAAGAAGAACATTTTTCGAGCGTTATCTATATATATACCATCCAGGTATACATCGTGTGGTCCTGTAACTAACTCTGTTTCAGGCGATATACTGTGATGGGAGACGGTCTATGCTGGGAGAATTGATGCTGGACTGTGTATTTGCTAACTGCACAGGATAGAAACCTTAGATCTGGTTCGCAGCCCACGTTAATAATAAACCCACTTCAGAAGAATATAAATAAACTCAAAATCTGGGACACGGTTGACAAGATTAATGAAATCTGTGAAAACGCACAGCCAAGATGATTGCACATTGGATTTCGAATTTAAGATCTCCGGATGACGAAACAACAATTCAAAACCCTATTCAACTACACTCCTCTTTGGTATCAATGTTATAAAGTTGTTAAAAGATCTGGCTTGATACATATACTCTTAAATAACATGTAGTTTAAAACCGAATCGTAATTGGTATTCATAGAGAAAATGGAGAAAATTCCATTAAAATCCTCCTACGATAGGAACCCCATTTCTACGGCCTCATGGCCGAGGCTCGATTTCTGACATCATCACTGGGCTCAGGAGACCCGGAACTTCCCAATGACACCACTGGCGACAGTCAGCTCCATGTCTAACACGATTTCTGTACTATTGAGGAATCAGTTCCATGCTCTTTGTGAGCTTTTGGTTTTGTTATGACAAACCTACGAATTGTTTAGGTCATGCTCTGTACACTTTCTCCGGTCACGGCACTGTTGGGGTACCATTATGACCATTATGTTTCGACCACACGTAACTCAGAATATGTACATAAATGCTTAACTACAAATGTATAAATTGAATACTCGAATTAAGACAAAAAATATATTGTAAATTCACGAATAATGTATGACAACAGTGTGAACTAATTACATGTTTTGAGACGACAAACGTAATATGTTAGTATAAGCCTGCTGCTGACTACAAATTGTCTCAAATTTTATTTGACCAATTCTTGACCAAATGTTTGACCAATTCTTACCATTTACGAGTAGAAATCTCCTCGAATTCGAAGCCAATGTGGGATAGGTTTAGTTTTGGTAACACTTTCTAAACATTTTCCAGTGTTTACGTAAGAAGACTGATCAACTATTGCTACGCGAGAATTACTGCTAATATAAATTTTCGACTATGGATAATAAAATCGAGCATCTTAGACATACGGGAGACGTCATGAGAATGGTAAAAATACAATTAGATTACATGAAAACTTGAGTTGCAAACCTGTAAGGAAAAGTATTGTGGTAAATTTAGGAAAAGATGAGGGTAAGACGAAAACTGATTTCAAAGAAAATTAATATAAAAAAGAATCTTAGGGAAATGGTAATGATAATCGAGAATGGGTTGACACGAGACAGAATTATATTTAATGACCAGTTAGTTGTAGGGGCAATGTACTTCTTTAATTGATTTATTTATAAAATGTAGCACGACCAAACCGAAATTCACACCACTCTGCTACAAATAATTGAAACTTCAATAATAGGGTATGTGAGCTTCTTTCAACACTACCGTATTTGTAGGTTTTTCCGTTTCGTTGAATATTATTTACTTCAGAATTGGTGAGCTGAACTCACCTATTTTACTCGTCCCGTTAATCCAACCTTTCCATTTGGTCACTTTCTACCAATCGTATTGTTTAGCCACCTCATACAGAAAGTACATCAAAAATTTGAGATGCTATTTGCAGTGTGTTGTATTGATGGAATATGATTCATTTGGTTAGCATATCTGATCTCGATTCAGGTACTGCCACTCACAGATATTCAGAGTAATAGTTTCACGTAATAATACTTCTTACAAGATAATCAATACTAGTTCTTGGTATCCTTCCTCTCTAAAAGAAGATACCAATACCTTTCCAGCTCAAAGCGAAACCTAAACCTTCTTCGATTTTGCTACATGCTTCAATCTCATTGATTGTTCTTTTGTTTCAGGCTAATGGTTTCATAACAATCTCTCATCTACATTAATTAATCAAGAAAGAATGTTCAAATCACCTTTAAATAGTTTCACGATGCGTTGAATGTATTTCTGTTCAGAGAGCAATCAACGGGAACTTCGAAAGATCAACATGCTTCGTGATAATAATTTGGTTGGTCCTGATAGGTGATGTCTGTTTGCTGTGTGACAGAATAACACTCTGATGTCTTGCATGAGCGTGTTCAGGACAGGGTCAACTTTTCCCATGGTGGTGGCAATTGATGGTCTCCCTCATTGAACCTTATCTTCAATATCCGCATGTTTTGCTTAAGTTCGTGTACTAGGCACTGGACTATCGTATATGAAAGGGCATTATCACTAAAGGTATTGAGGACATTTTTATGGATTTCACATGGAGATATTACTTTCAGATGAAGCAGGCACGAAGCCAAGGGGTGGTCCGGGGGGTTCGAACCCCATTCGAAACAAGAAATGAAAAAATAAGGAAGGATGAAACAGAAAGAAACGATTAAAAGAAGAATCAGCGTTAAAAATAAAAAGCTACAGCAAGCTTTTGGTTACTCTTTCTTATGAGGAGATTTGTATTACTTGCAATACATGGTGGCGAATGAGCAGAATATCCTGAAAAAAGTCAGGAAATTTGAAGTTTCTAGAAAAGATAAGGAATTCTCAGAATTCTTGCCATTAGTCAGGAAAATGTCAAGGTTTCGAAAGCATAATGCCGTTCTGTAACACTGTGGACATTTTTTATCATAATTTTTCGTCATCGCTTCTCTGCAGCAAAAAACATGTTATTTCAGAAACAATTTTCTACTGATTCTTTAACCTGTCATTTGGAACAGACAGTAATTGACGGAATAATGAAAAACGAAAAGTATGTGGAAAGAAAGTTCTGTTAACATTTGATACAACAGAGAAAGGAACACATATATTGTAAAATAGTTTACTAGACATTATTGAATACTTGCAATATATGTTATCATAATTAATACATGCTATAATTTTATAATAATTGAGGTCATAATAAAAGGAAAATTGTTATATTTGAATGAACAAAGGAAGGAAGGTAAATATTGTAAAACCTTTTTTAATACTTTTTTATTCTTTTACTCGAGATTTGTTCATAGTTTTTTTTATTAAAATACTTACTAATATATCCTCATTTTATTGTTCTCACAAATCAATATATGTTGCTAGTAAAATAGTTTAGATTAATAGAGCTCATGATATGATACCCCCCCCCCCCCGTTTACGAAATCCTGGCTAAACCATTCAGTAAATGTTGCCATTAAAATAGTTTAGTATGATCGAGCCCTTGGTATGATGACCACAGTGTTTCATGTCACGGAACCCCCTTTACGAAATAATAGCTACGTGCTTGGATGAAGAGGTTTCTCTATTCTCAGTATCTTACTGATTGCAAGATCATTCCAAACTAAAATGAATAGACTTATAAATGTCAACGTGGTAATTATAACAACAAAGTATAATATATTACAAAAACATAGTTTGACCTTTCCACTTACTAGAATAAAAACTTTTTAAATATGCTTCTTAACATTACGGTAAGAATTGCAATTCTTTTGATTCTGTAAAATAAATATAACAAACTTTGAAGATTAGAAACCTAATCAGCTATAGCATTAATTTAAGGTTTGTCTGAAATCAGGATGACATGCATCATAACACTAGGATGTAGAACTATGAAAGATAATGCATACTTATTTCATCATTCTCTTGCAAAATAGTGACAAAAGTTGAATCAAAGAATTGTTTTTCGACTGGCTGAAAGTCCAAGCTAGTACTGTGTTTGGATTAATTATAGTAATATTGTTTTACAGAAACGAACCATTATATACATTGACTAGAGATTGTGTGTGTGTATTGCAAAGGATTATAAGTTGCTTCGTGTTTTGTTGTAGAATAGAGCTAACTTGTACTCGGTAATACCTCCACTTTCTCATCTAGCTTGTGTGTGTTCTTTCCTTATACATAATTTCATTCTGTCAATCGGTGCCACAGAAAAAAACTGCACTTCTAAGATGTTATTCGCAAATCATATTTGAATTTATGGTTTATAATTGAGTCTTTAATTGGTATGTATCTGCTTCAATTTAATACCCCCTATTGTAATTAGTCGTTCGGAATATAACTAATACATTCCCATTATTTTCTTTTATATTCCACAATTATTCATACTTTCAGGATATATGTTTTCTGTATATATTGCATCACTTTGTAAACAACCTCTCAATTTATAAACCATTTTTATATTCATAAACATGGATTGGGTGACTCTCCTCTCAACGTTTATAACACTCTCTCCACATACAGATATTTTATGAGCATCAGTTCAGTAACCCTCCTCTCATCATAAATCATATATATATAGTGCATCTGGACGCAAACTCCATATATTAACATCTTTATAAACATCATTAAATCTTCCGTCTTGGGTATCATATACAAATTACCATGACAGTTAAATATAAATGTTCATTGAATTTGCTGTTTTTGGTGCATGGAAGCCAATACATATTAATATATAATAGATACTAAAACTAATAGATACTAAAATATAAATATTATAAGAAATAAATATAAATAAGTATCAAGACCAACACATCTATAAAACATATATATACACACGTATATACCTCAAATGCTAGTATTCCCCAAAATAAAACTTTCTGATTACCTCTAATAAACTGCCGTTGTATCTAAATATATTATTTCCTTATAGAATGAATAATTACGAAAAACTTTGTTCGTGTATATCTTCATGCTAACGACTACAGATGAGAGTGGGCGACATCATAAAATAATCCAAAATACTGATTACAATTTAAAGTAAATTGAAAGTTTACACTTCGTCTGTCTGCCTAAAACGAAAGATAAGGTATTATTTTGGTGCAAACTCCTTTCATATCTCCATTTATAGTAAATATTAATTCCCTGTGTAAGAGTACAGGAGGGTACAATTTTACAATAACATTTATCTTGAAATTTTAATGAAGTAGAGAATTTTATCTAGTACTGCATGCTTTCCTATTAATGTATAAGTGGTTTAAAATAATCATTTCATGGGGAAGACACTACCTTGCTTGTTTAGCTTTCATATAAGTTATATCAGTAAAGGTGACCTCTCATACGTCTACATGAAGATAAACTAAGTTGTATTTATTCAACTGTACTTTCAATTTGGGGGTTCAAATTTCATCATCTATTTTGGTATTTATATACATATACAGACATAACTTCTAAATAACAGTATCGGTTTATGGTTCGATGAGAAATCACATATATATTTACAACAGTCTTAAACTATAGGTAAGAAATGTTTGCAGTTTCCATCTTTATGAAGGTTATAAAAAAACGTCCTTATACAAGAAGCCATATATACTAAAACCTTTACACTATTCTGTCCTAAGTCAATGGAAAATACACCTATTTTGAGAAAGTAAAATACCGGAAGCATTGATTAAGAGAGTGAAAGATAAATCTGTTCGTTGTCCATCACATACAACATTTGGAAAACTGATGAAATACAGAGGAATTGCTTGTTTCTAAGTGGCTATCCGAAAGGCAATAAAATACTCGTTAAATACATAGATACGTGTAATATAAATGCTGAGAAATCTCTATTGTTTCTAGGAAGAAAATAAAACTTTAGCGTTAGGAATTGTAAATGCTGACAGATTTTATTTCTTTCTATACTTTTTACTGACTGTTTAGGTTTTAAATGTGATAGAATGTCACAAAGACCCAATAAAATAGGAAGTAAATGGTCTCACAATCCTATATACTCACTTCGCTAGTATTTGCGTTGTTTCGCAGTCGCTTTCATTTCCACTTCTTCTCTACCTGGAACAAAGAAAAAGCGTTTTTGGCGCGAGCTCTTGTTCAAAGCGTCGTTTACGGTAATTATTTTCTCCCAGCGTAAGCATACGAGAAGTTAGAGTTTCACTCCAGATGCATATATGTATATGAGTGTCTGTATGTGGTATATTATTTCTCAGTAACTTTAAATTTTATTTCAAAAATTTTAAGCCTTACACTGTCCCATTCCTTTGCGCTTTTTAGCGTCTTACTGAAAGTCGTTTCTGTCCCTAACTTTTTTTAAAAAAATATTTTTTATTAATTATTTCTCATTTCTCTTTTATTTTATTTCCTCGACAGTTGAGGTGGGGACTTTTCTTATTAGTATGGTTTCTAATTATTTATACCAGACCTAAATGTTATTATGCTTTATAATATTTTAGACATTAAATAATTATATATACGCAACACCACATGCAACATATATATGGATACATATAGTCTTGAGATCTTTATTTAGTACATTTACTTGTTTTTTACTTATAATTTTATTATTCATTTATAACTCTTTTATATACACAAGACACGTACATATGAGACACATATCCTTCTTTGATACTTAAGTTATAAAACTCTAGTGCCAACATTGTTGGAGATTGACTATTCCAAGAATGTAAAACACTGTTAAGTGAAATAGTTTATAATTCACGTCTCGTAGAAAGATATATATCTTGTATATAAATGTATGGTATACGTTAAAAAAATCCCGGTAACTATTGGCCAGGTCTGAACCAATTTTGATGCGCTGGTATCCTATCGCATAAGGATTGTTGTAATTGGTGGCCCAAATCGGCCAGGCGCAGGTTTGGCTCAACGTACACGTGATGCTGTGTTTCTCTGTAATTAGTGGCCGGATCTGGATCAAATTTAGTGAGATGTATCTCACTATGTAAGGAATAAAGGTGTGTATACGTGGTGGACGAACTCAGCCAGGGACAGTTTTAGCTGGATTGGACTTAGCTTACAGGTGGTATTTTATCTCCCGGTAACCACTAGCTTTATTTAAACCAAATTTGGTGAGCCAATAGCCCCTCGTATAGGGAATAATGATCGTTATATTGATGAACAAGTATGGATCGGATCGAGATCAGAATCCGAGCTCCCTCATGGCTTAACGGTTAGTGTACTCTCCTTTGGCAGAGGATATATTTGTTCGATTCACGGCGGGAGTTATTGTTGTTCGCATTCCAGGTTGTCACATATAACCTTGCTGCTGAAAGGGATGCTAAACTCCAAATGTAAATTACTTGAAATTACACGTGATGCCGGGAGCACTTAAGTTTGGTTCATCTTGGCTTATATCTAATTTTTAGTACTCGTACTCCCACGAAAACCAATGTTTAATTTAACGTTTCTTAGGCTTAGCTCAGTGATAAAGTAAATAACAAAAATAGATGAATAGGACTAATTGAATTTATTGAAATCAGTGAACATGGAGAAAACTTACAGTGGTAAATCGGATAGAACCAGGCGTTCTTCATACAAGAGATATAAATTAAACTGCTGAACCACTCAGAGCTAGTCATTATTCTGGGAGAAAGCATTACCACTTCACATAACATTTTTCTAGTAATAGTGAGTCTCTTACACACGTACGTGGTGATGTACCCACGATTCTATGTTCGTGGTGCGAGCGATTTTTATATTGTTCAGATCCTATGTGTACCTGCAATTCTTATCTTAGTTATTCCCGATTCAAGAAAGAAAAAGTCAAATTATAAAAGCAAGGACATCAACCAAAATTAAGATATGACTACGAGCCTTGATTATGAGCTTGTTTTTAACTTGAAATATCTAGGTTCGATTTCCCATAGAAGTATGCATAGCTCTGATACCAAATTTAAGCATAAAACAACTTCCCACAAAACGACTAGGGATGACAAAAATTCTCTGATTCATGTACCTGGGACCAGTGGATCCGAATCAGCATTTGGAATCCTGATTTTGCGTCTGAATTCGGATACGAACTTGGATCCGAGATCAGATCCGGACCTCGGATCTTAATTCTTTCTTATCTCGTATCTAGATTCGCATAAATAATTTTAATATTGAACTCAGATTCAAAAAAATCCGTATTTTGTGCTATAACCACAGTCCCGAAAAATTCTGGCAAACGACATTTTCTTATCCAATATTTTTATCTTTTGGAAAGGGTACATCCAAAGAATATTGAGTGTGAGGGACAAAAAGGATTTAAAAATCTGTCAGTATTTATTTTTAATTGTTTCATCTTCTCGTTTTATCATTCAAATAGCCTAGGCTGAATGTATATATGTTATTACTAGAATCTAGGATTCAAGTCCGGAAAAAGGTCTAGATGCTGATATCGGATTCATGTTCGAATCCTGATCCACATTCGAGATCCTGATCTAAAATCCAAGTTTCGATAAGGGTCCAAATCTGAAATCCAGATCTCAGATCCAGATTGGGATCCAGGTCTGGATCCAGATCCCAGATCTGGGCACCCAGGATCTGACGAGTTTTGGCCATTCCTACAAGCAGAGTGACTTCTCCTGGGGAATGTTTGCAGCCTTCTGAATTAACAGTCGTTGAGATCTTGTTGTGTTACTGGCTTTACAATCCTTTTCAAATGATATGAAAACGAATCAGATTAGCAGATAAAAATGAATCAGAAGAAGCAATAATTGTTAAACATGCATTTCAAATATTATATCAAAATCTGGGAATCACATGTCCCAGAAACAAATTACGGACAGCAGTCATGCTTATACATGTATATGCATATATGCTTATAATTTTTTGGATATCAACATTATTCTACAAGATAACGTAACGTTAGGATGTTACTTGTCACTATATTTCCTTTGTTGTTTTAAAAAACACAAAAGGATGCTATAAAGACCACACAATTAAGTTGGAACCGTTCTACGGACACTAGTAAAGTTCACGAGTACACCAATGGCTAGGCATTGAAAATTCCTCTCCTTTACTGCAACGACCAAACGAATATGTTTAATCTGAAAAAAATCTGCTTAAACTTGTTTTTCTCTTCTTTCTAAAAATCAAACTATAAGTGACAGTTTTACAATATGTATTCCATTTTGTTAATGCCTATAATAACTTTATATGAATGGAAAGTGAAGTTCAAGAGAGTCGTGGAAACCTGAAGAGAACCTCAAATGAAATATTTACATGGGCTAATGGACGACTTTACCTAATCAAAATAGGTTTAGCCGTTTTGGCTTGATAATCTGAAACAGAACGTTACACAACATGCTATTCATAACTTTACAGCTTCTTCCCGGAATCTACAAATGAAAAATGAAGGAAAATTAAATATTCAATTTTGTCAGTTATAAGGTGTAATTCAAGTTTATTTCAACACGAATTAGTGAAACACTCATGTGAACATATCATTTGGTGTACAAAAACTTTACTAAAAGTTTATGTACTGTAATCACAAACAGTAATGCGTTTGCAGACTGATGATTAATAATACATGCTTTTACATGGTCTGTATAGTTCATGTAACTAAATATCCAGAAAGCTTTACCAAAAAATTAAAAATAAATGAAAATCTTCTTTACGAGGTAAATGTTTCTTATATTATAGTATACATATCAAGCCCTACCATTTATAAGGAAATAAACTCTCGGTTCTTCTATTGATTTAATCTCTCATAACACAGTACAAGTTAAGTGGATTCATTTATGGTAAAAATATGTTTTACCTCCTTCAGAGTGAAGGCATTATCATCGTTTATAATTATGCTTGCCAGATGAACGTTTTTATCTCCTTTTACCTTATAGCTCATAACCATAAACCATGTCCATAACATGTATTAAACGAACATTTTGAATATTTCTCTGGTATTCTTGTTAAGTATTATTACATATAATATACTGCGTATATATTTAATAGTATAAAGGTTTCAAGAGTTTTCAATAACTTTTCTATTTTTACTGAGGGCGTTTACTAAGCGCAATACATAAAATTAGCATTGTGTTTTTTCTTAAACACATATATTTAATGAAGGACATTGCAGATGATCTGTTAGGAAAACTCAAAGGGTAAAGTTGAAAGATTGTAGCGATAGATAATTTTAAAGAGTTATTCAAACGAGAAAAACAGTGATTTATGTAGGCCATGGAATCTACTACCTTTGCGGAAAGTTGGGATAGTAAGTTTATACCTTTAATTGATTGATTCCGTATTCATATTCTTTATAAGCAAAGACGCTGGTGTATAACACAAGATTGACAATTTAAATTAGGATCTGAACCATTGCAACGAGCACAATATTCTCTCTCCCGAAATAAAAAGAATAGAAATACAATCTTTGAGTTTTATGTTCCACGGTTATGACAGCTAGTTAGCCTAGGAGACGATGATGAAGATAGATGAATGTAATGATGGAATGAAAATACTGAGAGGAAACGGGTGAACCAGAGAAAACATACCATGAAGTTCTCTTGGCGCGAGCTTGGATCAAACTAGGGACCCCTTGCAGAAGAGGTGAACGCTCTAGCACTAAGCCACCGCAGCTCCTCCAAAAATCATGTCCTGAACGTCGTGAACCAAACAATCGTGCTCTAGCCCAAACCAACAAGGAAGACTATGTATACTTACGATGATATAGTTCAATTTTATGTTAAACAGATATATTCAAGCTTTCCCAATAGAAATCACCCAAATTAACCTAGGCAGGATCAGAGGAAGCTACAAATTTCCACGTTTCTTAAGTTTGGGTTTTCAATTTTGGAGAAGTTTGATCCCCACTACATTTGTCTATTTTATGTCAGTAAGTTTGTAAAATATTTGTTTCCATAATATAAATGATTTTAAGTTGTTTTCTTTACCCTAAACAGTGATAATTCAGATTGAATATTACAAATAGTTAATTTGACATGAACAGCTTTATCGATAACCTAATTTCATCCAAATTAGCATAATGACGTGTTAGTAAATATTACGTAATTCAAAATTATTGCAATGAAACTATTGTCAGGCATGTTTATATATCTGATATTTGTTGCACCTAAAAGCACACGGAAAACTTTATGTACTACCGGTATGTATTGTATTGTCTGGAAACCCTATAGTTCATACCACCCGTACTAACGCGAAACACAGTTTCATATCATTAATATATACTTTCGGACAATTAAATTATGATATGAAAAGCAGGATTTCTTAATTAACGAAACCTCACAATAATGAAAATCCTCGTTTGCCTAGAAAAGTGCATAGGATATTTTAATCCCCTTTCCTTGGTCCACAGTAAAATACACTGATCCTTCATTCTTCCAGTGTTAAGTGAAATACAACTGATACGTAACTGAGTACTAAATTTATTGAGGTTATCCTGAATAGTCGTTAGATCCAGTATGTTGTGTTCTGTCCAGTAAAGAACAGATCTCCCAGTGATACAGAGAGTTTGCTAATTATCTTAACCTTGGGAATAGGAAAAATATAATTTGAGTGAACTTATATAAAGGAATAATAATACAATCAAAATAATGGCAGGGGAAACTCTGAAGAAACTCTTAACCGCACATAATGTATTGTTTATCTTAGACATTTCATAATTGCGGTCTTTCTCAATGAGCTATAACTATCTGATTTATACTAGCTTTGCTATACTACTCAATAACTTACACTAAAATACAAATGCTGAGCAATACAACGTTTTATAATAAAAATAAAATTATAAATGTGATAGTTTCGGATATCTAACATATCCTTCTTCAGACACTATCACATTAAATGAAAATTATATATATATATATATATATATATATATATATATATATATATATATATATATATATATATATATGAATTTTCATTTAATTTGATAGTCTCTGAAGAAGAATATGTTAGATATCCGAAACTGTCACATTTATTATTTTATTATTTTAAAATAAAACGTTGCTTTGCTCAGCATTTGTATTTTAGCGTAAGTCAATGAGCTGTGTATTGGTTTCTTCTTTGTTACTTACCCTTACGTGGGATACGTAACACTTTAGCAACCCTGTATTCAGATGTCTTATTCTGGGTTTAGTAGCATCCACACCCCTATTGAATAATACGTGAAGTTTGTATACCATATTTGCACATAGCAACCAGTAATAGACCAAGTCTGCATAAAATACTAATATATGAACACATGGCTGTTAAAGTGTTGAATAAATTTAGCTGAAATAAGATCTTCATTGATATAGATTCATATTTTTTGGTTCAATTCAGTGTTTAAATAAGAATACAGAGATTTTGAATTGAGTCTGTAGGCCAGGTTTGTTAAAAAAAATATTGTACATTTTTTTTAATGTAATATGTTTTAAAGGAGGCTATGGCACTTGTATATACTAATACTATGAATTTTAAATAGTTTTACTTTTACTCCAGAGATTTATACGCATGACATTTTTTATAATGTAATTGTAGATTTGGAAAGGAAATTGTAGAAATAATGCATCAACAACTACAGAAATTGCTGTTAAGTAATAAGTCAAATGAAAATACTAAAGACTTAATAACTACTTTTTTCAAAGAATAAAAATAATTTGTCTAATGATCCTCATACATATGTATTAAAACTCTCATGATGTACTTAAGTTGATTAATATAGTCTTATAAAGCATATTATGTTCTTTCTGAATATGGAAATTTGTAGGTAAGGTATACACTATGTAAATTAGAGATTGACCTTTTTACAATTTAAATAAGCATATACATTGTTCAGAAAAAAGTAGCTTTATTTCTTTTGTTGTTATTGGGTGTATTTGTAGAATTAAGATCAAGACTTTTGGTGTCATTGAGAACTTTCATTTAGTTTTTTAAAAAGTTGTTTAATTAAAGCGCTTAATATACTTAGAACCCTAACTGTGATCTTCAAGAACGCCAAACAAACCTGTGATTTTATAAATGTTAACATTTTTGAATTCGTAGCCAACTTTGAGGAGTTCAAAATAAAATCGTCGGAGTAATATCGTTAAACTAAAGATTTGATTTGCCAGTTATAGTAAACCAAAAAATAAAACTAATGTATTCTTCCAGTATCAGGTAAATCATGTATTCCGTCTGAAAAAAAGTAGTTGCCTGAATACATAACAGAAAAGATTTTGAAAACATTTGGAACATTTTTTTCTTGTTCTACTCTTATGCCAATATTTTGAAAGACACAGGAAAGGAATAATTAACGAAATTGGAAGAAACTCATGGAATGAAAGAAGTAACTCATGGATTGAAACTATAAGAAGAAACGAGACAATATCGAGAAAATCATTGGATACGATGATCCACGATACTAATTTTTCCATTTTACACAAGTGAAAAGGAAACAAGAGGATTTACAACGAACTTAAAAAGTTTGTTATTTAATTCTCTATGTGTGTGTGTGTGTCTGTGTTATTTGGCATTTTTGTTCAATTTAAAGCCCTCCATTTGACAGAGCATCAAAAACTATCTGAAAAAAGTGATGGCATTTTTCGCGTCACTTTTACCGTTCGACAGATATTCGCCAAAAAATCCGACCTTGGGAAATTTAGGAAGCCATATCTCGGGAACTATAAGTGATAGAGAGATTATATTTTGCGTTTTTTCCAATTTTGAACCCTCGAGTTTGAGCATATGTCTTCGTAAAACAATGTACCGTAGAACAATTTAACAGAACTCTTAAACAAAACATGTGGAAAAAATTTAGTACTCAAGGAAATTATAAATGGATGGATATAAGAATTGTTTAATGAGTATAACAATAAAATACATAGAACAATTAGTATAAATCCTATAGAAGTTAATAATAAAAAATATTTTTTTTAAGTTCGTTCTGGCAATGTTCTGGAGCATTCTAAACTGGTTTTCTATGGATTCAGTACCACAGGAATATCTTTTATCTGCGACTTTATTCTTCTACGTAATCAAAAATAGTAGAAATTGCCTGATGTAATCATTCTTGGTTACTATATTGATTCCCAGAGAGTAAAAACGACAATAGAAGGCGGCACCTGATTCAGATTAAGAATGCCAATATATTTAATTTCAGCTTCTATTCTTATACTAAAATCAGAAATAGGAAAAAAATAGTACAATTTCGTTTTCTTACTCAATTCTATATAGTTAAAATTGTAAGATATAGGAAGAAACTGTTTTCGGTATACAGGGTGGTCCAAAAGTGTGGAAACACCCAACTTAAAGACAGAATTTTAAAAGAATTGCAAAAGTAATACTTTAGATTAGTAGTACAAGTATGAGATAAACTTTTAAGACATATAATATTGATAGCCACCATCTTTAAATCCGCCATTTTGAATTCACTTTCATTATCTTAAATAGAAACCATATGTTGCAAACTCCTTATTCTCATCTGAAATTTTCACAAAAAATCAATGCTGTGTCAGCTTTGCTTTATCACTTACTATAACGAAATTATGAATGGTTTTGTTTGTTTGTTTTCTTGGTATCATTTCAGGTTATTAAGGTAGCATGACTGTGACACAGGCAGAATAAATTGAGATCTATTTTTGTCAGGAGAGCGAAGCACAAGTGTCCTTGGTGATGATTTTAATAACCGTCACCCAGAAAGGGCACCCATTAGCCCTTCAACAGTAAGTAAGTTGATCAAGAAATTCAGGGGAACAGGGTCCGTGGCCAACAAACCAAAATTAGCCAGACCATGCACGACGACTGACGAAATAACGTCAATAGCAGTATTGGCAGCATTTAGTAAAAGTTCGAGTAGAAGCACTCGTTATTTTTCTCAGGAAAGTGTTGTAAGCCGTACATCCATAATGCGTGTATTGTCCCTGCATAAGTATCACTCCTACAAGCTACAACTGCCTAAGCATCTGTTAGAGGATGACCCCAATCGACATTTGGAATTTGTGGAATGGGCAAAGAGCAAATCGCCAAAATCCCTGTTGGGTCTACGACGTCTTAATCACAGATGAGGCAAACTTTTACGTTTCTGGTGAGGTGAACAAATAGAATGTTCGCACATAACTCCCGATTGTTTAAAAGCATCTGTTGGCATTTCCGGAAAAGTGATGGTGTAGTGTGGTGCGTGAGGAACTCGTGTTGAGGGTACTTTTTTTAATCAAGGGTACCTTAACAGTAATCGAGTATTGCCGAGTTTTGGAGGATGTCTTTGCAACTCTCTTATCTAAAGATTGGACATTCCCTGTCTTCTACTATCACAATAGTGCCCCTGCGCGTTATGAAAACCGCGTTCGTGAATATTTGAATATGTATTTTCTCACTTCGTGCATTGATAGATGTGGTGCTGTGATATGACCACCACGTTCCCCTGACCTTACTTCCCTAGATTTTTATATTTGGGACATATTAAGAGTCTTCATCCCGGCGAAATTAAAATACCGCTAATTTTGCAGTAATTATGTGATATTTTCAAATAGATAAAAAAATAATTGAAATATGGAACAAGAGCGCCCTATACAATATTATTTTGCGTGAGGTACCGTTATCACAAGTCACCTAGTGGCTTTCCGTTTTCAGCTGTTTAGAAACGCGAAAATAAATGCCGATTTTCAAAATGGCTCGAAATCGAAAGCAGATAAGTGAGTCGTTATTACGGTATCTCATGTAAAATTATATTGTCTAGGACGCTCTTGTTCCACATTTCGATTATCTTTTATCTATTTGAAGATATAACATAATTACTGTAAAGTTAGCGGTATTTTAATTTCGCCGGGATGAAGACTCTTAAGTCCTATGTATTTAGTGAAAATGCAGGATATTAACTACCTAAAGGAATACATAATTAACGCGTGTACAAGATTAACTGGAAGCACTTTGAGCATAGTTTTGGATGAATGAAGAAAAAGAATGACTCTGATAATTACACTGAGTGGACAATACATCAAACACATCTTTTAATCGGAAGAAATATGTGTATGTAACTCACGTTGTGAAGTTAAAAAAACTGTCATAACTTCGTTACTACTGGCAAAACAAAACGAACGCAATATTGTATATGTGAGAAAATTTCAAATGAAAAGAAAATATTACGATGTATGGTTTCTATTTAAGAAAGTGAAAGTAAATTCACAATGGCGGATTTCAAGATAGCTTCCATTTACATCACATGTCCAAAAGTTATTTTCTCATCGGTACTAGTAAGTTACAATGTTAGTTTAGCATTTTGTTTTAAAGTTCTGCCTTATATTTGGGTATTTCCACACTTTTTTACTACCTGTAGATTAATCGTTTGGAAAACATTCGTTCAAAATATACCAGTATTGTAAACAGTAATGACGCCAGCGTTATTGTTCTGGGGGAGGCAAGCAGAAGGGCAGATATATTGTTGAGGGACAGATATTTTTTAATACCAAAAAGGATATATTTATATTACTTGAATCACATTACATCATGTTTGAGTGGCTGGGTTAGCCTCCGGGACGAATCTCGCCCCTTTCCCCCTCCGACGTTATCACTGATTGAAAACCGGAAGTTATTTTCTTATAGTTTCCGTCAGGAACATATTTTAATAGTTTGCTTGGCGTGGTTGCAAGAGCACCACCGACATAAGACTTTCACGTTTTTTGCACGAGTATACTAGTAGATAATCGATTAAAGTATATGTTTTTCTATAACTCTTGCGGGGGCAATTGTCCCCTCCTGCCCTCCCTAAATGACGCCCCTGATTTCAGTTCTGCAATCACATAATTTGACCTTTCATAATTTCACATTTCGAAACGAAACTCATTTGTTACAATATCGGGAAACCAAACTCTTGGTATAGGTTATCAGTATGTTGACCTAAATAAACGGTTAACTAAGCCAAAATGACAAAAGTTACCTCTAGTCGATTTTTCTTTTGGTTATATAGTCTACTAATAAGAAAACAGAGTTCATATACGAGACCCATCCATACAGAATGGAACTTTCTAAGTCCACCGCATTACCTAAGGTAGGCAAAGAACAAAGAACGTAATAAAGAACAAAGAAAAGCAACCCATAAAACAAAGACTGTGCTAGATTTTAATTAGTTATTCTTTTGCTCGCGACGACTTTTGTTCCAGTAGGCAAAGAAACTGAACAAAAGAGATGGAAAGGAAAATAAGAATGCTTGATTTGAAAACACAATGGATACTTTTAATTTTTCACATCTCGTTTTCGCGACTCGTTTTTTTTCTTTATTCTCTCTTCTTTTTTGGCAAGTTTTGTCAGTTTCAAAATGAGGGGGAAAAAGACGAAACAAGACAAAACAGTGTTAAGTTTTCCTTCGCCTCATATCAAAAGTTTTAGTTTGTTCTTCTTTTGTTTCTTACAATCGTAGGTTTGCACAATTCCCAGCAAAACTCCACTATGAGTTCTACTGATACTGTACTCCTCAAATTATACTTACGCTTATCTATAATTAAAATTTGTCTATTCCATGTCACGATCGTCATGTGGTATATATTTTGTTTACGTTTATTAATTAATCAAAACAAAATTAACAAAATGTTTGTGTACAATCGCAAATTTGTTTGTGTATTTAGAAATTACTAATACGTAAGAGGTCCTTACCTACAATACAAAGTTCCACTATTGTTTTATTTTCAACAACCTTTATGCAGCTTATATAGAACTATTTCTAGCGTTAACTACCAGCCTCTCTGGGTTACAATTACAAAATTTAATAATATGTTCCGTTAGTCGGTAACTTCCTACTATTACTGCAGTGCTCTCAAATCGATAGAAACAAAAAATATATATAATGAAAAATCATCAAATAATAAGTAATCTATATAAATAAAAATTAATAATACTGTTGTGGGCTGAATTTGGATTTAAACGGCATCTTAAGTATCTCAGCAATCCCGAAAACTAAGGATTCAACGCTAATATCGGCCATTTTCGATCCGTTTTCGATCAGTTCAATTTCTCCCTCCTCCTCCCCCTCTTCTAAGTTGCATCGTCAAAGTGAAATAATAAAAACTATTCCAGACCTAAACTTCATCTATAGGGGATGATAGGAGAACAATAGAAAGAAATGCAGAGATCTTATTAAACGCTTGGAGGGACATGGGTTTAGAAGTAAATGCGGAGAAAACTAAGTACATGGAAGTGCGTCGGGACCGTAATACGGCAAATTATGGATGCATATAGCATTAAATAATACTTTTGATAAAGTGGAAAGTTCCAAATATCTAGGATCAATGTTAACATACGAAAATCATATTCACGAAGAAATTAAATGTTGACTAAAAGCAGGGAATTCATGTTATTATTCGGTTGAAAATTCTGTCGAGGAATTTGAAGCTTAAAATATACAAAACGATAATCATGCCTGTTGTTCTGTATGGTTGCGAAACATGCTCGCTTACTCTGAGAGAAGAACATAGACTGAAAGTATTTGAGAACAAGATCCTGAGACGAATATTCGGGCCCAAGAGGGACAGGAATGGGGAATGGCGGAAACTTCATAACGAGGAACTACATAATTTATACGGTTTACCCAACATTGTTAGGGTCGTCAAGTCTAGGAGGCTCAGGTGAGCGGATCATGTATCTAGAATGGAAGAAATTAGAAACGCTTTCAAAGTCTTGACTGGAAGACCAATTGGAAAACGACCATTAGGAAGACCTAGGCGCATATGGAAGGACAATATTAAGATGGATCTCGCAGACTGGATACAAAGTAGAAACTGGATGCAGTTAGCTAAGGATAGAAGTCAGTGGAGAGCTTTTGTGAACGCGGCATTGAACTTCCGGGTTCCATAGGCCATAGAGTTAGTTAGTTTATATATAGGGCTATATCTATATATATAGAAATAGGAATACAAAGTAGAAACTGGATGCAGTTAGCTAAGGATAGAAGTCAGTGGAGAGCTTTTGTGAACGCGGCATTGAACCTCCGGCTTCCATAGGCCATAGAGTTAGTTAGTTTATATATAGGGCTATATCTATATATATAGAAATAGGAATACAAAGTAGAAACTGGATGCAGTTAGCTAAGGATAGAAGTCAGTGGAGAGCTTTTGTGAACGCGGCATTGAACTTCCAGGTTCCATAGGCCATAGAGTTAGTTAGTTTATATATAGGGCTATATCTATATATATAGAAATAGGAATACAAAGTAGAAACTGGATGCAGTTAGCTAAGGATAGAAGTCAGTGGAGAGCTTTTGTGAACGCGGCATTGAACTTCCAGGTTCCATAGGCCATAGAGTTAGTTAGTTTATATATAGGGCTATATCTATATATATAGAAATAGGAATACAAAGTAGAAACTGGATGCAGTTAGCTAAGGATAGAAGTCAGTGGAGAGCTTTTGTGAACGCGACATTCAACTTCCAGGTTCCATAGGCCATAGAGTTAGTTAGTTTATATATAGGGCTATATCTATATATATAGAAATAGGAATACAAAGTAGAAACTGGATCCAGTTGGCTAAGGATAGAAGTCAGTGGAGAGCTTTTGTGAACGTGGCATTGAACTTCCAGGTTCCATAGGCCATAGAGTTAGTTAGTTTATATATAGGGCTATATCTATATATATAGAAATAGGAATACAAAGTAGAAACTGGATGCAGTTAGCTAAGGATAGAAGTCAGTGGAGAGCTTTTGTGAACGCGGCATTGAACTTCCGGGTTCCATAGGCCATAGAGTTAGTTAGTTTATATATAGGGCTATATCTATATATATAGAAATAGGAATACAAAGTAGAAACTGGATGCAGTTAGCTAAGGATAGAAGTCAGTGGAGAGCTTTTGTGAACGCGGCATTGAACTTCCGGCTTCCATAGGCCATAGAGTTAGTTAGTTTATATATAGGGCTATATCTATATATATAGAAATAGGAATACAAAGTAGAAACTGGATGCAGTTAGCTAAGGATAGAAGTCAGTGGAGAGCTTTTGTGAACGCGGCATTGAACTTCCGGCTTCCATAGGCCAAAGAGTTAGTTAGTTTTTTTGAATAGTTATGAAGTCACAACCATAATCACTTTCATTATATATATATATATATATATATATATATATATATATATATATATATATATATATATATATATATATATATATATATATATATATATATATATATATATATATGTATGTATTGATAAACAAGTTGTGAGCTCTGACATTTGAATTTGAAGGATAAGTTTGGAAAATATTTGCTTGGTGTGGCTTTTGGACCACAAAGAGCGGAAATACCAACCAATATTAGACACCTAACCTAAAACAAGTGAGTTCCGTTTCACAAGGTGATACTAAGGCAGATTTTCTATCAATTTGGGTTCATTATTCTAACCACAACTGATACATTTATGAATTCAATTAGTCGCTTTCAATAAATGGATAAGAGACGAAATAGCATCTACTCTTGGGATATTTCACTTGCTCTTACCGGCTTTATCTACGACAATCCAAAATTCAACCCGCAAGCAATATATTTGTGCAACATTTAGTTTCAATAGAGGGTTCAAAATCAAGGTTGAATCTATTCTCGGAAAAAGAAACTATTATGAACAAAAATAATTATCTCTATCTAGTCCCGGTTTGGCTGTGTACAGATCCATATTCAAACAGGATATGAAAGTAGACATTTACAATTTTCGGCTTCAATATAGACATTTGAGCTGAGATTAAACCTATTCTTAGGATTAGTTCACTCAGAAAAACATTCAGCCTATCTCCTACTGCATATGGATCAATGTTGAAAGTGAAAATTATAATAAATTAGGGCTATACAATTTCCGATATCAGTAGAATGGCTAAAAGCATAGATGTTATGTGTATTTAGAATGTTAAATCCATATCAAAAAACGTTCCTCATTAACTGTTACCATTCTTACTCTATTGACGTTAACATTAAAACCAGAAGCGGCAGAATTACATCACTTCCGAGTGGAAACGAAGGAAAAGGATAAAGAGGTAACCTAATCTTGGACGCTGAACCGTTTTAGAAAACCAATTTTCCATGACTTTAAGCATCTTTGCTCTCACATCTGTTGGCAGATAGACGGATAAGTATACATGTTCCGTTCCATAAGACACTTATCGTTGAGCATAGTATATTTAGGAAATCAAAAACACCATTCTTGATTTTTTTGTATTCAAAACACTCCGTGTTAAAAAGAAGCTAAGTTCCGAACTAGTACAAGAATGTAAAGTTATCAATACATCAATAAAGCCAAATCCTTCAGCCAAGGTAAGTTGTGATCTGTTGTAAACAGTTAGCCAAATTCTTTAAATACTGTCTGACGGAGGACATTTAATTTTCAAGAACTTGGCAGAATCGATATCATAACTTATCTTGGCTGAAGAATTTGGATGTATTGATAACTGTATTTTTTTCTTTTGCACTTATTAGGCCCGCCATGAAACATAGGAACACAAGTTCTGAAAAATTATAAACCATTCCACGTTAATAATTACTAAGATCTTATATGCATAATAACCGTAATTTTCTTTATATTTTTTCACTCCAGTTATCTATTACTACTACTACTACTACTACTACTACTACTACTACTACTACTACTACTACTACTACTAATAATAATAATAATAATAATAATAATAATAATAATAATAATAATAATAATGGGTATTTTTTTAAAAATGTTAACCCATTATGTATATAGAATTTCAACGACTTACCTCAGTTGGACACCTGAGGGATTTATTATAGTAAAATTTTATTTACTGGAGTATGTTCTCCGTAGGTCAGTATTTTAGTAGCGTGCAGAGAACTTTCTTTATTATTATTTACTATTATTATTATTATTTACTATTATTATTTACTATTATTATTTATTATTATTAACTTTCTTTATTATTATTTAAGCTTCTGTTTTGTCACAATTTCTTTCCCACGAAGTATCATTAAATATTTTTAATAATCAACGCAAAAAAAAAAGTAAATTACAAGACACTTGATTTACCAACGTTGTAACTGCAATGTGTATTTATAATAACGATTTTCTACAGAAAATCTACATCTCTTTCGGTGCACATGGTTGTAGGTTTGAAACACGGTGGAAGAGTTTTAAATTTTGAACGTATTATGGTAGTCTGGTCTCCAACGTAAACTGTACGTCTACATCTTATTTAGCCTCTGTGGTGAAAGGAACACTAAATTCTACTGCAACCAAACAATGTAAAAAAGTCAACGAAGTGTGATATTTACTGCAATAAGGAAAGTTACATCTTTGAATATAATATTTTGATTTTTTTAAGAAAAATAAGTTAAAGCCCTAATATTCCAAGTAGTGTACTTATTAAAGTATTAAATAAATGTATTTAGAATAATGTATAAGGAAAATCTGCTTCGTATTCTTCTCAGAAAATAATAGTAAAGTAAAATTCCAGTGGCTTTCAAAACACTGGCTATATAAAAAAGGAAGAGGAAATGTAAATATGTTATAATATTACACAAGATTTCAGTGAGAACGTATTGATATTAAAAGTTACCCACAATAACAAAAAAAAAGACCTTAACAGAAACTTTACCTCTAACATGTAATAAGATTTACCATATATTCTAGTTATATAGACATTATAGAAAAAAACGGAGTATACAGTACAAAATAAACATGTAAAAACTTTTACTCCATTACAATAATGTGTGTTTCATATACTGGTTACTCTTTTCAGAGACCATGTTTTCAGTTCAAATCCAGAAATCTTCCTTTGTAAACAACGGAGTTTCTCAGGAAATTTCGTGTTTCGTCTGCACACGAGAAGAATACAATAAACAGAAAGTTTAATTTTTAATCTAGGGAGTACTAAACTTGAACTAAACTATGGTCAACTCTTGGGTCAACACTAAGTAAGAGGGTAGAAATTACTAGTCGGCTTGTGCCATTCATGTTTTATGGGTGTTGTGTGGTCAGCACATAGACTTTCCTTTCTAGATCGGAGTTGGCTACTTCTTTTATTTCTGGTAGCTCCTCAATTATTCTCACGATGCTGAGTGAGTCTCCAATGCCAATACCAATTGCTGACGTCAAGAGGCCACCAACTTTCTACTGACCAATTTCAACACTTTTGATGTCCCAAGAAGTGGAATTTCAATACAACTTAGGCACTGACCTCGCTTCCTAAAAGCTTCATGATTAGGAATTAAAAATTAGATTTTTGGGTTGTTGGCATCTAAGGCCATTTAGAGCGTCACTTATATGAGGGATGACGCCCCTCGGCGATAACACTAACTATCAGATGCATGGTAAGGAAAGAATCGGCCTGGGACCAATATATTAGGTAGCATCCCGGCATTTGCCTGGTGCGAATGAAGCAAAGCCAGGAGAAACTTCACTCAAGATGGCTGGTCTGAAAAAGCTGTTACACTTTTTAGACCAAGTGTTCCCAACCGGGAGTCGAACCCGGGACCACTAGTTCCGAAGGCGGGAGCGTTAGTGGCCACTAAAATATTTCAATATATTGATCGACAAATCATTATTTTCAACATGTCCATATTAATACAAAAAAAAATGTTTTACTTAAACAGTATTTTGATTTCAACAAAAGCGCTAGAAAGCAGAAAATAAAGCTGGTATTCACAGCGAAGAAACCTGGTATGAGCACAAAATTATCCGGTAGGCTACCATGTTGCGGATTTATGAACGAATACAGCTTAGTTAAAGTCATAAGTTTGACTAACTGCACTGTGGTTTGGATACGTTAAAGAATTGAACAAACATAGCTACAATTTTAATATTTTTCAGGAAAGTTTCAACAAATACGTAACAATAGTTTGACTATATGTTATTACTGTTCAATTATAGTGAGTAGTGCTTAACATGAGAAAAAGGCTAATATTTGAATAACTCCAGAAGCTTGACTCTAATAACTTTCATATAATTTGGTGGAAACCGTTTTCTGATGCCAGAAAGCTATTAAGCTTGTTCCAACTTTTGAATCAGTAAACAATCGAGTTTCTTGTCACATTCAGAGAGTACAGTACACTTAAAAACTACAGTATCGCATTAAATTCTGATGCTAGAAGTAGGTCTATTATTTCTGGTTGTAATAGATAGATAAGGTCAGAAATGGAAAGTGTCCTTGGAATGTTTATTGCATACTAGAAGCAGCGTTTTCCTATCTCTTAGGATCACTAGTACATAGAAAAACACATCATACCATTATTCGTGTCCGATTTCAACTTCAACAATACACATATCTTATATCAGAGATAGCGCACAAGCAAAGATTCATTACGAAATCTATCATGCAAAATGTTTCCAATTTAACCTTTTAATGGCCAAATCTAGCAACTTCCATGGGAATGGGCACCAATAATGGGCGTATCGCCGCTATAATGAATTCAATATAGTGGATATTCAAATCGACAACCAGGGTCTTCCTGACCAAATTTGAACCTGCTCTTACTTTCAAAAGTTGAAGGTAAAAGAAATTCTCCAAAGAAACACATGTAAAATCATTATACTTTACGCTCAGATCAAAGACTGAAGTTAATCTCTAACAATAATAGCTACCTAATGGTATGAGGCATGTAAGGCATAGCAACACAGTGGTTTTCAACTACCTTTGTTCATGTACATAGTGACTATTGCTGACACGCCTGGTCCCTACGAAACATCCACGCATAGGTCCTTCTGCTGGGTTCCTGTCTTGACTTAATTAAATGCAATTCATGCTTTTAGCGGCCATTTAGTATAAGTTGCTTCGTTTCTTTACACAATCACTTAAGGATATATCTCCGAACGGGTATTTATACCTATCACAAGTAAGCCCTACTAATGAGAATCTGCATCCTGTAATATAGCTTATTATTTAAGAAGCACTTACTAAAGTATCAGAAATAATTTCCTAATTAAAGAATAGAGTATCTAATGAAATTAAGTGCCTAGGTATGCAAGTCTAAAATAGGACAACACTTTTTTTATTGCTCTAAGAAAACTACACCTGTGCAGAAAATGTCACATGGCAATACGTAATCAGGACGTTAAACTGAGTTGAAATGTATTACTTCTATTTAACTATATTACCTCTAATATGCATGAGCCCATCTGCGGTATCTAGCCTTTCCATGCTTATTAGCCATTTAAAAATTAGCTTTATCATCCCAATTTTGTTCAAATTCTGCCGAGTCGAAAAAAATAGACAAAAGAAGAAATTACAGTAATCTAACAGAGAAGTACCAATTTGTAACCATTGCCATTAAATCCAGTGGATTGTGGGACAAAGGAGGCCTCAACTTTACAAAGGAAGTACGTAAACGCATCAGCCATTTATCCAGTGATGATAGAGCAAGCACCTTCCTAATTCAAAGAATAAGCATGCCAATACAAAGAGGTAATGTAGCCTCTATATTAGGAACCATACCACCAGGTAAAGAGCTAGACGAGATGTTCCTACTGTAAATTATGTTATCTAATATTTATTCCGCAAGAAGAAAAAGAAGAAGTTTGGTTTGTGACATGCGGTTTCTGACATGTGAAGATTGGTTTGGTGTGGTTAGATTTTCTACATTATTTATGTGTCATTAGAATCTCTTGTTTCTAGTATTTTTTTCATTTTCCTTCATGGTCTTAGCCTTCATATATTCTTGCTGTCTTTTTCTCTTATTTACTAGTTTCCCACACACATTATTGTTATTGTTTAATTATGGTTTCGTCGATTTATATTTCTTACTGTTGAATGTATGTATGTTTAACATTCTATATAACTTAAATTTGGCCTTTCTGAATTGTTGTTTCTTTTGCTACTAATGAAAGAAAGATTTTGTTATATTATTAAATTACAATGAAGCTTAATATGGGTGAAAAAAATATTACTTGAAGTCGAATTAAATGTCACGTACTTTTTCAAATGAATCTGTATTACAAATAAATATAATATTACTTAAAGTTGAAGCGAAGTGTAGCTTATTGTTTCTCTAATCATTCTGCTAACAGCAGCACTCATATTGCCGTATCGCAGTAGATATCTGATTAGTATACCTCTCACCAATGCTCCAAGATCTCGCGGTAAATTGGAGTTTCCGCAAACTATTGTCTTCCCATTAATTACTTTGTGTATGATTTGTTCTTGGATTATATTTTTTTCTTAAACAAACTTGGTGTTATGCACAATCAATGATCATCATCATCACAGTTATTTTCCTATTATTGGCAGGTCAATTACGGCGACTGAGAAACTTCTATTCTCCACAGTCTTTCGCTAACTTTTTCGTCTTTTCGTACCATTTTTCTGTTTTGGTATCGTCCATGAATTGTAGCCTTCTTTGCCTCGTACTACATGAACATTTCAAGAATTAAAGACAAACGTGTTTGGTTTGAGAATAACAGAAATAATATTGCAATAACATTTAAGTTAGTGTTCTAAATTAGTAGATGGTTGTTTATTTTCTTGTAAAGTTATATTAGGAACTAATATAGCAATCACTTTGCGTAACTTTAGCCACTTTTAGCTACATTTAGTGAGTCATTTACCTATTTTCCGAAAGGCATATGTTGGCAACATTGATCACAGAACAGAAAATCATACCTACAACTTACACATCGTATCAAAGTTGTGAACTTTCGCTTATATTGTTCTTAACTAATCCCTGAGATAATGGTACGTACTAAAGGTGATACTTAAGACTATATATATATAAAGAGAACATGATAGTAGAAGAAAAAGTTTATTGTGTTATTTAACAAGGAATGGTCATGAAAGTGTCATCCGGATATCCGAATCAAACATAATCCATTCGATAAACGTAACAAATATATGTCCATGCACAAAAACTTAGATGCCATGGTCAACGGAGTAAGTACCTGGGGCCCACTAACCCTATTAGTATAAAATAATCGTAGACTCGCAGTGAAATAGCTATTGCATCAACACTGTTCATTGGAAAATCATGGTTTATAGTTCATTCTCTTCAGCATGAAACAAGCTTATCATAGGTGCTATGTATTGTAGACCATAACGTACTTGAAAAGGGAAGTTGAGAGAATTTTGGCAAAATTCCCTCAAGAAATCCTCCCATCAACTTTGGACCCCTCTGGAGTGGCCCCGAATAAAAGCATACAATCCAACTGTATCTAAACAAATGATATAGGGGATAAGAAATTGTGTACCAAGTTTTCTATTGATACACGGAATAGATATGAGGAAAAAGCTTCTTTTACTTCCATTATACATCTGCCATCTTTTGCCTTTAGAGCATAAACTTAAGACGTAAAACTTTTCATTATTTATCATTAAGGTATGGATTTGTATATAAAAACATACTTTTTTCGAACATGTTGATGCCCAAAACGAAGTTTATTATCAGAATTAAGGGTCTGCAAGTGTAAATTACAAATTTTAATTCACATAAAAATAATATTTTCTGAAAAAAGTTGTGTAAATAAATATTTTAGATATTTTTGTAATAAATTAATATTTTTGAAATTTTTCCGTTATTTTATTCTAAATTTCACAACAAATTGTTCTTTTCTTTGTCTCAAATGAAATTAACACTAGGAAAAGAATAAGCTATATAATGAAATGCTGACATACCCCTGTATTTGATAAACAGTCCCAAGCTACGAGATTTTCTTACCAAATATACGAACCATAGTTCTCCAGATGACTCAACTCTTCCGAAAAAATTATCTACCCAAGTGCTATGAAGAAACATTAACACACATTAGGTCCGTATGTAAAAACGGAAAACTTTGGATGAGTAATGATGCAACTAGTCATTCTGTTAGTGCTAGAAAAATGGAAATGTTATAGTATGTGTACCGGTACTGAAAATACCGAAACAATTTGCAAACAACATTTCTTGCTAGATTCTAGATAAAACATTCAGTCATGAATCATGTGACAATTGCCAGGATGTTCAATGAATCTTCGCAGATTTTGTGGCCGAATGGTGTGAAATATGACAATGTTTTCCTTTTCCTGACTAATGGTGTTCCTTATATGAAGAAAGCTAGTGAAGCTCTTTCTGTGTGCTTTCCTAATATGATTCATGTGACCTGTGTCATACACACCCTACATCTATTGTGTGAAAATTCCGAACCCTTTATCCTAAAGTAGACAAGTTAATGTCAAATGGGGAAAAAAGTTTCTGTAAAATTGCCACTAGAATTCAACTTTTCAAATAAACAAATAACGGCCAACACTCATAATCATGAGGTGGAGTACCTGGCTTAATGCACTATTATTTTATACAGAGAATTTTGAATCACATATACCTGTAGTAACTAAACTAAACCCATACGAAGCTTCATCCATTGAAATTGTCCAAAATTCAGAAAATGCCAATCTCTTGAAATGTGACATGATTTTCATATCTGCCAATTTCGGTTTCTTGACTCACTCTATAAAGAAACTAGAAATTACAGGAGATTTATTAAGTACTGCGGTTAAAGAAATGCAATGCCTTGAAAGAAAGATGAATGTTATTTGTGCTTTGAATGCTAAAGTCGTAAGATTATTTTAAGGATTTGTTTGAGAAAAAAACTTTGGGTATAAAATCCTTTGTAAAATATCTAATGGATTGGAAAGCCAAATCACAAGTGAAGTTGATGGTGTGAATATTCGTGATATGCCCCTTTTCAAACGCGAGGTTAACATTGCGTGGTGTAGAACGTTCCTTTTCTTAATATAAAGCATTATTCCATGACAATAGGCATGGCTTTGCGATGGACAATTTGGAAAGGACGTTAGTTATTCACTGCAATGCCAAGGCAATTTCGACATCTGATGAATAGGAACCATTGGTGAGTACCAGTATTTATTTTTCTTGTTATTCGTTTCTCCGTACATTTCCTTGTTATTTTGTGTTAAATATTTCTTTTTTAATTTTTAGCATTTTTTTATTTTTAGCACATAAAAAATGAATATTTTAAAGCTTTTTAGCACTTAAAAATCCAGGCCCTGTTTATCATCAAAACATATAGCTAAGAGAAATACAAAATTTATCTAACGAATTCAGATTTTATTATATTGAATGCTGAACTCAAAATTTTAGTACTTTCAAAGAAATTTAAAAACTATTCATACGACATTGGAAACCATAAATGTAAACATTGCACTAGAGTAGTTCTAAGCTATTCAATAAGCATTACAAACAGAAACCAGTCTAGAAGCCTAGGGCAACAAAAATTGCATCCTCCTCTCTCTTGCTTCAACAGCATTATTTCGACTATGTGAGCCATGTATTGATACTGATTACATATGTGTTGGTAAACATTTTATTTATTTTCTCTCTCTTTACAAAAAGAAAACATATTTTGATGCGAAACAAAACATATATTCCTTGAATAATAAAACATGTGAAAATATTTTTGTAAAATATTGAACTAATGACGTTAAAGATTTTTTTAATTGTACATTTTTCTTCCCTTTTTCAGAGTTTGGAAAATTAAACTTATATATATATATATATATATATATATATATATATATATATATATATATATATATATATAGAGAGAGAGAGAGAGAGAGAGAGAGAGAGAGAGAGTAACAATTTGTTTGTTTTTATTGGATATTATTTTTACAGGAACAGTTTGGAAGTAGAACATTTGTTTAAAAAGTATATATATATATATATATATATATATATATATATATATATATATATATATATATATAAAGAGGGAGAGAGATGCATATATGCATAAGTATTGACAAATATTAAATATTACTACACTAACAAAAATGTATTATTCCTATGTCCGATCAAACCTGGAATATGCTGCTGTGATCTGGAATCCATCGCAATATCAATACCAATAACAACTGGATAAAAAGTCCAATCTAAATTTATCAAATACTTGTCATACAAGAGAATTGGAATCTATCCATCTAATGAAAAGTATCTAACATTAATATAACATTTCTGTATCCCTACACTTGAACAAAGGCGAAATGTGGTAGATCTGATCTTTCTTCGTAAAATAGTACAAAATGAGTTTAATTGTACAGATCTGATATCTGCACTAAATTTTCATGTCCCGACACTTAAAGCTCGTGCTGATAACTTTGGCCTATTCTTTTATAAACCAAGCAAAGGACCAAGGCATTATTCGAATCACCAACCTGGAGGGTATGCTCTTCTTATAACAAAATATATTGAGTGGAGTTGATTTTGAGTTAACGTTCCTTTCAATAGCGAGGCTATATGAAACGAGATCCAGTGATGAACACAAAGAAATTGACATATGTAATATGAACTATAGGAAACTATTGTAAATTTATTTTATAATACATCAACATTATAATTGAAATCGTTGAGTTCGAAAACCGGTCATCTCCATTGAAGTTAATTTGAGAGGGGTGACAAACAAAATTAAATTAGTCAATATGCATCTAACATATAGGACTGTTTTCATTTTTGGACAGTAGAACTGACATTTGTCTACTTTCCAAAAATGAAAATAACCCTATATGTCACATACATATTGATTACCTTAGTTTTGGTTGTCACACCTCTTAAATTAGCTTCGATGGAGATGACCGGTTTTCGAACTCAATGATTCAATTGAACTTATGGCTGTTGTGCTGATGAGAAGTAAATAAATAAGAAAGACGTCTGTACCTATTCTTAGAACGCTAAATCAATTACAAAATCCACTGACCTCTTTTTCTTTTTTTCTTTTTTCTCTTTCTTTCTTTCTTTTTTTTTGTTTTGACCTATGTAGATTATTGAATCCGTAAGTTGGAATAAATTTTTACCATTTCCGTTTCTAGTAGAGAATTAAAGACGAAGGTGAAATCGATTGCGGAAAACCACTTCTCTCTCTCTCTCTCTCTCTCTCTCTCTATATATATATATATATATATATATATATATATTACCGTCTATATTGATCAACGTAAAACCAGGAAATGGCCGATTACTACAACTTCCAGTTTCAATATCTTTTCAAAAATAAACTCGATTCCTACTTTTTGACCCTCTCTACATAGTGACGTAATTTGGTGATTTATCAAAGAGTTCTTGAGAGTTTTGGGACCGGATGGACAGGGCAAATATATTATAAAGGTGCTTTGGTAAACCCAATTCCTTAATATATGAAAACAAATATAAGTATTTGCTTGTCTTTTTAAAACTCGTAACATTAATTCAGCCTCCAATTTTCGTTATATTTAATTATTTACTTATGCCCACGGAGATTAAGAAAAATTAAACTGTTAATTTGTCTTTATAATACAGGGATTGTAAAATTGTGACAACTTTTACACAAACACTGTCACATAAATTGCCCGAAAAATCTTCAAAGACAAAATCAAATTTCTACGTTGCCTCTTCGTGATAATACCTGTAAACCTTTTAAAAATAATTTTTCAACATAAGTTACTATATAAATGGAGCTGTAATTTTACTGTATTATTTTGCTTGAAATGTGTGTCCTAAAAAGGAAGGAGAAATTTCAAATTATTTGTTAAGAAGAACACCTCATGAGTACGTGAGGCTAGTCATATGCAACTCGGCATATAACTCCTCGTTAAAAAGAACGTGAATTAGTTTTCCAGCGTATTCGATAATTCAGCTTCTAAAGTAGAAGAATTGGGGAATTATATAATACCGTATTCTAGTTTCCGGATTTGTATTTATAATATACCGAATGTGTAGAAATCGATAACCATTTTGAAATGAATGTTTCAGCAGAGTTAGCATTTGGATCGTTTTGGAATTTTGTGATACGTTAAGGCGAAGACATTGTTCAAATTGTTTGTCAAGGAGAATGTATATCGAGTCCCTGTAATTTGAACGATGAAACCTTGTACATAAACTTCTAATTAAAAATAAGTGAACACGTGTTTCAAAATTATCACAAAATTTCGCTCCTAAAAATGAAGTATGGATATTTTCTATAATATTCTAATATCTGATTTTGTGTTTATGAAATTCGCATTGTATAAGTGGTTGAACCGTTTATAAAGAATTGTCGGTTATAATTAGTATGCGTGTCAAACTAAGCTTTTATAATTTCACTTTGATTCAAATATCTATTTTAAAGATTGAAGGAGGATTAGGAACTTTCTTTTGCCGAAAATTAAATATCTCATAATCCCTAGGATTATGAAAATAAAACTTAAACATTTACACTCCTAATTAGATATAAGTGAATAAATGTTATAACATTTTTTTTGGAAATTTCACTTTTGAAAAGAGGAAAGGAGGCTAATTTCTATAACATTGTAAATTCCTATTTCGTATTCGTCAAGATGAATAACGATTTTCATGAATAGGTTAAATCTATCATTTTGTGGTTGACAAAGCGATTTAACTCTTTCTTGACTTCCTGAAACAGAATTTAGAACCGATTATGTGAGGGTTTTCGTAACTTCAGTGACACCAAACTTGTGTCAAGAAATACCTTGAAACCCAGATAACAATTTATACATCTTTCTATTTGGAGTTAAATATTTGGTCAAGCAACTTTCAAAAACGTCATACACTAAACTTTCCAAAATTTGCTTCATTATTGAAGTTGTTTACCTTTGTTTTGACAACAAAAGCTATATGAAATGTGAACCTACAGTTTATGGTGAAATGGTAACAATAGTAATTCGTCACACCGATAATTTAATTCCCACTAGCCACTTGAGCAACAGGGTAAGTAAATTGTTAAAGATAAGACAAAATTTAGTGACATTTAACTATTGTTAAGGATACAGGACTTTTCGAGTGAAGGTGGTTCGTCAGATTTTATACATGACACTGTACTTATTTTTTTAAAGAAAAATATATGTCATTATTGCACATATTAAGAGGAAAACCAAAATGATAAAGTGCACAAGAACAGGACACGAAGAGGCAAGCGTATGGCTAGATAGAGAGAAAATCGAAGACGTTCTCCTGTTTAGGAAGTGTAATATCTTCGGAAATAAGAAGTGAAAAAAGACGTAATTTCCAGAATAGTACAGGACAAACAAGCAGTCAATAGGAAACTAGAACTGTTAACATCAAGAAATGTGTCGTTGATGTTCGAAAACGATTTATAAGACTCTGGGATAGAGCGTGGCGCTTTACGGATCAGAAACGTGGATATCGAGAAAAGTTGAAATATGCAGCGCAATTTCATGTTGGAACACGTGTTCCAATTTGAGATCTAACCAAAATCTGTTGTGCAAAGGCTACACAAAGCATGAAACGTGTGTGGAGTAGGTTACATGTAAATCCTGTGGTTTCTGGAGTTGACGTACCACTATATGTAATATTTTGCACCAAACTTATATTTTAAAATATTTTCCGTATAAATGTTCAATCTGTACATACTTTCTGTATGAAAGAAACAACTATATATAGGTGATCAGGATCTTAGATACAGATGGGTGCATATAACATGTAACTAACGTATGTAACATACGTATAAGTATGTAATATACGGAAAACTGTTAGATGCCAGACATCCTGCAGCGGAATGATGTAACATCTAAGCGGAAAACAGGCAGTGCGTATGTAGCATATTAATTACGTATGTTCCGTACAAATTTCCGTAGTAAACATGTGGATTCCGTATATATGTACAATATACCACTGTTTGGATAAGGAATTTTTCTCGGTGATAGCATGCTAGGCATTTATTCAAAAATAAGTTGCACATTTGAAACGTATCATTTAGTGAAACGATAAACACTGTAACTATATATAATGATTTTCTCCTCTGTGGTCTTGCGTAAAAGTCGTCATACCTCTTCGAATTACTTAGATGAATACATACTTAAATGTTATGTGTTGATGCACGTTTTCTATTAAGCAAACTTATGCCATTTCCTGGAACTAATATTGCATCATCTGGAGAAATAATGTAGATAAATCTGGCTATTTCGTGCTTTATTAAAATTGCCTTTTAGATCATAATTAGATGTGTTATGTGACGCAACACTTCCCTTATGTACGTATGTAAAAAGCCTTTCCATTTTCATTAGACCTTGAAGATTATTATTATTTTTTTAATTTTTAAATCTGGTTCTTTAATTACCAAAGAAAGAAAAATATGGTTAGACCTTTAGTTATGCGAGAAGGCTCAAAGGACTATACGAACCACATCAAAATGTGGTGTCGCATTATTCCTTTATAATATTCAATCCCATCGCTCTTCCAACGCATAAAATAAACCATTAGCCACAACGCTTAATGAGAACGTAATAACCATGGTTCCGGGAAGGCGTAAGCGGTATTTACTAGACATGCTGAAATCTCCACTTCCGCGGCGAAATGAGGCTCCGAAAAAAAAAACGTAGAGGGAAGACATTGAAGTAAATCGCTGGCAGAGTGAAACAAAAGACTGTCATCAAAGTTAAGAGAGTGAGAGAGAGAGAGAGAATAAAAAGAAGAGAAAAATCTGTATTGTGATGTGCGGAGAAGAGGGAATGTAGAGCATGAAAGGGTTACTACGTATCCATCAAAAAAAGAGTCCGTAATGGGTCTTAAGACGTGATAAAAGCTTCCCTGGATGAGTTCAAAGCCTTTGCGCGTTGTTTCTATTCTGCGTTCAGTCTTGGCATTTCCGTTCCATTGTTTCTGCGGTTGAAATATGCGCAAGTTCAAATGAGGAAGAATGAACGCACGGGTTAACAGGATCTTTATCTCAGTGCTTCTCTGCTTTATCCGAGACTTCGGTACCATCATCATTTCAACAACGAAAGATTACCACTCACAGGTCTATCTTCGAAAATGACTTACAGTTGCATAACATTAAACACTTAGATTTTGAATGATTGATTTGGAGTTTACTGTCCCCAACCAAGACCTAGGTTATATGGAATATGAGCTTAGAACTTAAAATGGAATCCGAACCATTTTAGCACATACCAGCGACCGAACTTGGGTCGGTCGTGCAAAAGACGCGTATGCTAACCACGGCTGGATTAATGGCGCTTAGGTGAACTGTAGTTCCAGGCCTACATTTAGGCTGGGGCCTCCACTCTGATCAAAATCTCAACTGTCTGTCTAAAATGAATCATACAAGATACAATCATTACCATAAATTAAAATATGACCAAAAGTATGACACAAGTCTCTTCCCGTGTTACATCCACAGTTTTAATAAATTAGCATAAAACTGTTTTGAAAAACAGCATCGAATATAGCGCGTGAGAATCATGATTCACAATTTCTCGTTGAATAGAAGAGTTCTGCAGTTTCATGTAATTATAGAATATCCAATCCAATCTGGCAGGAAAATTATTTCACTGTGTAGATGCACGATACATTATGTTACTTTTAAATCAACAAGTTCCGTATGTTTAAAAATTCTGTATGTGACACTAATCAGTTCTCTTGACTTCCACGATGTGATAGAGTACTTCACTAGGACGAAAACTAGAAATAGAAATTGTTGAGGTATTCATTTCTTTATTTATTACATTCATATAATAGGGTAACTTTGTGTGATATTTTATGCATTTGGAAAGATCCATTAAGTATAATATTATCTTATGCATGGCATTGTTGATATGGAACTACGTGTATTCTCTTAACTTTCCTACTGTACGTTCACAGAAATGTGTTAGGCGAAGTCATTTGCTGAATATGAAAGGAAGCGTAAACAATCATGAGAAACCCACAGACATATAACATTGTCCACCTCTAACTCACATACTCTCGGATTGAACCAAGGACCACTTGCAGATTAGATGAGTGCTCTACTGTTCAACTACCATGCTCCGGCAAGTCATGAAAGTAATGTAGTGTTGTTTAGAGTGTCAGGTAGGCCACATATATGTAACAGGCAGTCTGTTTTTGAACATCAGTATTAGAAATAAAAGTCATTTGCTGCAAATGGTCATGCGACTGTTGATAATTTCAGAAAATATTATTGTTAATGTGTGGTAATCCTTCATTCTTAGTTATGATAGAAAATCGTTTATTATTTTTTGAAAACACCAGTACTAACGACATTTCTTCAAAATTATAATCTACGATACGTAACTGATTTGTATGTAAAACATTTAAGCATAAATAATTTAGATTTACGTAAAGTGTTTAGATAATTCTAATTACTACGCACAAAGCTTGTACAACTATAATTTGATTATTTATGAATATTAAAATTTATAATTTTGCGTGAAGTCACACACTTAGAGAAAGTAGTGAATCCATGGTTTATTTTCGGCAAACCAATTTTACAGTTGGAAGCCATCCCTTGCTAGTTCAAAATCTATACTTTTCGTTCAAAAAGAAGTAGTACTTAAGTAAAAGTATTATCTGTTAAAATTTCAAATGTTTGGAGAATGACTTCCTTTCCCGAAAACATAAAGTTTAATTGTGTACATTTTCACAGTTTATCTGTTTTTTTTTTTTTTTTTTTTGTTTTTTTTTATATCTCTGCACTTATCCTCTCACTGACGTTAGTAGTTTCTTTGTTTATCTTTGCAGTCAGTTTTGCAAACATTCCGCAAGTGTGATGAAGCTAGTTTGCTTGAAATACTAACTCTGGGCTACATGGAAATTTGAGAACAAATTAAACTTTCATTTGTCTTGGAAAGTGTAAAGTAAAGAGTTTGTTTGGTTATGTTTAAACGTAGAATATAAAGAAGTGACTTCAGGGAACGACAGAAGTATTTATAACGATATGTCTGGTTCTTAAACATTAATATTGAGCCATTATACACACTGATTTACTATTTTGTACACTTTGTTTAATAATTATAAATGAGAAGCGTACAGTTTACTTTCTACACAAATTTCTAAGATGTCTGCTTAACTAACTGAATAATTCTATTTATTTTTTGTTGTCATGACGACGACATCAAGATTAGATTACATAAAAACATTTGAATATTTTTTAAATATTAACATTATAACTATATTATTTCTTGGTCTTTCTTTTCTTCTATTAGCAGAATATGCCTAGTATATATTTAAAATACATTATGACCCAAAATTACAAGTAAATTAAGATTGTTACAAGTAAAATATACAACATACTGTTGTATATTATCATAGTATATTCTAAGTTGCTTCTACTTTTGGTATCATTTAAAAAAATAATTGCATCAGTTATACTTGTGTAAACAATATTCTTTTTGTATTTTGTGATATTACGAGGGCAGCTCATAAAGTAGTAACTAATGCGAAGAAAAAATACAACAGTAATACACATGAATTTGGTGAATAAAGAAGTGTTTCAGTACATAATCACCACTGAGAGTGAAACGTTTGCTCCATCGATGTATCAACTGGTGGATACTTAATATAAAAGTAGAAATTGATGCACTGGGAAAAAATGTAGGTGGCATATTTAAAAATCTACGTTATTTTCGCAAATCTTGTAGTTTTTGAACTTAACGTACAGCAGACATATAGCTGAAGTGCATGTTTTATAATACTTTCCGTATAAGTGTTCCATCTATACGTACTTTCCGTATGAAACAATATTGGTAGTCAGAATCTCACATACATATGGACGTATATAATATACAGGCTGGTAGGTAACTCTACCGAAAAATTTTGGGAGGCGATTCCTTGTATGAAATGAAATAAAAAAGTTCTAATAAATATGGGCCGAAAAACATCTCCTTTCAAAGTTATGATCCATTGAAAATTCGAAAAATCACTTTTCAAAACTCCCTAACTTAGAAACTATAGGACCGATCCCAAGCGGTTTAAGGAGTTACACGGGAACTAGTATGTGCTCTATCTAAATATCCATGTTTTACCATCTTCTGTTATCGGTAAAAAAAACTGTAAAAAGGAAGTTGAAGTATAGGCATACTCCTTCAAGACATAATGCTGCGTTCGTTTCTCAGGTATCGGTGAATTCTGAAACATGGATATTTAGATAGAGCGTATACCAGTTCCTGTGTAATTCCTTAAACCGCTTGGTATAGGCCCTATAGTTTCTAAGCCAGGGCGTTTTGAAAAGTGATATTTCGAATTTTCGGTAGTTCATAACTCTGAAAGGAAACGTTTTTCGACCCATGTTTATTAGAACTTTTTTCTTTCATCTCGTATAAGGAACCGCCTCCCAAAGTTTTTCGGTGGAGTTACCTACCATCCTGTATAGCTGAGGAATGTACCATAAGTATATGCACGTGATATACGGAAAAATTTTAGATGCCAGACATCCTGCAACGGCATTAACATCTAACAGCAGTGCGTATGTAACATATGGATAACGTATGCTCCATACTGATTTCTGTAGTAGCAAGAGGATTCGGTATATTTCAGCGGCGGTTGGTACTACCCCGTTGCATGATTGTGCAACCGGATATTTTTTTTAATACTAAAGATATTTTTAAGTATTAAAGTAGTGTATCAGTGAAAAATAAACCTTTGCTCTTGAGCGCAAAACAGTACTGATGTATTTCTAAAAAATCAATTATAATAACTGAAAGAAAGGGTGAGATTTGCATTCCCAGTTGCAGCGACCGTTGGCACTGGAAACAGTAACATTGAGCGTATGGCTGCGAGCACCTATCTCTTAACATGGGGAAGTGAATTTATTCTTGCATCGCTACTATCTTCCCGCATAGTTCTCATCCAGTTGCGCCTCACTCTGCAACTGGTATATAGTCAGCTTCTGTAATACTTACGAATTCCTCCGCTTGGCAGCGCTTGATTTAATTGATAGGATGACTAAGATACAGACGCTTGAAAGAAAGAAGTTAATCTCAAAACCCAAACTCGCAAAGAACAAATACGCGTTTAGTAGTAGCAAGAGCGGATTCAAGCTGAATGTTTGGGGGGGGGGGAGGGTCGTTAGAAGTCAATAGGTTGTATTTTACGTTTATAATACAAAGGTGAAAATTCTTGGGATAGGTTTTATTTTTAAAATAAAAAGTATCCTATTCTGGGGGAGGCGATCGAGTCACGAAGAAGAAAATGCCTTACCACTGGTCTAATTCCTAGCTCTGTATCTTTCGTGCTCATGACCCTGTGTTCGATTTCGGGTGGAGAGCATAAAATGTTAAATCATTAACTTTCAATACTCATCTGAGAGCTCCTCCGTGGCTAAGCGGTTAGCGTACGCGCCTTTGGCGTGGGAGGCCCGGGTTCGATTCCCGGCGGGAGCTCATGTGGTTCGGATTCCACGTTAATCAGTAGGTCCACGTCTCATATAGCCTCGCTGCTGAACGGGACGTAAAACTCAAAATCAACTCAACTCAACTCAATACTCATCTGTCTTCTTTACTCTAAATTGCTGGAATGTTAAATTATTATTATTGTTATTATTCATTTTCGGAGGACAGAAGGTATAACGTCGTTATCTTCCCGCGAAAAGTTGTAATGACATTTATGGGGAGTTGCCAGCTTGGCTCGCTGAGCACGGTGATTAGCGGGCGGTGATTGGCTATCCTCTTACCACAGCCCCAGTGACGAGCTGGTCCAAGCGCGGAAAGTCAACGACGTTATACCTTCTGGACTTTAGATTTCATGCATCTTTATAGTAGAACAGCAGACAAAAATAAGTGGTTACTGAAAATAGACTGTTTGTCACTTATATTCATACAAAGAAATGCTAACAAAATGCATATTGTCGAAGAAGAGCTGTGTTTTTGTACCCTAAAGAAAACAAAGTGGAAAATTTTTGCAGTAAGGATGCTTTTTATTCAGAAAAACGTGGAGAGCACCATTTCAGATTTCACTGAAGTCAGAAAAATTTGAAGCTCGAAAAGAACGAAGAAAGACCTAACATTTTAAAATAATGCATAGTTCAGGCCTACTTAATTAAATAATTTTGTTTAACTGCGTACATGAATATGTTGGAAGATGAGTTGGGCACAAAGTGTTCATAAATACGTTACTTGCCGTTACCAAGGAAAATGAGCAGTAGCATGTGTAAACAGATTGAGATATGAGATAGCTTGATGTTATATGGATTATAATTAGGATGATCAGAAAGATTATAAAGATATGAAGAAAGAATGTGTCAGATTATGATTTAAGATAAGTATGTGTGTTCATAAAAGATTATATGTATAATAGAATAATAGGTGATATAGGAAAAGATTAAGAATAAAGAGATATATGAAGATATTGTGTTTGCATGAGTAACAGGAGTTCTGGCTTGGTAGTGGGCACGCACTTTGTGGAATACGATTTTCAATCTAGCTAAGTGGGCAGAGATCAGTTTAAACAATCCAAAAATCTTTTTAAAGTTATTCTCTAACAGAATATATGCAATTTTCTTGCTTTTTTCTTCTTTTTGGGCTACGTTATCATTCATGGCTCAGACCTACAGCACATGCTATATATTCGATTTTTCTCTTGTTCAATAACATGAGTGTAGAAGCTCTGTATATAAATAGTGTATAAACGTACATTGATAAATATTGTTTGAAAGAAAAGGAAATAGCTTATATATTAAATCAATATTAGAGAATGCACTTTAATCAATAAATATACAAATAGAGCTTAAAAGGACTTTCTTCTTCATATTTCCTGAACTTTTTTGGGATAAGACTCAAGAATACTGGGGGAGGGGAACATTTACGGGTACCTACATACTTACGATATTGCAACATTGCAACCGGTGCTTCTAGAGACCACGAACCGCTACTGGTATATTTGTACAATATACCACAGTCTGGAGAACGGATTTTTTTTCAGTGTGAGTTTGAGGAAAACTCGTTTCTTTCTTTAAAAAAAAAAAAAAAAGTTTATTACACAGGATTTTCATTTCGGAAAACTTGGACAGTTTCAAAGATTCCGGCTTTAATGAATAAGTAATAACACATTAGGTTTTTCTTTTCCCTTTATAACACAAACAAGCATTTAATTACAGCGTTGCAAAGAAGAAGTATTAGAAATTCAATTAGCAAAACTAATTGATCCCTCGATAGGAAGGGAAAAGGGTAAATTGGCGGACTCAATGGATTTTCTAAATCAAATGAATTGTTTCTAGAGACATTAGAATAATGTTATACTTCAAAATTTATCTATTGAAAATTCAAAAGTGATAACTGTTTTGAACCGTGCTAGTAGCACTTAATGGAACAGAAGTATCTTTAGAATTTATGTATAAATTAACACTTCACCATTTCTGAAATCAACAACACCTTTTATGTAGGGAGATTACACAGGGTGAAGCGGAGGAAATCTCATGTTTTTTTTAAACCACTAGTACTCGGCGACGAGTAGGGGTATTGATTTTGAACTACTCTTGGCAGCCCCCTCCGACAATGTAGTTTCAGTCGGCATGGAGCATTAGAATATCATGTTTTCGAGGTCGAGCAGTTCTTTAGAAACAATGATTCTGTGCTCAAGGTTCAACGGATTTTCCGTCGGAAGTTTAATGTCGAACGGGGAAGTATAGTCCCAGATCGAAACACTATACTCCGATAGGTTGCATCGTTCAGAAGTATTAGATCTGTGATGAAAAAGAAACTACCTTGTCCTATCCGTTCATTTCGAACTCTGGAAAATGTAGGCAGAGTGAAAAGGGTAATTTTTGCTAGTCCGAAACGATTCTCCAGGTGACAGTTCTATTTCTGGCTATGTCACGTCGTTCGCTTCGTCGGTCTAACATGATCATCTCATTTTTTTTTTCATCACAGATAAAGTACTTCTGAACGCTGCAGCCTATCGGAATATACTGTTTCGATCAGAGACTATACCTCGACTGTACTGCGAACACACGATATTCTGCGCTCCAACTCCAGGGCGACTGAAACTGCATTGTCCAAGCTATCTACCAACGGTCTCTCAAAATCAATACAGAGTTTGACTCAATCAATCAATACGATTTGACTGCAGAATTACCAAACACAGATTGAACTATGTTCTTCAAGTTCTAATATTATCTTTGAAACGTTTAATATTTTCACATGAGAGTGTATTTTCCAATTAAACTCGCGGTGTGACCATGAACAGACTGTGGTGTAGGAATTGATATTTTATCCCTTCTCATTTTTATCTGGTTATGAAGCAAAAAGGAGGCTACTTAATCCTGCAGTAATGTAGGTTTGCCGTTAACAAAATTACATGTGTATATTTCGATGCACATAACATAATAATAAAACCACCTCCAGTTAACTGTGCTTTTCTCAATATTTTGTAATCAGATTCTCTTCTACAAGAAAAACAGAAAAATCGGGAAAAATATAAAATACAAAAAGGAAACATTGTATGTTATCTATATTGCATAGTGTTTGTATCATATTAGTAGTTGTGCTTATAGGAGACGAAGTGAAGGACGTTAACAGAAAGACACTGAAACAACCCCATCAGGAAGTCGTGGTCGGAAAGAGGGATTGCCGCCGTCGACGGTGGCGGGCCGTCGGAGGCACCCGTCCTCGTCCGCGGCGACACGACCATCTACTTGTTCAAAATTGCCGACCTTTTGCTGAGGCGGCAAGCAGTCGAAAATCGTAAAATAAAATGCCCTTTGCCGACTGTTGCGGACTATCAGAGTCGGCAAAACAGTCGGAAAGGCCTCTTTCCAACCCTCTGCTTATTCCTTATGCCGGCTTCTTTTCGACGGCGGCGCCGTCACGTTTAATGCTCATTTCCGGCTGTTTGCCGACTGCTCGGCAAGGTAACTATTCGTCGTGGTCGAAAATCGCGCGAAAAGACGCCAGTGTCCGGCGCCGGCAATACGACTGCGGTATCTGGTCGGCATGGACAAATTATCCGACTGTAGACGGCAGGATCCTGATGGGGTAATAATGCGGCCATAACAATAATAATTTTCGTAGTGAGGATAACGAAACTTGAAGTGTATATGAGTTCTTGGGATACTCATATCGATTCGAGACTAATAGTTCTTAACATGGCAGCGAAATAGGTCGCCCATTACATGAACCCTTCTACAGAATAAGTGCAAGGGGAGTGAGTAGTCATGAAATTAATAGTAATGTACGTAACTTATCTCTTTAAAACAGTTTTGCTCTGGATTTTAGTAAACAAGTATTGTAAAGGGGTTTATAGTATTATTTAATTAAATTAATTCTCTACAAATTATTTATGGTTCTAATACCGCACTTACGTTTACATTCCTATTGAAAGTAGATACCGTGGTCATAGCTAAGGGATTTCCTTTGAATTTAGCACTAATAATTATTTGTACTACTAACAATTATTACCTATCTTTAAGGCACTGGTATTCAAATACAGGAAATAAAAGAGTCTCTAATGGGAAGTTCTTTTCTGTGGCAAACTATATGTAATACAATTCTGCTTCGCCTTACTCCAGTACTGAAAAAAAAATCAAGAAAGTAGATTTCGATGGGTGGATAGTGTAAGAAGATAATCTGTGAAATATGTAACTTATCGAGTGGATGCTATAGAAGGGACTAGGAAAGAAGAAATAGATCGTCCAAAGAAGTGGACTGATTTTCTGAAAGAAAATGTGGCGCAGTGTGGTGTCTCAGTGGATATTACATAAGAAGGAAAAGTGTAAAAGACCAGAAATCACTATGTCTAGCCTTCTCTCTTACGACCATTCAATTCCAATTATCTCCGATCATAAAGAGTACAATATACATTTAATCTTTGTTTCTTTTCCCAACAATCTAGCTGGGTCAAACACATCTCAACAGCTCAAGAGAAAATCCAGTCTTGTGGCAACACGAGAAATGAACCGATCGGCTCAGCTGCCATTCACGATCCGTTCTCAACAACGTAGTTTGGTCGGTTCGTCAAGGAAGTACACTCCACGGTATGGAGTTGCTATGATCGAATTGTATTGACGAATTAAAAACAAAATATAACTTCATTAACTTCACCATGTAGGTAAACTTCAGCTATTTTAAGAATTAGCTACTTAGCTATTTAGTTGAAAAAGTGTATTCAAATGACATTGAAGTAATATATATTTTTTAAGTTTAAAAAATTCTCAAGCAACAACTGAACAAAAAAGTACCAGTTGAAGTTCGACATTCGGTAAGAAGAAAGCAATCTAAAGTAATTGTTTCACATTTATCGTAGCTTACGTACGTAAGTCAGGTTAAGGTAAGTTAGATATTTTGGGCCTTACGCAGAGCCATTTCGACGCGTTATTAGTACCATACTAAAGAGTTCGACTAATATATGTTTCCTGCAGTGGTCAGGGTTTTAGTATGACGCTAATCATACGTCAAAACGACTCTGCATAAGGTCCTTTAAGTTTAAGTTAACTGTTACAGTAGTGATAAAACTGTAGTAGCACTAGTAAAATTAATCGTTGCAGTAGTGATAACTGTTGTAAAAAATGAAATGAAATCTTTCAGATTTAAGCTCCATGGTTGTGCCGGTTAGGCTAAAGAAGACGGTGATGAAGAGAAATAAAGGAAATGGTGGAATGAAGAAAGTGGGAGGAAATGGGAGAATCCTGAGAAAACCTACGGTGTTCGTTCACCACGAAGTTCACTTGGCGCGAGCTGGGATCGAAACCAGAGACCCTATTGATAACTGTTGTAGCAGTATTAATGCAAGCTGTAGTAAAAGCTCTAAAATTTACTCACAAATTAGTATGTTTCACATACGAATTGTGTAGAGTTTAGTGAAAGCAGTTTAAGAATTTCTTGACATCAGAAATTGTTAGGATAGTTTGTAAGATATGTTAGAGAATTTAAGAAACACACACAGACATATATATATATATATATATATATATATATATATATATATATATATATATATATATATATAGTCTTTAATTGAATAATTTGCTATGGCGTGATGTTTCTAGTTACTTAGAAAGTTTATCACCAATTTTTAGTGACCTATATTTATATGTGCTTTTAAACATGAATACAATTTCTTCGTCTAATTGATTATAATTTTTAAACACATGGGAACACCGTATCTCATAGGAATCACATAAGAACCGTACCGCATCTCACTCTCCTCTTGCGTTTTATTTTCAGCCCGAGAATGCTTCAGTGTGAACAAGAACCAAAGGTTATAGCTGTGCAGCACAATCTCCTTCGTAGTGTCGTGCGGGTTGCATAGCCGCTGCTATAAAAATATTCAAGTTCCATGAGGCTAAGGAAGAGGTTCACCAAACAAATCCAAATTTTCTGTGTAGACTACTACTAACACAAGGAACCTGGCCAATGGAAATTCAAAAAAAAAAAAATCGGCCCACCCTAGTATCTATAATAAACTAGCTAACTCTATGGCCTATGGAACCTAGAGATTTAATACCGCGTTCACACAAGCTCTTCACCGACTTCTATTCTTTCCCAACTGCATCCAGTTTCTACTTTGTATTCCTATTTCTGCGAGATCAATCTGAACAGTGTCCTCCCATCTGAGCCTAGGTCTTCGTGATGATCGGTTTCCGCTTGGACTTTCAGATAAGACTTTGAAAGCGTTCATACTTTTTTTCCATCCTGGCTACATGACCTGTCAACCTGAGTCTCTCAGACTGGATAATCCAAAGTATTTGGCAAACAAAATAAACTGTTCAGTTTCCCGTTATGAAATTTCCGCCATTCCTGATTCCCATTCCTCTTTTGCCCGAATATTCGTCTCAGAATTTTGTACTCATGTAGTTTCAAATGTATCTATAATAAAACAGTAGTTTTATCGCATATTTTCTCATTACTCTCTCGTGTATGGTGTTCATGAACATTATGTTACTTATTTCATATGTGTAGTCTATACTATTATTGGATTCAATAAACCTCGAATAAACCTTTCGATCGCTGTTACTTCATAAAATTTGCCCTATTTTCAATCTGTCAAGATATAACAAACCCACATAACTTAGGTAGAATTATCCAAAATAATGATTTTGGGTGGAATTTTCCCAAAATTTTAGTTTCAAAATTGAGCTGAGAAATTCATAACTTTTTTCATTATTTGACACCTTAACGTTTGTATTAATTTCTACCAAACGTTTGGGAAAATGTTTGTACTTATTTTGCAGCATTCACACAAAATGTGGAAGAAATTTCTTAATGAACAGAGTCTCTTGACACATGGATTTAACTGACTACTCTATTTGCAAAGATTCCAATTCTCCGTTGGAAATCTTCATCTGTTTTCTTCTCCCCGATTTGGTCCCTGCCACCTCTCTCCTAATGCGCAATCAATCTATCTTCACTTTACCATATATATCAAAATTATTGACTTTCGTTCTTCGTTTGACTCTTCTTTAAAGACGGGCCGCGGTGTCTCAGTGGTAGAGCGTATAGCTCTTTGTTTGGGGTCCTGGGTTCGATCCCAGCCCCCGCCAAGTGAACTTTGTTGTGGACAAATACCGTGTGCGTCGGTTTTCTCGGGGTTCTCCCGTTTACTCCCACTTTATTCATTACATTCATTACTCATCATCACAGTCTCCTTTACCCTAACGGGCATAACCGCGGGACGTAAAACTCAAAGATTTCATTTTTTTAATTTCATTTTTCTTCTTTAAAGACAAATAAATAACATTGGTAACATATGTCGCGTATGTTTGATGACTCATATTCAATTTTAACCAAACTTGGTGGCAGCTGGTAGTGATATACAAGCATTCCTATGTTATTGGATATCAAAGTTGAAGGTTGGACGTAGCTAAAATTTTGCAAAATAATTTGCTATTTGGTATTTAGAAAAAAAAGCCAAAACACTATTGCTATACGTTAATGTGTGGCATAAGAGATAAAACAATAGATTAATTGTGTTGTAAATGCAGTATGTGTACTTGTACTAGTCAATATTTCCTAAAACATCAATAAAGTTATTTTTCTGCCATAGGATAGCTTTCTAGTTCTCGTATTGAGACTATTGTAAGTTTTTATCTTAATCATTAAATTAGTTGTGGCCCCGCATAGCGTAGTCGCTAACGTTCTCGCCTTCGGTGTGAGCAATCCCGGGTTCGATTTCCGGTGGGTACATTCGGTCGAAAAATTGTAAAACGCTTTTTCAGGCCAGTCATTCGGGAATTAGGTTTTTCCTCATTCATACCAGGCAAATGCCTAAGTTATAGGTCCCAGACCGCTACCTTCCTTCCCCAATCCTTTCTTGTGTTACGGGATATGAAGTCAGGACAAGCTAGGACATCTTTATTTCATGTGGAAATTCAACCAGCCATCAATGGAAGCCAAGCAGCCTTCAAGAGTTCACTGCCTGATGTTATTAACACCAATATTCTGTTGTACTTCGCAATCTGACTTTGCATTGAAAGATTAATCAACTATTGCTTTGCTGTTATTGAAGAAGTCTTTGTACTTGTAATTTGTAATAAACACTGGTAGCAACTTCCTATTACCTTTTGCCTACCAAACAGTCTCACACACGACGCTTTTAATTTGCTTTGTTAGATCAATTGCTTCTCTCAATTGGTTCGACCTCATTGGCCCCTTATAGTCAGGCTACTGCAAGACATTGTCCGTTTCGTTCGTTTACCCACGACACGATGTTACAACAAGGAAGTAATAAATACAGAAGTAAGTACTTTGACTCAGGTGAGTCTTCTTTTGGTTCGTTTACCTGACAACGTTAGCAATCTCAGGAGCTAGTTTGAGAACTTTGTGTTGAGTCGACGACGTGTAGAAACATGGACTTGGTCAATGTCAGGTTTGGGTAATCGACCACGCTCAGGAAACTCTGTGGTGTCAACATCATCTCATTCTGACGTCAGAGGGACAGTCAGGTCAAAAGCAATTGAGAGAGCACGATCTTGGTCTTTGGATCTCAACCACGACGCGAGACACATCGGAGTCTCCCTGCCTTTGGGGCCCGGCATTCAATGCCATGGTTGATTGTCGGACAAGTTTTCATCATGGACTTCATCAGGACAACCCAACCTGCCAAACCACTGGAACTTCGAGGACAGCGCCTAGACATCGCCTATGAGTAAGAGGGAGAAGATTGAAACTACTTCGAACTAGGGTGAGACTGTTCAAAATTAGTTGCAATTCCTTTGCTCTACCATTTATTCCTTAACGCCCTTATTGCTACCAATTTTCAATGAAAATGCATTGGTTATTTTCAAATTATTTTAACACCAAATTCATATTCATTATCTTGTCTAATTTTGCTCATGGTTCTAGTCACCTAAGACTAGTGGTGGAAACGCCCCCATTTAGTATGTGCTTTATTGCTATAAATTGGTATTGTTATCCCGAACCTCTTAGGTGCCTCTCGTTTCTATCCCGACAGTTAAGTGGTGTCGGAACATGGTGGATTGCGCCGTGATTTTTGGTATCTCTGTGGTCCTCTCGCTGCTTCAAATTGTTTTTCCTCCCGCCTTAATGAACAGTGGAAATTTTCCCCCGCCCACCAACCCTTCTGGAAGTAGTATTGGATGTTTGTACGCTTCTGATTTTTTTTCTTGCTGAAGTATGTTTATCTAAGTTGGTTTAGAATTTTACCTCCCACCTCTAAAATTTTATTAAATTTTACTTTAGTTAAACCCCTTCCCAACCGCCCTTGACTGTAGGTTTCGATTATGGCGTTGTCAGTTCGATTGTATGTTTTGTATATAGGATTATTTTGATTATTTGGGTTAGTTATGAGAAAGCTCAGTTTTTTTCAATTATTAGCGTTGATAATGTTTTATTCTCTCTGGTATTAGTTCTTCTTTTATTGTTTGTATTCAGTTAAGACGATCCCGCTGTATGAATGGAGTTCGTTTACTCTAGTAAACGTTACCGTAGGTCAGTACCGTACTTTGTTCTGGAATTTCAGCTAGTATTGCTATCAGTTTCCTCTTGCGACTTTGAGTTTGATGTGTCAGCTTTCTTCGCGCTGTATGCTGTAGCGAATGTACACTTTTTAGAATGTGTTTTAATTAACATTGAGATTTATGAATGAAATGAATTAAAATCATTCTTTTGTTAATTTTAAATATCTCCTTGATTCCCTTTTACTATTTTAACTTGTACGAAGTATTATATGACCTCCTTTAGTCAGGAACATATAGATCGTAAATTTGGACTTTTTATTTTTAGTAATTTCTATTATTATTGGTGTTATTATTAGTAATAGTATTATTTTGAAAAAGAGAGAACATATTCCTGACTGCAATTTTGGTTATCCCTGACACCATTTTTAGAAATTTTGAGTAAGATTGTGCCATTTTTTCCCTTGTGGTATAGCACCGTTTTATATTCTGATGCGCTGTTTTTGAGTACTGATTTTGAGCAGTTCGTTTTGAGTTAATATTTAGCTTGGTGCTTTAGATTTAGTTTTTATTGATTACTAGCAGCGTTCACCCCGCTTCGCTGGGGTCACCCCGGAACGCAATAAACGTTGTTAATTAGATAATTTTTACTTTTTCGCTTTCAAGTGATATGATAAAAACCATAGTAGATTGCAGTAAATGTTAACATTATATCGCCTGTCATTTATGTTAACCCGCCGAGTGACACGGTCATGCGGGTTGCATATAAATACGTTTATTTTTACCTATGATGAACTAACAAAGGATTTGTACGTTATGGACACTTGAATGGTCAATTATCTCAAGACACTGGTAATTAAAAATTAAAGTGATATGATAAAAACCATCTAGGGTCCAAATCCTAATAACCCCCCAAAAATGAAAGAAATTGGTTCAGCCGTATTAGCGTGATGAGGGAACAAAGGATTTGTGCGTTCTCTTTTATATATAAGATTAGTATACCCTTACGTAGCCTTGTTTTTAGTTTGTGTGTTAATTGTGCACGGGAGCAATGAGTGGACCGCGAAGGAGTGCAGTTTTTTTTGCCCAGGGTGCCACCTCCCGATATTGTCTCTTATTCGTTGTTTCCTCAAGCAATTTCCCCATGTTCTTTACTGCTAGCCAAGTTTTGGGCTTGCATCTGTTTGTGTTTCTTTGGACTAGAGTGGTTCAAATTTTTTTGGCGAGGTAGAGTGTGCCACCGTTTATTCCCTCTTTGTTATGACGATGTTAATTAATATGATTTTTGGGGATATGTTTTTGTGTGTTTTATGCTTGAAGAAACAACAGGTTATTTGTAATGGTATACACAATGGTTTGGAGTGAGTACTTATTTTGTGTTTTTGATTAAGAAGACTTGACACTCCTATTTAGTTTGAATTATGCCACATATTTTATTATTATTTTTTTTAAAATTGAGGTCGTATATATTTTGTTTACCCTTTGCATGAATTTTTTTTTATTTGTGCTGCACCATTCTATTTACATGAGAGCTTGAATTAACTTGTAAAGCCTGTTTCATCTTGAGCTATTTTATCTAGTGTACATTTATGATTATTAGATTTCTATGTTTGTTTTGAACTTATGAGATAATACATATTATATGCATATGATATTTGAGACTATATATATAGATATGAATTTTATTTCGTGATTTTGACCTGTTGTCAGTTAATACTTAAGCTACATGTTTATGCTTGCACCTTTTTCATGCATAATTTTATTTTTGTTGCTATTTGATTTGCTATTCTGAATTTAATTTTATTAGTGCCTTTTGCGAATATTAACGTCTTTTGTAACTTTAATATGCATTAGAAAAATGTTTGCTTTTTCACTTAAGTTTACTTTGAATGCAATTTATTATTTTGAGGCAGTAATTTAATTTTGACTTTTGCCTTGTGGAATTTTAATTCAGTTAATTTTAAAGAATTTTAATTTTCAATTTTAGTAATTATTTTGAAAACATAATTTGTTGTGTAAATGGATTAGTCTATTGTTTATGAAGCTGATCTATTAGTGTTTACTATGCCTATGAATTTTCGTACCTTATGTAAATTTTGTTGACGTATATAATGTGATATTTGCTTATGTGCTGCTTATGTTCTTTTTCAAGTATTATTTATATTGCCCCTTGCAATTAGATTTGGTGACGGCCTTTGTTTCGGATTTAATTACTTTTGATCGGCGAGTGGCTAGGCGCCGATATCAACAAAACCTGCCCCGATGCCCTACTTTGTTTCAAGGAAATATGAAACAAAACTTATTTCGTTTTCAGAAAGTAATTAAATTATAAACCCTTCTGTGTTGTCCAATCTTTGATTCTTTGGTTAGTTTACATTCCCTCCACATTTTTTTTGGTAGCAAATAGGATTTTTTCTCCAGTTTTTCGCATTTTAGGTTTCAAATTGACTTTTTTCGAGATTTTGTTTCTACTACTGTTTTAGCTAGCTTTTTCTCCATTTGTGATTTTGTTCTCTTTTCAGATACCTTTTGTTTTATTTGGGTTCGTGGTTTGGACTCTACAACGCTTTATTTGAGTTTAGTGACCCATATTGCGTGGGCTCGTGACCCACAAGTGTTTGTTTGTTTACATTTTATCTAGGTCATGGGGTATGACCCAGATTACTTGTTTATAGTTGGTACCATTTCCAAGTTTTGTTTTTCTTCCAGATTTCCCATTTTGGTTTCGTTCCAGCCTACGCTTTAATTTTGTTCGTTTTGTTTCTTAAGAATATTTAGTTTATTTTAACCTACACTTAAAATTGCATTTTTTTTATTTATTGGTAATTTATTTAATCTTCAATTGGTAGCGTAATTCCTTATATACCTTACCTTAATGCAACTTAATATAAACTGTAACGTGCTACTCGTCTCACCGATGTCATAATTGGAACATTAGTTGCGACGCGTGTGCTATAATACGAAGCTGTGTTAATACGTCATTGTTTCATTTATTCATCGAACTGTGTACTCACCATCCTGCTTTCTACTCCAGCATTTTCATTCTACTACCTTGAGACATTCTACACTACACCGTCACCACATTCACCTGACAACAACAACTACTGTTGCATCATCGGCAGTTATGGTTGTGTTACAAGTGTGTTCCCATCCCCAGCAAGTGCATCGCTTATGCCATCTCTTAGCAATGTGGATAATTATTGGCAGTTGATCCTACGTTCTTCTTATGGTCCAGCGGTAAGAAGTTTATCTCACTTACAGCATCTATCCCATCTTGAGATCTTAAATCTTTTTTTTTTCTCCTACGATTCCACAGATCTTTGCTGTCGAAACGTCAGGATTCTCCAAGGATTCGACTCCTTCCGATTCGACATTTTGGAGGGAGGCCATGTTACGGGATATGAAGTCAGGACAAGCTAGGACATCTTTATTTCATGTGGAAATTCAACCAGCCATCAATGGAAGCCAAGCAGCCTTCAAGAGTTCACTGCCTGATGTTATTAACACCAATATTCTGTTGTACTTCGCAATCTGACTTTGCATTGAAAGATTAATCAACTATTGCTTTGCTGTTATTGAAGAAGTCTTTGTACTTGTAATTTGTAATAAACACTGGTAGCAACTTCCTATTACCTTTTGCCTACCAAACAGTCTCACACGCGACGCTTTTAATTTGCTTTGTTAGATCAATTGCTTCTCTCAATTGGTTCGACCTCATTGGCCCCTTATAGTCAGGCTACTGCAAGACATTGTCCGTTTCGTTCGTTTACCCACGACACGATGTTACAACAAGGAAGTAATAAATACAGAAGTAAGTACTTTGACTCAGGTGAGTCTTCTTTTGGTTCGTTTACCTGACAACGTTAGCAATCTCAGGAGCTAGTTTGAGAACTTTGTGTTGAGTCGACGACGTGTAGAAACATGGACTTGGTCAATGTCAGGTTTGGGTAATTGACCACGCTCAGGAAACTCTGTGGTGTCAACATCATCTCATTCTGACGTCAGAGGGACAGTCAGGTCAAAAGCAATTGAGAGAGCACGATCTTGGTCTTTGGATCTCAACCACGACGCGGGACACATCGGAGTCTCCCTGCCTTTGGGGCCCGGCATTCAATGCCATGGTTGATTGTCGGACAAGTTTTCATCATGGACTTCATCAGGACAACCCAACCTGCCAAACCACTGGAACTTCGAGGACAGCGCCTAGACATCGCCTATGAGTAAGAGGGAGAAGATTGAAACTACTTCGAACTAGGGTGAGACTGTTCAAAATTAGTTGCAATTCCTTTGCTCTACCATTTATTCCTTAACGCCCTTATTGCTACCAATTTTCAATGAAAATGCATTGGTTATTTTCAAATTATTTTAACACCAAATTCATATTCATTATCTTGTCTAATTTTGCTCATGGTTCTAGTCACCTAAGACTAGTGGTGGAAACGCCCCCATTTAGTATGTGCTTTATCGCTATAAATTGGTATTGTTATCCCGAACCTCTTAGGTGCCTCTCGTTTCTATCCCGACAGTTAAGTGGTGTCGGAACACTTGCTTCCCTTTCTCCGGATAGTGTGCTCGCCGACGGACGTCATCTCTCAAAACGTGAAGAGCTAAATGATCTTAGATGCCGAAAACTCAGAAATATAAATTCTAATCCTAATCATTATGTCAGATGTATTTTATAATGTGCTTATTCGCCGTTGATCAAGTGGCTGGAGAGCTCACCTTTATTTGCATGGTCTTGAATTTGTTTCCGGGATCAAGAGCATTAAATTTTAATTACTGTAGTTCCAATTCCACCTTTAGCTGTAGATGTACGTTTTATTTAGCCTTGTGCTCAAAAGCTACGCTGAAGTATTCATGGCTCATTGTTATAGCCATAAGTCTTATGCTTATGGCTTATTTCATGTGTAAAAACTAACAAGAACAATATGTCTAGGCCTCATATAAATTTAAAATGACCCTTTCAAGAACAAGCTATAACACAATTATTTAAAAATTAGATTCAAGTCATTTTCAGACAGCTCCTGACAGTTTACTAATTTCTAAGTGAAATTCATTAATACGGTTACTGAAGTTTTTACTTAGAATAATTTCCTACTTTTAATACAGAGTTTCTTGTCAAAGAAAATCTTTCTCAAATTCATTGCGGGAAGTATATTGACTTGAGTTGATTTTGAGTTTAGCGTCCGTTTCAGCAATGAGGCTATATGGGCCGTGGACCTACCGATTAACGTGGAATCCAAACCATACGAGCTCCAGCCAGGAATCGAACTCTGGTTTCCCACTCCAAAGGCGCGTACGCAAGCCGCTTAGCCACGAAGGAACTCTACAAGAAGTGCAAATTGCTCTTGCAATGATCTTCATTCCGCGCATTGAGTCCAAATTGCAATCAAAGTTTTAATAGTTCTTCCGCTCAACTTCCTCACACAATTATCATTTACTAGAGTCCCAGTGACATATTGGTGGTTTTCGTTATTGGCAGTGAACATTCCTTCAAATATTATGCTAGTAGTTACGACACTAATGTTAACTATCAATTGATTTGGAATTTACAATTCGTATAAGTAAAAACATGCCCAGTGAGTTTGTGTTTGAAGGTAGTGGACGAGCAATATGAAGGCACTAATTGCTGTGGATATTAAAACGTACTTAGAGACACTATTAGCTACGTTTATATCTGTTAATGGTCATGTTCATGGCTTATTTCGTGTGTAATTAGCTTCAGATTTATATGCAAAAAATTACCCCTACATACCTATACAAGCAATAATATGTAAAATGTGTTTATGATATTGACGTATAAATGTATATCAGATACTTTAATTCTTCCATATAATTACTGTCTACAATTAATTTTAATGTTCAATAGCAGAAAATAAGAACTATATGTGTATTATTCACACAAACACAAAGTTTTGAATCTACCTTGAACATGATAGCAACTTCTATTTGAAAACAGTGATCATATCTTAGAATACTGAACAAATGTTGCTGATTTTTCGTTTCTCTGATTGACGCTAATAATATTTCTTTATGGTATTTTACGGAATACTGAAAGCTTGATTCTTTGCAAAGAACGGAATGCAGAAAAAATTATTTCTTTATCAAAATGTTAAACGAATAGATGTTGTTATTGTTCATCTAAACATAGCAAGTTTTAAAGCTGAAATAACATTTGAGTAACTACGAATATTGTGAGGTTTCACGTGCTTGCACCACCACGAGCTGGCTGTAAACACACTTCAGACGATAATCACAAAGAACAAGTCGTCATCCATCGCGAACGATCGGCAAGTAACTTAGATTCAACTAGTCAGCACCAGAAGGCATGAATCTTTAATGATTGATCATATACTACTCTCTAAGACGCCTGGTCAACGAGAGGTACTTATCCTATACACTCTAAGACACCTGGTCATTGAGAGACTTCTTAACCCCCTCTTTAAGACGCCTTGTTATTGAGAGGAACCTGTCTTATACTCTCTAAGACGGACAGTCACTGAAAGAAAGTTACCTACACCTTGGCTACAAATATCTTGATTCCTATCGCCCTAAGACGCATAGTCATTGAGCGCTTACTAATTCACTAGCAATTCACCAGGTTATTTAGAGAAACTTTATTTTTATCTATAATGTTTATTACTATTGTATACAAGAGGAAGCTTTTACAATAAAAATAGTTGATCAGAAAGTCCAAACTCCCGTGTACTATCTTTTAGCTCTACCTTCCCCCCCCCCCCAAAAAAAATAGAAATCTTTACAATATTGATATTGTTGGAAAATATTGTAACATATACACATAGTATTTCTTATAGAACACAGAATATTAACGTTAAACAAGGATACGAGTGAAAAGTGACTTCGGTAAATATCACGATAAACAAGCTATAAGCCAGGAAGAACAAGTCTCACATTAAGGAATAAGTGGAAATTTTAAGTATTGCATTCAAAAATAATAGTGGCCAAGCTTCACGATAAACAAAGAGGTAAATGTCTCAAGTCAAGTCTCACGTTAAACGAAGAGAAACCGGAGATTGGTAATGCTCACGTTAAACAAAGAAATAAGTCGAGCACAGAGATAAATGGACGTTGTTAAACATTATATTAAACGAAGAGAACAATCGAGGCGAGCAGGTCTCACATATGAGTCTAAACAAACATATGAGTCAAGGTAAGAGAATCTGACGTAAAAAAAACAGGACAATCAAGTTGGTCAAGTTTTTGGTTAAACACAGAGAAATATGGAGGAAGTAAGTACCTCAATAAAGAAACATAGACACAAGTTGAGTAGGAAAGTATCACGTTAAAAAATATAATATAGATCAAGGTTTAACATTCTCATGTTCAACAACTAGATAAATTGAAATGGGAAGTTTTACGATAAACAAATATAACAATGGATACTTTCAAGGCTCTCTTTGAACGTATAATGTTAGATATTGTATACGACTCTCTCTCTCTCTCTGTTGACCAATTTTGGCATTTTTTTCTGAATCGCTAGCTGTGCTTGGGCTAATAGTCGATAGTGGAGATCCAAGTCTATTGTTCTGTCCGACGGCAATAGTTCATGATGCAGGACGCCCTTCTAATCCCACCAAACGCACAACATAACCTTCCTCATCGTAAGTGTAAGTTTTCCTGTAGACTATACAGCTTTTCACTTCAAAAACGAATATTTTTCTCTCATTGATGTAGGTTATCCACGTTTCATCACTCGTGATCAAGCGCTTCAGAAGTGGCTTGAGATTGCTACATTTTTAGTAGAGATTTGCGGATAAAACTTCGAACGAATAAGTGTTTTAAGTAACACCATGTACCATTATGTCGCATCGAGCTTAGTTTTCTAGCAAGCTTTCACCATAACTGTTTAGTGATGATGTTTAGGAAATTGTCAATGTCATCACTGTTCACATGTCAATCTTGCTCGATTGTTTCAAGAATACCATTCACTTTTACTGTGGTTTGTCGCCTACTGTGACTAGGATATTAGACACCTGAACATCGAAATTTGCAGAACGAAAGAGATTTAACTATATTTTGGTTGTTGCTTTCGATAAATTATATTGCTTATAAACAGTGCATATTTCTTGAAGGGCCTGCGTAGCATTTTCGCCTTTATCGAAATAAAATTTTAAAACTTTTAGTTTTGTGGGAAGTTAATTCACCATACACCAAATTATATTAATTTCAATAGTTTTTCCACTTCTAGTAATTTTAACTTTCACCTGTAAAACGTCGTTACGTTTGACACGCTGTGACTCATATACATTAATATTTGGGACACTAACATTATTGCATGAGCAAGAAGAGCAAGAGGTGTTTTGACCTCCTCATGTAAATGTACCTTCACGAGTCTCAAGAGTAACGTATATACTGGTATAAGTGGAGGTGGATAAAGTCTCTAAGCTAAAATTAGATCTAAATAGAAGTTGTCAAGTATTACTTAAACGAAAAGATAAGTAAAAGTGGGCAAACATAACGCTTAAGCGAATATGTACTTGAAATTTGGCAAGTTTCAGCTCATACAAATCAAAATTACAGATTTCCAAGTCTTATGTTAAACGAAGAAACAAACTTAAGTTGTCAAATTTTATATTAAACGAAGAGATAAATAGAGACGAGTAGGTTTCAGTTGAACAATGATATAAGTGTAAGTAGGAAAGCCTTACAAAAAAGGAAGAGATAAATGCAGACAATTAAGTATTAAGTTAAACGATCAGAGAATTGGAGAAGGGCAGCTCTCAAGTTAAGGAATTGCAATTTAAGATGGGCAGGGCTCACCTTAAAGAAAAAAATAAGTGCAAGTAGAAAGTCTCACGTTAAAGAAGGATAAGAATGGAGATGTTTTAGTTTCACGTTAAACGAAGAGAAAAAATGGAGATGGGCAAATCTCGAATTAAACAAAGATATAAATGGGGGCGAGAACAATTTTACTTTAAATGAAAAAGTTAACTTAAGTGAGCAACTTTCATATTTCATGAAAGCAAAAGTGGAGGTTGACAAATCTCATGATATAAACAGTATATATCTTGTGTTATTACCATAATAAACCAATACTGTTAAAGTTGCAGCAGAATTTTCAGTTACCTTCATTTTATTGAGGATTTTACAATGTTAGTTATAGCATAAGCATTTTTTTACTTTAATTAACAAAATTATTTCTAAGATTTCCCTTGATTACAAGTTGTATCTATGTGTGACATTGTTGTTAGTGTGTGTGACACTAAATAATGATAGATACAACGTATTACATACCAGTTAGTAGTGTACTTTGTTCCATGTGCAGTACACAAATAAATTCGTTCAGTTAATACAAACTAATAATCTATTATAAGCAATTAACGACGTGTCTTTTAGGGTCATACAAAATTTGTTTTAATCGATTTTTTCGAGAGTGATGGACGAGATATTCGTCCAAGTACCCTATTCTGTTTAGATTGTTAGCATCTATTCATTAATACATTTTTCACATTTGGACATATTGAAATTAAACAAAAAATAAAGTTTTAGCAATAATCAGAAATTTAGCCTATATCTTATTAACATTAATATTGTAATATTCGATACAATAACGTTACACAAGTTGTTCCTAACTTTTTTATTATAGAAAGACTTTATACAGTTTGTATACAATATTACAAATAAGTAATTCTCTAATAGTTTTTTCCTCTATAATTTGGACCTCCTACCCATTGCAGCTCTGATGTTTAAAGTTTGTTGGATAAGAACAACCCTGCCCATTGCAACTCGGAAATGGATAAGGAACCTCTTGTTCTTTGCAACTCGGAGATTGCGATTGTATCTCCTCCCCGATGCAACTTGGAGATGGGTAAAGTACATCTTACCCGTTGCAGTTCAGAAGTAGGGTTGGTATATCCTGCCCGTTTGAAGCAGGCAGATAGGTAACAATACCTCTTGCCCGTTGAAGTTGATAAGTAAAGTTAGAGGAGTCTCTATGTCCCGATGCAGCTTGGAGATATAGGTAGGATATGACTAGTTAACGACTGATCTTCTCCCTCAAGGTGTCCGTTTTTATAGCCAGTCTTTGGAGTCGGAGCCTGTGGAGGGGTAGAAGGAGTACTGTTCGTAACTCTTCGTGTCCTGTTCGAGTTCCATCGGTGACAGCATCCGTCGCCTGCTTGTTGATACTTGTGCCAAAGCATCTGGTTTTCTTTATTAATATAAGAATATATTGCAATATGTATTGTCATCTTGGTAGCATTATAATGAAACTATACATCAAAAATAGTTTCATATTAACCCTTTAACAACCATGAGGCATCAACGCTATTCCTCACTGTTTTTATAAACTTGTGCCGCGTGGCACTTATGGATGCCTCACGTTTTTTTTTTCCAAGATTATACATATGCAGTACGCAGAATCGATCCAAATAAAATTAGAAAAATCAAAATTATGTTTTAGCCCCAGAGATATAGTTTTTGGTAATACATTGTGGCAGGTAAAGGGTTAATAGGTAGTGTGGTATTTGTACAATATCAATCTTTAGGTTTACAAAAATAATATTTCTGAAGATTTTCTTGAGAAACTACACATGATGGTTTACACCCAATCTTATTTTATTCAACTCAGTGGAATTTGTAAATGTCTTATCTTTAGACAATTGAAGGGTTTGGTGCAAGAAGGAGGCAGCTCCACTTTGTGCCGCTATTGAGTTGCACACCCTATTACATACAAAAGAAAAGAACGCTTCGTTTGGTACAAGAATGAGGCAGCTCCACCCGCTAGTTCCAAAGAAATGCGGCAGACGGAGGAGTTTGCGTGAAAACCGAGGCAGCTCCAAAACGTTTTGTTTTAATTTGCTACATACGGTACAAAGTGGAGCTGCCCCCTTCTTGCACCAACCCTTCATTTTTTTTTTACTTTAATACTAATAGCATAGTAACATTTGACAATAGACCCAAAAGTAGGGAAGAACATTTATGAATATATTTAATAATTGAATTCGTCGTTTAATAGTTGAAATTTCCACACTTATGTTATTAAAAACAGATTTTTTAATGATATTGACCGAGTATGTTATATATACAGGGGACATACTTTACCACTGCTGCTACTATTTAGTGCGTAATCAAACCTACGTTGAAACCTCATTTATTCAGCCAATTTAAGATTAGTATCAAACCATCTTTCAACTGCCTACATGAAAAGAAAGCAAATGTATGTAATTTAGTATATGTATCATATAGCGGGAAGCAAAAGCTAACAACCCTACCTAATGTTTACTTTTAACGCATTATACATGTGTATGTGCTTGTGGTGCAATTTTAGATAACCCTGGCATTGAAGTTTACTCACATTATCTTGCTACTTTCACTTTCGTTATACACAAAAGTCTGTATTAATTGCCAACATAAATTTGCCTTGTGGATGACTCACAAGAATAAATTCTGCTATGTTTATAAACTCTGTATAATAAACTTCATAGTAATGAAACTCTAGCATGTTAGAGCATGCCTTTTCGATAATCAATTATTCACTTACGAATAAGAAAAAATAAGGGTAAATCATTAAGGTATCGACAATAATGTGATATTCCTTGTAGGGCGTTGCAACAAGTTCGACAAAAGTTTCCTTTGTCATAACGTGTGCTATATTGGCTAGCATAGCGAAAGTGAACTTATTTACATTTTTACTTACAATTTCAGTTACGGTCAGAAGACCAATTTACATTACGGCCACAAACATACTACACACGGGAAGAGTTTATTTTCTTTTTTAAAAGGATGATGCTTTAAAAACGTTTTCCGGCCTATTTTGCTGTATATTCAGTAGTTCAGTATTTAAATCATTAACTTTATTAAAAGCGTCTTGAGAATTTACAAAGGAATCATGGAAGTAAATTGTTAAGGCAATAACAATTGAAGGTACGATTCAGTCATTCGCCTGTTGAAATTGAATATTAAATATTTGTATAGTGTTGCAGTATGTGGTGTTTCAGCTGAAATAAAATGTGAGGTACGAAAATAACGAAAAGAGCATTGAACCTACTATTCCTCGGAATCCCATGATAGTGGATTCTGAGAGATCACTCGATAATATTAAATGGGATGGTATGTCGTAAGATAGATCATTGTAAAATGTTTAGGCAAAATTCTAGCTTGCATGTAATTAACTCATTATCAATAACATATCCTATGTTTCACTTTTAATCAGCTATTATTAAGGCTATGCAAATGCATAAACTAATTCTGTCACTAATCTTATTTCAAAATATTTTAGAATTATCAACATAATTTATACTATACTTTACGTAGGTCTTTTCATTTAATCATAAACAGAAATTTCGTTCTAAAAATAATTTTAGCTTCTAAATTTCTCCATTGTAAGATTTTGCAAAGGACATTTTTATTATAATACATATGAGTGTCTCGGACAAGCATAATGGTAGGTACCGCTTCCTGTGAAATTGAGTTATTAGGTAAAATAGTTTAGGATCGAACCACAGAACAGTTTAAGTTTGGAAGTGTACCTACAGACGACAGGAAAAACTTATTTGGTAGTGCCATTGCATTAAATCAAATGGGAATGTTATACCTTGTGTTCCAGTTTACTCGAAATGTAGATAATGTTACACCATCATGTTTTTCCGAGCCGCTTATATACTCGTAGATCGGAGAAACAAGTAACTTTTGTATGACAAATGTGTTCACGTGGAGCACAGTTTAGAGAGTCTCCACGGCTAAAGAGTAACGGAAGCAATGCGAATAATGGGTTCTACTGGGTTTCGGTTCAGGAATGAGAACCGATTTTATCGAGAAGCTAATCTGGGTGCGAAATCCAAAACATATTCGTGTCCGTTACAATTATTAACCCTGATATGATTTATAATTACTGACGACCACTGTAGATCAATGATAGAGTGTTTACCTCTGGTGCGTGAGCTGCAATCCCTAGTTTGATCCCCGTCTAATTAAGTTTATAGTGGACTTCATGTGTGTGGATTTATGGTACTCGCGTTTCCTCTATCATTTTAATTCCACAAATGTTCTAATCATAATTCACTTGCCTTAACCATCTATCTCCCTTAGCCTAAAGAACATAATCTGTGAGGTTAAACTGAAAAATATAATTACTGGACGTTATATTAGAAACATAATACCCTGAAACAAAATGTATATATCACATAGAATATCATAGAAAAACCTCATAATCAGAACAAACTAGTTTTGTGCTTCGGAACATTGCACAGTTAATAAATGTCCGCATTTCTGCTATTATTTATTTCGAACTCGTGACTACCTGCTAAAGGACAACTAATCACTTTTTCTAATGTCCTTAATTCAGATTCTCAAAAATCTCTTTTTTTCCAAAATTTTAGACTAAGACTCTGTGAATTAGTCGTTAAACTTTCATTCATATGAGTGATTTGTAGAACTTTAAAATCTGGAAGTTCTTTATTCGCAATTGGATACCAAAAGTTTAGTGTGTTCGATTTATATGTAGTGTCCCTTTCACCACCATACTATATAAAACATGAAGCTGCAGCTTAACATAAAATACAAACCACATGAGTTACAGCCGGAAATCTGACACGTTGCTAATATACAGGGTGTTTCAAAACAACATCCACAACGTTTGAGAGGTGATTCCTGATACAAAGTTAAGACAAAAACTATAGACAAACCTGGGTGCACAAATGCTTCCTTCGGGAGTTATAGGTGCCGAAAACATGAAAAACTGAAATTAAAATAGCCATAGCTTCAATACTATGTTAACCACCGTAGTCGGGTCAAGACTTCACTTAGCAAGACTTCACTTAGCTTGTGAAACATGTAGTTTTTAGATAGCATACATATTAGGTCCTAAGTGAAGTGGAGACCCGACTACGGTAGACCCCATAGTTTAGATGCTATGGACCTTTAAAGTTCATTCTTTATGTTTCCGGCAGCCTATAACTCTGAAAGAAAGCATTTGAGCACCCAGGTTGGTCTATACTTTTTGTCTTATCTTGGTGTCAGGAATTACCTTCCAAACGTTGTTGGTGTTGTTTTGAAACCTCCTGTATATTTCTTTACGGATATAAAATGAAACCTATTCATAAACATTTAGTATTAACGATCTTTAAATTCTTGTGACGAATTGAGAACGCAAATCTCTAAATTTAACTGGAACAATGTGGTTTAAAGGGTTAAGCTTTAACGCCAATTACTGAAAAAATATTGTCGCTCATACATGTTTCAAACGAAACGCGTATTATATTTCACTTTTATTGTTATTTAAGATTATATTAGATTGATACGAATGAAATATCCACCCAGAGTTCGTCATTTAAAAAGCCTAAAAATATTACAATACCTCGTTAAACAAAACAGTCGTCATCTGCAAGGTCCGCTCCTGCCACCGCTTAACCAATCACTGAATTCCATGATTAAATATGTTTGAAGTCTGTGATGTGGAAACTTGTACTTTGCACTTCCCTTTCACGAGGAAAAATCTTATTTCTGAAGAAGTGATCGAAATGCCGGAAAAGGTAGTAGGCAATTGAGAGAGATATCGGGAAAATCTGGTGTGTGAGGAAGGGTGTCATGCTGCAACTCGTGAAGAGCGTACACTTTGTTTTCGGCCACTGTGGATGAGCAGTGTTATGTAATAACCACATGATGTTTGTTGACCATTGCTGGATATTTGCAGACAGCATTGATGCATTTCGTGGAGTTTAGGACTATAACATTATAAAATTAACTGAGAAAGATATAATTGACCACTGCCACCATACACCACCATACAAGCAACAGCACCTACATGCTATGGGGTGATTTAGAAAACCATCCTGGTTGTTAACAACAATTAAATTGTATCAGCATATCTACTTTGCATATGAAGTGTTAATGCAATACAGAAACTTTTCAGAACTTATACACTCAAGAAATTGCACATCTCCAGACGCCGAACGATAGAGATATTGTGGATGCCTAACTCTGCTTTGGCACGTGGGCCGATGCAAAACTTCGTGCGGTTCTTATATTTTATATTTAATTTTATTCTGCTATTCTGTTAATAAAATACAAATACAACATAGACATAACATTAACATATTCTACGAGTGTAACAATACATTGCATACATTTTACTGTTACTCACATTAGCTCACAATCATTCAGTGATGTATTCACCTCCACTATCTATGACCTTCTGCCAACATTCAGGTAGCAGTTCAACGCCTCAACTCTAGAACTGTTCTGGTTTTGATTGGAAGAAATCTGTTAGTCATTGGTCAAGAGAAGTTTTTCTGTGCTGTTCTTTCAGCAATTGCTTCATTCTCGTACACTGCACAAATTGTTCTCGCAGCTTCTACTGCACTGGATCCTCGGTCAAACACGGAGAGTAAAATGCGACGGAAATTATCACTTTTCTCAACTTGTAACCCCATATTAGTTTATCTGAAATATATACAATAATATGTTCACAATCAAGAAAACCTGTGTTTCACAACACACAAATTTAAAACTACGATAAAACTACGGAATAACTATGAACAATCCCTTCACAGTGCATTGTTGCCAACCCAAAAGAAAACAGCACGAACTTAGGCATACTCAATACTTTTCAAAATGTCCGTGTCTGCAGTGTTCCTGAGGTTATCTTAACATGACGATAATCGTTGCCCACGGGGTTTATTTTGCAGTCCTATGAGATTGGCACATTTGTGAAAGAACGGTAAATAATACATTCCTTCACAAAATCTACACCAAGCGCTTCGTTAATATTTCTTTTAATGCTTAGCTATGTATAAGGTCCAAGTTTGAATTCGTAACGAAAAATCACACGAAAATTATATGATCTGCATGGTACGTTTTCACACTACCTTGTTGAACAACGCATTTCTTCCCTTCTGAATACCTCAGCATGTTTGATGGACGTCTACAGAGTTTCTGGTGTCAGGTAAGTGCCATAACTGTACTGTATTGGTGAGATGAAACTCTATCCATCACGACTCTGGAACTCACTAAAGAAATAATAAACACTTCTGACCAGAGTATATACACTTGTTTATTAAAAACTAAATTCTAGTGTAACAGTTTCAACAACGTAACGTTGTCTTCATCAGACACTAACTGAAAGAGATATCTTAGAGCGCAGTTATATATACTAAAAGTGAAAGTCCTTGTGTGCATGGGAAGCCACCTGGGTCGGACTTCCCCGGGCGTCATCTTCCGGCCACCTGCCCTGACTTAATTACCCTCCCACCTGTGTTATTCTTTTCCAGACACACCTGTTGTTTATCCTGACCAATTGCCTTAAAACATTTTCTCTTAATCTACCTCCGATGCCTATTAGAAATAAATAACAGACTATACTACATACAACTGATTATAAATACAGCAATACAAATATATATATATATATATATAGACATAAAAATAAACTATAAAATATAACAATATAAAAAACTCTATATAACTATATACAATATTAAACTATAACAATATATATACTATTAAATATATGAATATAAATTATATATAAAACTGTTCAATCTTGTTTTTTCCTTTCAATTTGTTCTAATAATTTATCCCATAGATCATGTATTAACAGTCCACTTGTCCAGTTCATTAATTTGTCACTTTTCTCTTTCTTTATTCTTCGTGCTTCCTTCCATTTTCTTATCATTGGTCTATTCTCCTTTTCTAGCCCCTTTACACCTTCCCAATCTATATCATGTCCCGTTTCTTTAACATGTTTATATATGGCATTGTTTTCTCTCTTAAGTCTCACATCATCCCTATGTTGTTTAATTCTCTCCCTAAGTTTTTTCCCTGTTTCCCCTATGTATATCATATCACAATCCTTACACGTCACTTTATACACTACACCTTCATCTTTCTCACATATTTCCTTCGTTCTACTTTTCGCTTTCTTGATCATTTCCAAAATTCTTCTTCCTCCTTTTCTGTACGTCTTCACACCACCTCTTCTAAGTAAGTTCTTTAGTACTTCTGTCTTCTCCCCGATGCTCTCTATCCCGTGCCATTTGTTCTCCTCCTCTTCCTTTCTCTCCTTTCTCCTTCCTTTCCTTCTTTCCTCTTCAATTCTGTTCTTCCTTAACTTCTGTCTGTTGTACCCGTTCTGCTCTAGTAAACTGTGGAACTTCTCTATGTCCTCCTCCTTTTTCTCCTCTTCAGTATCTATTTCTTCTATTCTTCTCTCCATATTCCTTATGAAGTTTCTTTTGGTGCTGTAATCCACATCACTTCTTTCGTGGCAATAAACTCCTGCTGCACATTCTTTCCTATACCATCTTGTTGTAAATCGTCCATCTTTTCTCTCTATAGTCATGTCCAGGAAGTTTATAATGTTGTTGTTCTCCACTTCCATTTCCAGTCTTATCCCTTTTTCTTCATCTTCAACCTTCTTTACGAATTTTTCCAGTTGTCTCTTTGTTCCTCTCCATACTCCCAAACAGTCATCCACGTATCTGCAAAACAATATTAGGTTGTTTCCACCTTCTTCTATCACTTTCTGCTCCCATCTGTTCATCACCAATTCTGACAACACTGGGCTTAATCTTGAACCTATACTCAGTCCTTCCTTGATCTTGACTAGTTTGTTCCCTATCGTACAAAAACTATTGTCCCATATTACTCTCAAGGCTTTCACTATCTTCTCTTTCTTCCAGTCTCTTATTTCTCTCCCTTTCATCTCATCTTCTATGACTTTCACTATGTAATCCCTCTTTATACTCGGAAACATTGCTTTAACGTCAATACTAAACATAATTGTTTTCTCCTTCTTATTTCCTATACATTCTAACATTCTTTTCACTTCCTCCGTATTCTTTACTCGATGACTCTCTTGACCTATCCGTATCTCTTCTGCTATTTTTCTTAACTCTTCTTCCAATGGTTCTAGACAGTTTCCTCTACAGTCCAACACTGGCCTTAGCTTAATCTCTTCCTTGTGAATCTTCGGGAATCCTTTCATCTTTGGAATCCTTCCTTCTTCCTTTACCCACTTTTTAAACCCTTTTCTTCTTCCATTCTCCACCACTTCCTTGAGTACCTCATCCTTAATCTTCTTCTCTCCTATGACTTCGTATGTTTCATCACAAAGATCATCCAATTTTCTTTCATACCATTCTTTCTGCATCACTACCACTGCACCTCCTTTGTCCGCTTGTTCAATAACCACGTCTTTCCTCTTCCTCAGTCTTTTTAAGCCCTCCCTTTCTTCTTTCCTAAGGTTCCCCTTTCTAACGTAAGCATTCTGTCTCACTATCGCCACCGCTCTCCTCCTTATTCTCTCTCTCTCTTCTTTGTCTTTCACATCCATGATAGCTTCTTCTACTGAAAACACTACTTCTTTGAAATCCACTTTTTCGTCTTTCACTTTAAATTTGTGTCCCAGTTTTAAGAACTTTCTTTCTTCCTCCGTTATATCCACATTTCCTATAACTACCACTCTGTTCTCTTCACCAATTGTCTTATTCTCTTTTTCCCATCCTAATATTTCTCCTTTCCTCCGTAATCTTAGTCTCTCCTTTTCCCTAAAACTATTTTCCCATTCTTCCAAATTCTTTACTACACTCTCTCTTGCAAACACTGATAGTCTATCCACTATCTCGGACCACATTCTCTTGGTCACTTTGTCACTCTCTTTATTTTCTTTGGTCCTTTTTCTTATCACGTCCCACACTAACTCTTTTTCTAACTTTTTAACTAGTTTCTTGTATTTCACTGAATCACAATGCACACCTTTCTTGTTCACTCTCAATCCTTTGGGTGTTGTGTTCTCCTGTAGACACTTTCTTAAGAACACTATCTGCTGCTCCTTTGATATCTCTTTCCTTCTCCTGTCCTTCCACCTATCTATCCTCTTTTTCAGATTCAGAGGAATTTCACATGCAACTCTATCCATCACGACTCTGGAACTCACTAAAGAAATAATAAACACTTCTGACCAGAGTATATACACTTGTTTATTAAAAACTAAATTCTAGTGTAACAGTTTCAACAACGTAACGTTGTCTTCATCAGACACTAACTGAAAGAGATATCTTAGAGCGCAGTTATATATACTAAAAGTGAAAGTCCTTGTGTGCATGGGAAGCCACCTGGGTCGGACTTCCCCGGGCGTCATCTTCCGGCCACCTGCCCTGACTTAATTACCCTCCCACCTGTGTTATTCTTTTCCAGACACACCTGTTGTTTATCCTGACCAATTGCCTTAAAACATTTTCTCTTAATCTACCTCCGATGCCTATTAGAAATAAATAACAGACTATACTACATACAACTGATTATAAATACAGCAATACAAATATATATATATATATATATAGACATAAAAATAAACTATAAAATATAACAATATAAAAAACTCTATATAACTATATACAATATTAAACTATAACAATATATATACTATTAAATATATGAATATAAATTATATATAAAACTGTTCAATCTTGTTTTTTCCTTTCAATTTGTTCTAATAATTTATCCCATAGATCATGTATTAACAGTCCACTTGTCCAGTTCATTAATTTGTCACTTTTCTCTTTCTTTATTCTTCGTGCTTCCTTCCATTTTCTTATCATTGGTCTATTCTCCTTTTCTAGCCCCTTTACACCTTCCCAATCTATATCATGTCCCGTTTCTTTAACATGTTTATATATGGCATTGTTTTCTCTCTTAAGTCTCACATCATCCCTATGTTGTTTAATTCTCTCCCTAAGTTTTTTCCCTGTTTCCCCTATGTATATCATATCACAATCCTTACACGTCACTTTATACACTACACCTTCATCTTTCTCACATATTTCCTTCGTTCTACTTTTCGCTTTCTTGATCATTTCCAAAATTCTTCTTCCTCCTTTTCTGTACGTCTTCACACCACCTCTTCTAAGTAAGTTCTTTAGTACTTCTGTCTTCTCCCCGATGCTCTCTATCCCGTGCCATTTGTTCTCCTCCTCTTCCTTTCTCTCCTTTCTCCTTCCTTTCCTTCTTTCCTCTTCAATTCTGTTCTTCCTTAACTTCTGTCTGTTGTACCCGTTCTGCTCTAGTAAACTGTGGAACTTCTCTATGTCCTCCTCCTTTTTCTCCTCTTCAGTATCTATTTCTTCTATTCTTCTCTCCATATTCCTTATGAAGTTTCTTTTGGTGCTGTAATCCACATCACTTCTTTCGTGGCAATAAACTCCTGCTGCACATTCTTTCCTATACCATCTTGTTGTAAATCGTCCATCTTTTCTCTCTATAGTCATGTCCAGGAAGTTTATAATGTTGTTGTTCTCCACTTCCATTTCCAGTCTTATCCCTTTTTCTTCATCTTCAACCTTCTTTACGAATTTTTCCAGTTGTCTCTTTGTTCCTCTCCATACTCCCAAACAGTCATCCACGTATCTGCAAAACAATATTAGGTTGTTTCCACCTTCTTCTATCACTTTCTGCTCCCATCTGTTCATCACCAATTCTGACAACACTGGGCTTAATCTTGAACCTATACTCAGTCCTTCCTTGATCTTGACTAGTTTGTTCCCTATCGTACAAAAACTATTGTCCCATATTACTCTCAAGGCTTTCACTATCTTCTCTTTCTTCCAGTCTCTTATTTCTCTCCCTTTCATCTCATCTTCTATGACTTTCACTATGTAATCCCTCTTTATACTCGGAAACATTGCTTTAACGTCAATACTAAACATAATTGTTTTCTCCTTCTTATTTCCTATACATTCTAACATTCTTTTCACTTCCTCCGTATTCTTTACTCGATGACTCTCTTGACCTATCCGTATCTCTTCTGCTATTTTTCTTAACTCTTCTTCCAATGGTTCTAGACAGTTTCCTCTACAGTCCAACACTGGCCTTAGCTTAATCTCTTCCTTGTGAATCTTCGGGAATCCTTTCATCTTTGGAATCCTTCCTTCTTCCTTTACCCACTTTTTAAACCCTTTTCTTCTTCCATTCTCCACCACTTCCTTGAGTACCTCATCCTTAATCTTCTTCTCTCCTATGACTTCGTATGTTTCATCACAAAGATCATCCAATTTTCTTTCATACCATTCTTTCTGCATCACTACCACTGCACCTCCTTTGTCCGCTTGTTCAATAACCACGTCTTTCCTCTTCCTCAGTCTTTTTAAGCCCTCCCTTTCTTCTTTCCTAAGGTTCCCCTTTCTAACGTAAGCATTCTGTCTCACTATCGCCACCGCTCTCCTCCTTATTCTCTCTCTCTCTTCTTTGTCTTTCACATCCATGATAGCTTCTTCTACTGAAAACACTACTTCTTTGATATCCACTTTTTCGTCTTTCACTTTAAATTTGTGTCCCAGTTTTAAGAACTTTCTTTCTTCCTCCGTTATATCCACATTTCCTATAACTACCACTCTGTTCTCTTCACCAATTGTCTTATTCTCTTTTTCCCATCCTAATATTTCTCCTTTCCTCCGTAATCTTAGTCTCTCCTTTTCCCTAAAACTATTTTCCCATTCTTCCAAATTCTTTACTACACTCTCTCTTGCAAACACTGATAGTCTATCCACTATCTCGGACCACATTCTCTTGGTCACTTTGTCACTCTCTTTATTTTCTTTGGTCCTTTTTCTTATCACGTCCCACACTAACTCTTTTTCTAACTTTTTAACTAGTTTCTTGTATTTCACTGAATCACAATGCACACCTTTCTTGTTCACTCTCAATCCTTTGGGTGTTGTGTTCTCCTGTAGACACTTTCTTAAGAACACTATCTGCTGCTCCTTTGATATCTCTTTCCTTCTCCTGTCCTTCCACCTATCTATCCTCTTTTTCAGATTCAGAGGAATTTCACATGCAACTCTATCCATCACGACTCTGGAACTCACTAAAGAAATAATAAACACTTCTGACCAGAGTATATACACTTGTTTATTAAAAACTAAATTCTAGTGTAACAGTTTCAACAACGTAACGTTGTCTTCATCAGACACTAACTGAAAGAGATATCTTAGAGCGCAGTTATATATACTAAAAGTGAAAGTCCTTGTGTGCATGGGAAGCCACCTGGGTCGGACTTCCCCGGGCGTCATCTTCCGGCCACCTGCCCTGACTTAATTACCCTCCCACCTGTGTTATTCTTTTCCAGACACACCTGTTGTTTATCCTGACCAATTGCCTTAAAACATTTTCTCTTAATCTACCTCCGATGCCTATTAGAAATAAATAACAGACTATACTACATACAACTGATTATAAATACAGCAATACAAATATATATATATATATATAGACATAAAAATAAACTATAAAATATAACAATATAAAAAACTCTATATAACTATATACAATATTAAACTATAACAATATATATACTATTAAATATATGAATATAAATTATATATAAAACTGTTCAATCTTGTTTTTTCCTTTCAATTTGTTCTAATAATTTATCCCATAGATCATGTATTAACAGTCCACTTGTCCAGTTCATTAATTTGTCACTTTTCTCTTTCTTTATTCTTCGTGCTTCCTTCCATTTTCTTATCATTGGTCTATTCTCCTTTTCTAGCCCCTTTACACCTTCCCAATCTATATCATGTCCCGTTTCTTTAACATGTTTATATATGGCATTGTTTTCTCTCTTAAGTCTCACATCATCCCTATGTTGTTTAATTCTCTCCCTAAGTTTTTTCCCTGTTTCCCCTATGTATATCATATCACAATCCTTACACGTCACTTTATACACTACACCTTCATCTTTCTCACATATTTCCTTCGTTCTACTTTTCGCTTTCTTGATCATTTCCAAAATTCTTCTTCCTCCTTTTCTGTACGTCTTCACACCACCTCTTCTAAGTAAGTTCTTTAGTACTTCTGTCTTCTCCCCGATGCTCTCTATCCCGTGCCATTTGTTCTCCTCCTCTTCCTTTCTCTCCTTTCTCCTTCCTTTCCTTCTTTCCTCTTCAATTCTGTTCTTCCTTAACTTCTGTCTGTTGTACCCGTTCTGCTCTAGTAAACTGTGGAACTTCTCTATGTCCTCCTCCTTTTTCTCCTCTTCAGTATCTATTTCTTCTATTCTTCTCTCCATATTCCTTATGAAGTTTCTTTTGGTGCTGTAATCCACATCACTTCTTTCGTGGCAATAAACTCCTGCTGCACATTCTTTCCTATACCATCTTGTTGTAAATCGTCCATCTTTTCTCTCTATAGTCATGTCCAGGAAGTTTATAATGTTGTTGTTCTCCACTTCCATTTCCAGTCTTATCCCTTTTTCTTCATCTTCAACCTTCTTTACGAATTTTTCCAGTTGTCTCTTTGTTCCTCTCCATACTCCCAAACAGTCATCCACGTATCTGCAAAACAATATTAGGTTGTTTCCACCTTCTTCTATCACTTTCTGCTCCCATCTGTTCATCACCAATTCTGACAACACTGGGCTTAAACTTGAACCTATACTCAGTCCTTCCTTGATCTTGACTAGTTTGTTCCCTATCGTACAAAAACTATTGTCCCATATTACTCTCAAGGCTTTCACTATCTTCTCTTTCTTCCAGTCTCTTATTTCTCTCCCTTTCATCTCATCTTCTATGACTTTCACTATGTAATCCCTCTTTATACTCGGAAACATTGCTTTAACGTCAATACTAAACATAATTGTTTTCTCCTTCTTATTTCCTATACATTCTAACATTCTTTTCACTTCCTCCGTATTCTTTACTCGATGACTCTCTTGACCTATCCGTATCTCTTCTGCTATTTTTCTAGAAAAGTAGAACGTTCTAGAAAAGTAGAACGAAGGAAATATGTGAGAAAGATGAAGGTGTAGTGTATAAAGTGACGTGTAAGGATTGTGATATGATATACATAGGGGAAACAGGGAAAAAACTTAGGGAGAGAATTAAACAACATAGGGATGATGTGAGACTTAAGAGAGAAAACAATGCCATATATAAACATGTTAAAGAAACGGGACATGATATAGATTGGGAAGGTGTAAAGGGGCTAGAAAAGGAGAATAGACCAATGATAAGAAAATGGAAGGAAGCACGAAGAATAAAGAAAGAGAAAAGTGACAAATTAATGAACTGGACAAGTGGACTGTTAATACATGATCTATGGGATAAATTATTAGAACAAATTGAAAGGAAAAAACAAGATTGAACAGTTTTATATATAATTTATATTCATATATTTAATAGTATATATATTGTTATAGTTTAATATTGTATATAGTTATATAGAGTTTTTTATATTGTTATATTTTATAGTTTATTTTTATGTCTATATATATATATATATATTTGTATTGCTGTATTTATAATCAGTTGTATGTAGTATAGTCTGTTATTTATTTCTAATAGGCATCGGAGGTAGATTAAGAGAAAATGTTTTAAGGCAATTGGTCAGGATAAACAACAGGTGTGTCTGGAAAAGAATAACACAGGTGGGAGGGTAATTAAGTCAGGGCAGGTGGCCGGAAGATGACGCCCGGGGAAGTCCGACCCAGGTGGCTTCCCATGCACACAAGGACTTTCACTTTTAGTATATATAACTGCGCTCTAAGATATCTCTTTCAGTTAGTGTCTGATGAAGACAACGTTACGTTGTTGAAACTGTTACACTAGAATTTAGTTTTTAATAAACAAGTGTATATACTCTGGTCAGAAGTGTTTATTATTTCTTTGGTGAGATGAGTTTCCTACGAGACGTCACAAACAGACACTTTATTCGCACTAACGCCTAATATAAATCTGTTTAGTTCGGGGTTCTGATGGACATCAATGGCTTTGTGTCAGAAAAATTCTCAGGTATTGCCTCCTACACAAGTTCCATAGCCAGGTGATTTTTAGACATAGTCAAATACATAATCGAGCAAATTGTAAAGTTATGGAAAAAAGAAGGTACAAACAGAAGAACTTAGGGAGAAAAGTGTACCGTTACATGCGAAAATCATAAGTTCATTTTCCATCCTTTCTAATTATTAAAGGTGGTATAATTAGCACAGTAGGTATCAAAACATAATTTTCTCTCGTTGTTTGTGATATTTTGCCATGGTAGTGTGTTTTTTTTTTATTTTAAATACCTACGAGTTTGGTTCACTTATGACTTCTAAAGATATATACAAGCATTATTGGATTTTGGCTGATTTCAAAAGGAAGTATGATTTTTACAGAGGTTCATTCATTTATTTTGATCTGAATTTGAGGGTGTTACTTAAGAAATGGTATGTTTCCACCATCAGTTGTGTTCGATCTGTTAACCACCATTACTGACTATTGCCCAGAGCAGAGTTAACATTGCAAGATATCGCGTTGCAGATGGACCATTGGTATTGTACTCCACTCCTCTTTACAAACTTCTCTCAGCCCGGAGACCGTGCGGACTCGACGATGGTACAAGTGCCGTTTTAGGAGTCCGAAAGCACAATAGTCCCTTAGGCGGTATATGGAATATTGACAGGGATATCAGAGAAGGGAATTGACACAATTCCAGTTTTATATCCCATACCACTATAGAATTCCAGCTATGTTTTCGCCGGTTAGCGGAATGCCTTGTCTCGGCACAGTTCAACTTATTCCACGTCATGTCCGTATAATGATGGAATTTCATGCTGATGCATTTCGTTCAGGATATGAGTCTGGTAGTAAACAGTATTGATTTTGATATTTCACTTCACGTTTCGGAGACGCAGTTTTCCCCTGTACTAGAAAGCGGCTATCATAAACCCTTTCGAGAAACTCTGCGCACTGCCGGAAGAATGTGCTACGAACTTTGACGTCAACAGGTCTTACAAACTTTACCACAGGCATCGACCAAACTTGTATTGCTCCCCAAGTTGATGGAGGTGCTGTCAAATGATTTCTTTACACATACTAAATTGTAGTCCCAGTTTCTCATATGTCTGGCCACCGTTTGCCTCAATTGTTGCCTCAAGAGCTTCATTTTGTACATGCGTTGGTCTTCCGATACGTGATGCATCTTATAGTGTTTCGTCACCGTCCTTAAACTTGTTAAACCGCCGTTGCACTGTTCTCGTATTCACGAGACCCTCACCAAAGGACTGGCATGTCCTCCACAACGTCTTCCGCAGTTTGAACTCGTACAGCATACACGCCATTAGGACGCTCTGTGGAAGTTCCATGTTCACTCTGTCTTTATACAATTGCATTGTGTAACTGAACTATTACAACCAGGTAATATATTGGAAATATCCACACTAACAACTGATCTTCGCCTTATCTCCATTCGCATTCAACTCATAGTTGTGAAGGCCAATTAAACACAGGCATCCACAAAAGCTATAGAACTTTCTTGGTTACTTTTATATTTCATTAGCCTGTGCCCTTTTTGCTAGTAATTCACTTCCCTCTTACAATTCGTACTTCCTACTGTGGGAATCACTGAAGGACTCATAGACATTTAATGATAAGGAGCAGAGTCTTACTGATTCATAATTTTTCTCTATACTGAAGAATTATTATTATATCTACGACTTTATTCTGATTTAAGGATAAAAGTATTCCATATAGGTCGTGAAAAACTGGTTTCTCCATTGTTACTTTCTGAATTTGTAACTCGTAGACTGGTCTTTTTTTTTTAAAGAAATCAAATCAATTGGGTTATAAAAACAGATGGAAAACAATATATTCTGAGGTTTTACCCTGTCTCGACAATATGAAGGACAGATATGTGAATGCCTCCATATCTCATTGAGAACGTCTGATCATATTGCTCGCTGCCGTAAGAAACGTTACTGTATTTTCTCCCCCTATTCTTTCTTTTCTCTTTTCTTTCCGCCATTCTGCTCCGTTCGAAAACATCAGTTATGCTTCGCCTTGGCATACTTCAACCTTTCAAAAGAAGGAAGGAACATTTTATATCATTGCAATGAGTAACGGCTCTCACTGGTTATCAGGAAGGGAAAAAGCGGTGGAAGACAATAAAAGAATTCTCGATTACAGTTGAATTTCAACCTTGAAAAATCAGTGTAGCAAACTAACTAGTGAAAGCGCAGAGCTACCGCACTTGAAAATGAAGTAAAATCAAAGTCCTATGACAATGCACCAAAAACCAACAAAAATAGTTTAATGATAATGAGTGAGATAGTTGAGGAAAGTGGAAGAAAACATGGAAACGTATGAGAAAAACGTGCACACGGTATTTGTTCACGACAAAAATTACTCAGCCTGAGCTGGGATCGAACCAGGTGTGAAAACTCTACCACGAGCCACCTCATAGGGTAGCCAAGTACTCGTAGGTATCCAGTATATCATGGGCGTACTTTCCTGCTAGAAGGGTAGACACACTCTTACTAGATATACATATATGCTACTAGGTAGCCAGGGATGAATTCCACAATTACTTAGTTTGAAGAAGCTAGGAATTCCAATTGTAACTATTGGCACATTTGATCCCCAAGTCTCTCCGTACAAGGTGACGTCTTAATTTGTGGTTAGGAACTTGCCCTTGACATCTCATACTACCATGTCCCCTGGTCGGGGTAGTGTATGCAACTACTCTTTACACTTCGAAGGATGCGACCTTTTTCTTCGTTTGCCACGTCAACGAGATAATCATTACCTGGGTACCTTATCTCAATATAACGCTAAGGGAACGGGTAAAACCCATGCTTACTATCCCAATTTTCCAGGGCTGATTAGGAAATTTCTTGACTGGAAATAGTAAGTAGTTTCAATATTCATAAATGAAAAGAAAAGCTTTTCAAGCAAGAACATATTTAATAGAGTTAAGAAAGTAATTGTACCATAAGGAACAGTAATTGACTGAAAGAAGAATTAATCAGTGGATTCATTGCAAAATTTCAATTGTTCAGCACCCATTTCGAGTAACTTCATGATTTTTGTTTGTTACAACCTTAACTTGTATTACAATTATCACTAGGTTGTTAATGAGTAGTCATGTACTTCTTACTATTTTAAAACAATGCAACTAGTAATTTTATTTACTTTTCCTCCTTGCTAATTTTGGCGCTGACCCATGACCAAGTGCGGATCCAGAGGACCATCCGCGCAACCGCTCCACCCACAGAAGAGGAAACCTTATTTTATACACAGGGTGTTAACGAACTATACTGACAAACTGTAAGAGGTGATTCCTTGCATCAAAATAAGAGAAAAAGTTCATATGCACCTATGGGGAAAAGTGCATAGTTTCAGAACTAGAGCTGTCCAAAATCGCGAAAAACTCAAATTTCAATAGGCCCTATTTCGAATTCTAGAAACTGTGGATGGTGGTCCTTATCAGCATAAAGGAAGTCGCACATACGGAATCTCTCTACGTTTGACTTTTTTTTTTTGTGATATACTTAAGTAACGCTAACGGAAACGTACAAGCATATCGAATTTCAAATTTTAATTCCAATTCCAAGTACCTAAAATATGAGATTCTAAATCCAAAAAAAAAAAAGTGTTCAATTAAATAACATGGAGAATTTCTTCATCCTCCCTTTAGACCCTCTAAAAATTAAAAATAATAACTGTTGGCAATTTTCCTGCGGGCTAGCACTTGACAGCTACAATCATTCTAAATTTCAACTTTCCTCTCAACTGGAAGTACCCCTTTATTTTATGTCAGTTCATGTATTCAGGATAGATGTAACAAAAACTTTCAACATATTAACTCCCGGAACTCAGATTGGATTTCAATGACGCTTTGCTGATACATTTAGTATCTTAATATTGCGGTCCAGTTCGACGATGAGTGTCGTAGGTGCAAGAAGGAGCTAACCTACTTACCATATAGATGTGGCAATGATTATGGAGCTAGAAAGATGAAACAAACGTCACTCGCAAGCTTTTGCACAACTGAACACAAACAAATGAGGTCCTAATTGCTGCACCATGCGTAGTTTTTGCGATCTAGCGTGAAACATATCCAAACATTTAAACTTTTCCAGGCTACGACCATCGTCAAACATGTGTATTCTTTGCGTTTTCTTTACAGACTTTTGCATCGTTACAGACTTATCTTTGCATTTTCAATATGTCCCCACTTTTTTCGGCATGTAATATTAGTCATGATTTTTTGTAATAGTTTATTCACATATAGAATTACTTTGTGGCCTAAGCAGCAATGTTTAGCACTTTGCCCTCCTGAGATATTGCACCCCAAAAATGACATCAAAATTATAAACTTCAACTTTCGGACTCCCATAAATCTACGATGTCAGTAGTATCATAACTGTGGATATTTCTACAAACTCTTTACATGCAATAGTATTAAGCACAAAACTTATGAACCCCCTACTTTATACCATTCCAAATTACAGCCCCTTTAAAAATGTAATTTTCTGTAGTTTTTCTGGTGATTTCATGTATTGGTTTGCAACCCTGCATATTTATTTAGAAGCAACGGTGTGTATTCTTCGTGTCCCTTATCTCTCCTGTAAACATTTATTTTTGTTTGCTGTTTGTCTGATTCTTACGTCCTGAATAACTCTAGTTTTCGTAAACGCTTGCAAATTACAAAAATTGGCATTCTACCGACAACAAAGATGGCAATTTGTTGGATTCAAATATACTTGTAAATAGGACAATATGAATGATGTTATTGACCTTCTCATATACACGGACACACTCAAACTATCAAATTTCTATAATTTTCGGAAATGGTCGAGCAACCTGTTCTGGACCACTTCGTATGGATTGACCCGATTTGAAGTACCAGATTTGTTTTAAAACATAACTACATGAATTTTTCCTTTCAATGTTTTACTGTAAATGTAAAAGTTTTCAACACCTTATTGTTACATTTTTATCTTTTAGGTTAAGTGAAGTAGCTGTATATATAGACTTCATTGCTCTCTGTAGAATCCAATATCAAAATTCTGTTAAAGGACTCTTACGATAGGCTACGGAAGTGAGAGGTTGCGAATTTTTTTACTCACTCATGATGCTAACTAAATAACTGTCGAAAAAATCTTACTGCAAGCTCATTCACCATTCTAAGATAGGTAATATTTTCAAACCTATTGTATCTTCATTAAACAATGATGAAACTGAAAACAGTTTTCCTCCATTACCAATTGTTTTCTACCTCGACCAAACAAATTGAAACTTCCATAAAACATTAAACCACAGTCACTGAGTAGTTAGCCATGTTAAAGTTCAAATAATAAACATTTCCGTAGTGTTTTGGACTTAGAATACTGAAAAATGCATTAATTTAATTTAAATGTCAGTTATATACTAAGCTGACTGCTTTTGTTTTTGTAAAACAAGGAATTTTATTGCACTGAGAAAATTTACGCCCCATCCGTTTTGAATCCTCGAAAATAGTACATCCTCCTACACGTTATTTTACTTCCCTTTTCAGTTGCTAAAGGGGTTACGTGTTTAGTTTGTAAACACAGCAACACCCACTTGAGTATGTGGAGTTTATATAAGTAAATAATCCTACATTTTCCAAAACTTTCCACATTAATCTAGCTGTTGTAAGTGACAATAAATGTAACCCGCCATACAAAAATATTTTTAAAGAAGGAAAACTAATTATTTTTTTCAAAAATTTGGTAAATTAAACGTTGATAAATTATATTATTGTAAGCTGCTTATATATATTGTATTTCCAATTTTACTATGCTGTGTAAGTACGTGATATCATAACGTGATCGCAACTATAAAATCCACCTATTCCAAATATTACGAAGCTAAATAATATAAACTAATGAATGACCAAATAACTAATAAAGTTAGGTACAAAGTCACCACTAATATCAGCAACTGATACCACTAATGGCATAACTAATTGTTTTTACGAAAATGTACTGACATCCGACGTTTTGAATGCAACGTCTGCATTCAAAACGTTGGATGCCAATACATTCATCTGACTGATAGCCCGAGAAGACTTACTAAAATTACGTCGCTAAGAAAATTTCACTGACATCCGACGGTTTGAATGCAACGTCTGCATTCGAAACGTTGGATGCCAATACATTCACCTGGCTGATAACCCGAGAAGACTTACTAAAATTACGTCGCTAGGAAAATTTCACTGACATCCGAAGTTTTGAATGCAACGTTTGCATTCGAAACGTTGGATGCCAATACATTAACCTGGCTGATAGCCCGAGAAGACTTACTAAAATTACGTCGCTAGGAAAATTTCACTGACATCCGAAGTTTTGAATGCAACGTCTGCATTCAAAACGTTGGATGTCAAAACATTCACTTGGCTGATAGCCCGAGAGGACTTACTAAAATTACGTCGCCAGGAAAATTTTAATTATTTCTTAACTAATTGTGGTTTCGTTGCAAATCTAAGTAGTCGTTTCCGCAATTTTGATGGTAGAAGATGAAAAAAAAACACTGAGAAAAAAATTGTAGACGGCGTACTTAAAAAGGTAGGTTACATGCGTAATTCCTGTAGTTTTTGGCCTTAACGTACAGCAGACGTATAACTAAAAACGCATGTTTTGTAATACATTCCGTATAAGTGTTCCATCTTTACGTACTTCCCTATGAAACAATATAGGAGGTCGGGATCTCACATACAAATGGACGTATATAACATATAGCTGACGAAGATAACATAAGTATATGCATGTGATATACAGAAAACTATTAGATATCAGACATCCTGCAATGGCATGATGTAAAAGCTAAGGGCAGTGCCTATGTAGCATACGGATAACGTATGCTCCGTACTGATTTCTGTAGTAAGCAAGAGGATGCCGTATATTTGTACACTATACCGCTGTCTGGAAAACGGATCTCTCAGTGTATATCCGAAGATTGTGCAGCCACTAAAAGGTTTGAACCCTATTTTCCTTCTTCTAGTGGAAGGTCAGCTGTGCACTATGAATATATGCTCCATTATCTATTAATTGCGAGGCAATCTCCGATACATCTAATGTTTCAAAAAAGAATGTAATCCTTCTGCCAATACCCTAATTTATTTGGAAGTACTGATGTTCCAATTACAAACTATATGGTTATTTCGAACATCTTTTAAATTGAAACTTACACAACAACTCTTACGACACTTTTCATCGTAGGATGTCTACATTATGATGAATTGCGATATGTCGATCACTTCCACATTCACTGTCAACCAACTCCGAAAATTGACAAAAGCGACTTTAAGCGGAGAATGCAACACGGCTCTAAAATTGTTAATGCACATGGTAAAATTTTAATTACGTTTTTCTACCATTTGTGGTTCTGAAAGCAGACCTTTCCTTTCGAAAATTCTTCAATACATTCCATAACTGTAAATACTGATGGGCGGTTCGTGCTGATGTATCAATCTCAGCTCCAATTCCAGTGACATACTTGAATAGCTGACCTCTTACACTCCAGATAACTGCGAGTTTCAGCTGACTGACCAGTTATCCGGTCATCTCCTCAGAGCTATGTCCGTGTGCCATTGCACTACTTGTTGTACTTTTATTACTACTAACGTCATACTTTGCCGACAGTTCTATTCCTTCGCTGTTGTCAATTCTGCACCTAATAATATGTCCCAACTTCACTCTTACTACTCTATTCTCACAAAAGTGACAGATTAATCACGTAGAATTTCGAAAATTACGGCCCTTTTACAAGTATGACATATATCTCATTTGTTTAACAGTCATGCATGATTTTAATTATAGTTACACGATCAACGGTTTTTTTTTACATTATAAGTAGTGTTCTGGCAAATGATCTTATAAATGCGGAAACATATGGTTTCGCCACCAACCCCTTCCTTAAACTCGTAACCCAATAAGTCATTCATATTAAAGAATATTTGTGAGAGACGATGAATAGGGGCAGTGAGAGTAAGAACTTTATGATAATCAGAAAATGAATATTGTATCATACCAAACTACTAAAGTTACTTGAATCTAAAGGCTAATGTTAATCAAGGTTCAAGATGATTTCGATTTAATCTTCCAAGTAACCCTTTCCTCAGAACGGTTTTATATATACTTGAACTCTGTTGAACTGACAGCATTCCTTCGTATGTCAGAGACTGTCTTAAGCTGCTTGATGCGGAAGTTTCGTATCTTAGCAGTGTAATTAAGAACAGCGAAGTCGAAGCGTGAAAGAAATTGCTTTTATTCTTTAAGAGAGAAATATTCAAAGCCGAGAAGTTCTCCTTCCTTCAAAGCATAAATTGACTGGGAGCAAGAAAGGAATGAAAATCTTGATTCCGGCAGAAGCGCTTTTGAATCAAAGGTATGAAAAACAAAAGGATGTAATAAACAAAGCTAGAGTAGTGGTGTTTACTAACAAATATTTTGCTCTGAAATATTTCAACAAGTATGTTCTGATCTGCAACTTGTTTACAACACACTATGTTTTTTTCCTGATAGAATGATTGTAAATGCAAATACACTTTTCGATGTACAGGGATTACTACACAGGATCTTCAGAAATTATTGGTCAATTTTCTATAGTTAAATGTTCCCCAATGCTGAAAAGAGGAGAGTAAAACTCACATCACTTAAAAGAATGAAGTATGTAGCTTATCTTTGTGAAGCTTTCAATCAACTCAAATCAATTCGACGTGAATACTATCAGTGCAACATCTACGATATTAATGTGGTTCCTAGATGATAGATAAAGACCCAGTGGGAGCCTATTTATGGGAACTTGGATATTGTGTTGAAAAGATAAATATTTCGCTCTATGAGAACCAATATTGAAACCATGAAACAATTAACTATTTTTAAGCACTTTCGATATCAATAGGAAAGTAAGACCTGAGATGCATTCTGTTCTAGGTATCCTGAATCTACTTCTAAAGGCCTTTCTTAGCGATCTAAAGGTTATCTCATAAAGAACACACTTTTGAGTGCATAACAATATACAAATGTATTGACGAAATTAAGTAAATTACATTCTATCTATTTACATACTTTTTGCAGAGTATTCTACCCGTAATTGTGTATGAAACATGATATCACTCAAATGTCCTCCACTTTTTAGGTACACTCTTGTTCTTTCGATGAAATTTTCCATTACTTTTCGTCATACTTCTCGTTCAAGTTATGAAATTACACGCTGAATCTCAACCTTGAGCTCTGAAAGTGATCGTAGTTTGTTGACGTACACACGAGATTTCAAATACCTTTTGCAGAAATAAATTACATGGTGTGAAACCGCAACATCTGGATGGCCAATTCAAGTCACCATTGCGAGACCAGGCCAAGAAGCCTCTCATGCAGTTGATACCCGTGGAGAAAAGAGATAACGATCATGCGCTGTTGGTTGCTCCGTGACGACTAACCACACAAAGATAAAAGTTTAAAATCTCATAACGCTCAGTGCTGCCACCTTACTATAGCAGAAATGGCGGGCATTTCAAAAGTTGATTTCTTTATGTGACCCCCTTTTCTTAGCGAGAGAACCTTAAAGTTTGACCACACTAAAGGTCTTCGGATTTCATCTTAAACTGTAAGTCCACATTCTATAAATCCTAGGTGCTAAATGGGGTTCCAAACAGCAATTTAAATAATTCATTTGTTTATAACAAAAAATGAAACGAAATCTGTAAGTTTTACGTCCCACGATTATGCCGGTTAGGCTAAAGGAGACGGTGATGATGAGTAATGAATGAAATGGTGGAACGAAGAAAGTGGGAGGAAACGGGAGAACGGTGTTTGTCTAACACAAAGTTCATTTGGAGGGGATGGGATCGAACCTGGGACCCCAAGCACCAGAGGTGAACGCTCTACAACTGAGCTACAGCGGGCCCTTTGTTTATAACATTGCGAAAATAGGTACAGTATGTGTTTATTATAGTACGAACATTTGTTTAGAGTAAAGTATCTTCTGCTAGCCTTACATTCAAACGTTAAGACTATTCCGTAGATGTGTATAGGATATTCTTTAATTAATTAATATAAAATTCCATCTCCGTGAGGTGGCTACCATGAAGAATGTGCAAGAATGTCATTCTTTCCCTATCCTTTTCGTTTCTCATGGATGAATTCTGAATCACAACTTCTGCAAAAAATAGTCTCTCAAACTTCCCGAGAATTAAGTTCTCTCTCTCTCTCGCTCTCTCTCTCTCTCTCTCTCTCTCTCCTTCTCTGTTCCGTTGATTCCAAGTTCTCTTTTCCTTGTACCCTCTTTTCCTACTACGTATTCCAACCCAAACTCTTTATTACTCCTTCCAACAAAACCAAACCCCCATAACTCCGGTTTTTGGAGAACTTGGACGAGAGATAGTCGGGACAAGATGCGACACCACAAACTTAGCAACGGAACAGAGCAAAAGTTTCTTCCCCAACAACAACAACAAAAAAGTTAGTTCTATGTCAAGTTTTTCCTTCTCTATTTTCCATTCTTCTTTTCTCATTTTCTCCTCTTCCTTCTTGGTTATTCCTCCTTTCTTTAATTTCATTCTCATTCGTACTCTCCACTTCGGTCGTGTGAAGACTACCGAGTATAAAATTAGTGGTTGTTAACTCTAATTAAATTTTTATGTAATTGCCTAAATTCCTAACACATACAAAAACAACGGTCGTTTTCCTTTTTAAAATTTATTAACTAATTTGAAGCCAAAAGTCAAGATTTTGCACGTACTTGTATTCAGTATGCAAACAACGTAAACATGCTTATGTTTTTGCTTAAATTAAATAGATAATATTATTTACATGGCTTTTTACCCCTTATATTTGGAAATTATATAACGCGAAGAACTTTTATGTGTACTCGTCACTTAATACAATTTACCCGGGCTCTCCAGAAACTGAGAGATGTTTTGAAATAAAAAGAAAGTAAGAGAATGAACAAACCAAATTGTATTATATGCATTTGAAAGGTACAATCCTAAGCTATTTTTCCACATAATTGCTATGCAAATTAAGGCACTTATCATGCCGTGGCACAAGTTTTTAAATACCGTCGCGGCAGAAATCTGCCGGCTACGATTTTAATCACTGGCTTACACCGGCATGCAGTTCGGCGTCGGTATCAAAGCGTCTTCATCGCTGGGAAAAGGTGTTAATCGCTCGGCAAAAAATCCGGGTTGTATGGTGGGTGATCGATCACCTCTCATCCAAAACCGTCCAAGAGCTCTCCAGTATGCTTTGCTGTGCGTAGACGTGCGTTGTCGTAGAAAACCAACACCTTCATGCTAATTTTTCCCCGGCGCTTGTTTTCAATTGCGCTCCTTAACATTCTCAATGTTTTAACTTGCCAACAAAAACTTAATCACAAAACACACCACTTAAGAGGCGGGATTATCTATTGCAGCGCACATGGTAACGCGTCACAGAAAGCACAGTAAGAGCGTTACAGTTTCACACACTACCACAGTTGGATGCGTACTGAGTGATGCAACGTTCTAACACCAAGCTGGCGACTTTAGCCCCGTCCACTGTCGCGATAGGGCCAAACCTTTCTGGACAGCCCTTGTTGATAATAATTAGAACAGGTTGTCTACAATGAATGGGAGACATCTTTGTTTGAAACGGTGCGCTCACCGCCACTGTGAAAGGTTAGAGTTTTGATCACTTTAACTTGATATAAACATCATCCGAATAAACATTTTCTGTCTTCATTCTAATACTTTTCCAACGATAAAAATACCTTTATAACAAGATAATTACAGGAATATTTTAAGATCAAATTGTAATAAACCAACTCTAATAGAGGATTTGTATTGTTGCGGTTAGTTTACATTTAAATTGTGATCAAATCTTGGTTAGTATGTTAAGATAAATTAAGATAAAGAACATTTTGATGTATATATAATTCATTTATCTAAGAATTTAAATGTGCATTATCGGTAGCATAGAGAAACAAATGAAAAAAAATTAAATCTTTGAGTTTTACTTCCCATGGTTATGCCGGTGAGGTTAAAGGAGACGGTGAAGATGAGAAATGATTGAAATGGTGGAATGAAGAAAGTGGCAGGAAACGGGATAACCCCGAAAAACCCCACGAGCACCGTGTTTGTCCACCACAAAATCTACACGGCGCGAGCTGGAATCGAACCAGGGACCCCAAGCACCGGAGGTGACCCCTATACCACTGAGTCACCGCGCCCCCAGGGAGAAACAAATGAATTTTGATGCATCTTTTAATGAGTAAATACAAGGAAACTAATTTAATTTACGTATTTGAGGTTAATGGCATTTTATTATATAGTTTGGGGTCAGAGAGGCTTAGTAGTAAAGCGCTTACGTCTCGTGCGTGGGGTCCCGGGTTCGATCCACGTCCAAGTAAGTTTGTGGTGGACAACATCGTGTCCGTTGTTTTTCTCAGGGTACTCCCATTTCCTCCCACATCATCATTCCACCAATTATTCCATCATCATTCACTTGATTTAATCATCGTCTCTCTTAGCCTAACGGGCATAATTGTGGAACGTTAAACGGAAATATTTAATATTCATTTCTGTATCAAAAGTTACTGAATATCTTTATCCCCTGAAGTCATAGGCAACCAATTTAACAACATGTACGACTGGTTGCATACTTGACAGTCTTTCTTCGGTATCAAAACAGTTTCGAATTGTTTCGTTAGTTTGTTTAGGGTTTTATAGTCCTGGATCCACAGTACATGCCCGTAAAAATTTGTGGGTGCACGGAGTTTTATTGTTGCATTGTGTTCTTCGACCTATCGTTCTGTACTTTTTCTTGGGTAGACATCTCAATTATGGTCGCTTACCTCTACAGACGCCATTTTCCAATATGGCCGCCAAATATGCAACCAGCATGCATAAATGAGGAACTAAGACACCTAAGAAAGTCATCTTGGTGTCGAATCATAGGCTTTCAAGGTCAAGGAATTCAAATATTACCATGAAATTGCTATATATTGAAGAATTTTACATATTACAGACACAAATACACTATATATACAGGGTGGGTCATTTTAATTCATCCACAGGAATATATCGAAAACTACAAACCGAAGTAAGAGAAGTTTTCAATTATATCTGTTCACCACAAAGAGAGAGACACATTGTGGTGTACCCTTTAATACCACCAGATTAGCAGTGTTGCCAATCTAACACAAAGATGTATTTTTCAAATGTCACTATGTCAGGTTATTACAAATTTCAAATCTACATTAGAATGAAAACAAACAATACCACATTTATTGTTCAGTTTTGTAAACTAACGACGCTACAGTATCACAAATATTAAAAACAACCAAACTTTGAAGGTTTCTAAAATAATAATAATAATAATAATAATAACGCAAGGGAAACGAACAGGACAATGTATATCGAATGAATCTTTGTGTCAAATAGATTCTGGATAGATGGGAACAAAATTATAAGAAATTAAAAAATGGACTTTTTGAAAAGGCTTTATTCCGAAAACAAAGTTGATATACAAAATAGTTTAAGGTTTACAATACATGTAAAAGCAGTATATCAAATTTTTTTTAGTATAGTATATATAGTGTATAATATATTAGTACCATTATGAATTAAAATTTGTTGATGGTCCAAAACATCATTAATATAAACAAATTAAAATATTAGAAGAGGTGCTGATGTGACTAAACAGCTGAGTATTCTTACAATATTTCCCACATATAAACAACATTGTACACAACATTTGAGCAACCACAATATCTATAGTCCCTAATATTATTTTGTCATGTTTAATGTATGCTAATTTTTCTGTCAAAATGTAAAATATCAATACTAACACATAAAACCAAGTGGTTCCATAAAGAGCACTGTGTAGCCGTTTTACAATTTGTTCTTCCCGCAGATATCTTATACCTCACATTTGAGCAACTTTCTGATTTAAACTACTAAAAGTTTTTCTTTTTTTTTTTGTGCTAATACAGGTTAAAGATTCCTTAATATATGTCCAAATTTACAAGTCTAAAACAAAATGCATGTGACTTACAACTGAGAATTTTCACAGCACTTCTGACAAAGACAGTGCACTGTACACAACACTTGAAATTTCTAACATATACATTGTTTACAATTGTTTGTTTTGCAAGAACACACTCGCAATACAACATCTGGCAAAGGTCGGAAACACTCTCTGGTCTTAGGAAACCGTTTACTTCCTCCCATCCAAATTCCACAGGGCTTTCAGTAATATGTTTCTTTTCTAATAACAACCGAGATTTTCTGATGACCAAGTGCGCGCCTCTAATGTGGCCTCGAATAGCAAATGAAGTGGGTGACAACTGATGGGTTCACGCTCAGTTGATAAAGTTCATAGCGTAAACCACCAAAAGTTTCTACTTCAATCAATCTGGCCCTCACTTTCGATAAATATGTTTCTGCATTCCTTATGTCTTCAGCTGAGAGACTACTTGTTTTAGCAAAATGAAGAAGATAATTCATTGGTTGTGCATTCAGTGCTGCATTTTTGTATAGGCCTATACCTACTTTACTTACAATGTTATTGCCAGTGAGAATGTGAGCATTGAAGACGACGCTACTCACTTTGTTTCCAAGTGTATCATATAATTGGTAAATAGGAATGAAACGACGCTTTTCTCCCACCTCAAACATTACCCACAATTGCTTCAGCTCTTTGCTACCTAAGGTTGCAAAATATCTTAGTAACATAACAACCATATCAGTATCATTGGACATCACAACAACTCGCTGCGCGCCGCTTTCAACTGCCCAGTACGTGTGAGGCACAATTCGTTGGTTGGCTTCTTCAATCCTTCATGTGACCGTTTCAATATTAGTTACTTTTCCTTTTAAGCATACTGTAGCAGGAAAGACACTGTCGTTTATTATCATTCCGATTGTAAAAAGAATTAAGTCTGTTGAAAGTTTTCAAGTATCATTTTTTTTGTTAATACTTGCAGTTTTATTTTATTTTAAATGATATTCCAGAAATTTTCAATTTGGATTGGTATGTGAGTCTGGGATTGAAGGAAATCGAAATGAATAGATCCGGTAGTGTATGATCGACGTACTCTCGCATTTTCTTTGAGTAAATTGTCAAAAATGAAGTGTTTTTCTTTGGCTGGGCACACTTTAGTCGTTCGCTCAATAACGGTGTCTATTGCTTCTCCAAAGTTCTTAAAAAATGATATCTTTATCATTCTTATCTGCGACAGAAAATCAATAACTACAGTAGTCCGTTCCGGAAATTCTGGATGAAATGAGGTACTCTTGTCGATTTTTTTTTCAAATGTAATACTAGCTCATGCTTTGTTGGTCTCGAAGGTGCATCACCTTCAAAGAACTGACTTGAATTTATGAGATCATGAGAGAGTATTTCTTCCATTGTGAAGCCTCTTTCTTTTGCAATACCGGTTTTCTTCTGAATCTGTGAAAAATTCCTTGCCTTGATGATGGTAAGTGTCACAGTTGTGTTGTTTGTGATAAGAGTTTTGAAGGTGGGAACAAAGGCTTTTTCAATTCTGTTCATCAGTTTCCTTTCCTTGATAACAAAGCGGTCTTTCCTAAACTTCTCATAGTTATGTCTCCCATCTCTTAATACACTTAAACGTTTTGCCCTCACATCTTCAGGAACAATTTATTTTGTCAGAATGTTGTGTGTGTTTTGAATGGATTACCTTCTGCTATTATGAACTGAAGCAAACATGTAACATTAGAAGTGAAACGATTGGCTTTGCTTCCCTCTTAATTGATGTTGAACTGTTTCTGTGTGATTAATTATCTGTGCACTTGTAAGGTTGTTACAAACGTTGACAATGGCGAGAACTTCTTGATAGATCAGTTGCCATTCAGTGACGTACTGAGTTTTACGGGTGTGACAATGATTCATGTCATACTTTTTGAGCTCGTTGATTGTTTGTTCCAGTTTCATATCGGGGACCACTGCGTGGAATTGTGCAGTCTTTTCAGGAACCACAAACTGACCATCCAAGAACTTTTCATGCAAGCAACTATTTCAAGGCGCTTCATTAACTCCAAGTACTATCATCCATAACGTAAATAATTCAGGCAATTGAATTGCTGAAATATAGGGATTAATGACCCAATGGTCTCAACATGTAAATTCCAGTCTCCTTTGCGATCAGACGTTACAAGGTTTCCTACAATGTTGAGGAAATTGTTGAGGTAACTGTAAAGTTCTTATTTCTCTGTACATTCGTTCATAAGTCTTAGATAGCAGTCTCTTAATTGTTGATTTGAGTATGAAGGAATTTACACTTTTCTTTTTCTTTATTTTGCAAGACCAGTCGAAACTGATTTACTTCTTTGAGCAAAACTTGTTGTATGCTTCCTTTTCGTTACTACCCCAGAAAGCGTTCCAAATCATTTTCTCGACTACTTCAAAGACAGTTATCATTCCTTGAAACACCTGAACATGATATTTTCCATTTAGTACACTCTTAACTGAATTCACTCCGAAGATTTCTGTTTCAACCAGAGCATCATCGAAACCGCCACCAAGGAGACACCTCCTATCACACTGTAGAGCCACTTTTGTGCAATGGAACATTCCAAGCATTGGCAATATGCCATGAATTTCCTCTGGATTACTGAGAACTATGTCGCGTACTATACAGATCACTCCTTCGTCGCAGAAAACCGGAAGGTTAGGTTGTCTCAATTGTTGTCTCACAGATTTAAATTTTTAAAGGGCAGTACACATAGTAGCGTAATCAGTAATTGGGGAAGGAATAACTGGCAGAAATCCAGCTTGTTTAATTGGTGAAATCTTGGATGAAATTAAAGAGTGTATACTGCTCTACGTTGGTGATGCAGGCTGAGTGTCGCCTAAAACGCACCACATTGAGTAAGAGAAATAACAAACTCAGTTTTTAGAGCACATATGGATGCCTTATCAGATGAATAAATGCCAACATCATCAGCTATTTTAAAGTTGTTCGGAAGAGCAGGTTTGATTGTACTCCGATTTAGTATTTTTTGACACGGTAGCTCACACTGAAGTTTACAAGTTCTCTTCATCAGAGCAGTTTGTGAAATATTTTTTCTTTCTGTGGGTCTCTTCTGATTTCTTATGTTGAAAAAAAAAACCATGGCAGTAGGATGACTTCCAAATCTACCTGACAGCGTTGACTTGTCCTCAAAGTCAAAGTTGTCAACAGCTTCTATTATCAAGTCTGTTAAGTTGAAATTACTTGGTATCGGTGTGTCAGCATTGGACATCCTCTGAAATAAATTTCTGCGCGCGCCCCTGGTTATATTATACACAAGACTTCAATATATCGCAAGTGTAAGGTAATATTTGAATTCTCGGACCCCGAAAACCTATGATTCGACACCAAGATCACCTTCCTAGGTGTCTTAGTTCCTTAGTTATGTATGCTGATTGCTTATTTGGCGGCCATATTGGAAAATGGTGTCTGTGGAGGTAAGCGACCATAAGTGAGATGTCTACCCAAGAAAAAATAGAAAGCGATAGGTCGAAGAACACGATGCAACAATAAAACTCCGTGCACCCACAAATTTTTACGGGCATGTACTGTGGATCCCGGACTATTTAATGGTAACGGAACAGAAACTGATTTGGGTTTTGGTCACGGAACCTAAATAAGAATATTAAATGTGGTGTGCTTCGGGAAGAGAACCGAAATTACTTACGATTTATCTGTTCTGCTAACGAAAACCAAGAGCCGAATCACACTGAATCACAGTTTCATCATCACTGTTTCTAAATATTATTAGCTTAAGGTGTGTTTGTCAATACGAAGCAAAACTGTTATTGAAGTGTTCTCTCATTATTTCGAGAAACAATCGAAAAGAATTTTTAGAAATGTTTATTATCGGGATAACAATATTGATTTGCTATATTTAAAATGAAACTAATAGAAACCTATAATGATAAAAGATGAACTTTTCTAATAAGTGCACATAGAAAAGGTGATTAAGATTTTCTAGTTAGGTTTTATTTTCAGGTAAATATGGTGTGTGTAGGAGGATCAGTCGATTTGTATGCCCCCAAACCAGTGTTTTTTGTCTCAATTTTGCAATGTGAAATTGCTGAGTCTTCTCAAATGCAATGAAAAGTCTACCTGTAAACTTGCCTTCGAATTACATAAATTTGGCGTTTGTTTTGTTTCCTTTTCCATACACATTTATAATACGTTGTTAGTGAAATGTAATAAAGATGTGGCAAGTTGTTATGGGAACTTGAAACATGCCGTAAGTGTAAATCTTTTATGTTTAGAGTCTGTATAAACAATATAAGATGAAGGATGAAGACGTTTCTAATAGTAAGGTAGAAGATTTTAAGATAGAGTGTCAATGATAGTTAAGATACAAGGCGCTCAAGATCATTAAGCTGATCAAATGTGTAAGAAGGAAGATATTAAAGCAGAATAAAGAGGTATTCTTAGGTTCCTAAAGGGACCCCTTTTGTCATTAAAGTCAAACAGGATAATTAGTATACTTATGCATCTGTCAACTTTTAATTACTGCGGGACTCCTTCTTGGCTATATGGTTAGCATACTAGCCACAGGCGTCTAAAGCTGGGATTCGATTTTCGGCGCGAGCTCATATCGCTCGGATTCCACGTCTCATTTGGCCTTGGAGCTGAAAGAAAGGCTAAACTCCAATCAAATCGACCGGGAGTTACTGCACAAAGTACGTAAAAACGTAAGTAAAAGCGTAAATCCTGTTTGCAGCAAACGTATAGCTTGAAACGTATGTTTTATGCGTGCTTACCTTATAAGTGTTCCATCTATATGTACTTTACGTATGAAACAAAGAACTGCATATAAGCTGTGAAGATCTCACATATAGATGGACGCATATACGTTATAGCTGGCGTATGTAAGATACGTAAACGTATGCAGCATACGGAAGATGTTAAATGCTAAACATCTTGCAGCGATATGGTGTAACATGTAAACGCAAAAAAGACAGTACATATGTAGGATATGGATAACGTGCTTCGTACAGATTTCCGTAGTAAACATATGGACACCGTATATTTTTACAACATATCGCTGTGCGGATAACGATTTTTTCCTCTGTGCATGCTCTACACTAACTTAGTTTACTATGTGACAACTAATGCCAGTAACATCTTTTGGACATAATTTCATTCTAACATCTATTAAAAGAAATAAGAATACATGTCCAGAAAAAGAAAACAAAACATGGCTCTCAGTAGAAAATGCTAAAATAACACTTCAATACGTTAGCATTGACGCACTGTCTATCTTTTTTGTTCGATTCCCATCCATCTATTTTTTTTCTTCTCTTATACTCGGGGTTTCTTTCTTCAAATGATTTATAGCCGAATTAGAGAAATTTTTGCGAACACCTCAGTGACTCGAGCAATATCTCCCTCCAACCATGGCTTTGGGATCCAAGTGTTTTGGCATACACACAGACGGAAGACGACGAAAGATTTAGTGGATCAAAATGCACTCTGCATGAGCAAAGCATGATATCGAGTTCCGTGCATGTGCCGAAAGTAATATTCTTTCGAAAGAAGACGAATAGCAATACACTCGAAGGTCAAATCGAAATTTTATACTCCGACGGGAGCAATCACTTCTCTCTCTCTCTCTCTCGGGTTTCTCCTTTACTTCTTTCTTTCTTCCTTTTTTTAACGTTAAAGGTTTGGAAACAGAAAAATACTCAATAATAAAATGGAGTATTTGGCATCTAATGTGTTCACGAGAGTTTCTTCAAAATAAAAGACTGAAAGATTTATTACAAACACCAAAAGTAATAAACGAATAAAGAATTTAATCACATTAACCTTACACAAATACAGTTTTCCGAATACGAGGTCAAACGCACTTTGGTTTCAAGGGAGGGAGAAATGAGACTCGTTTCATGTCCGGAGATGTTACCTTGAATACCGAAATCCTAGACTAGATTCCCAGTGGAAACTCATGTGAACCAGGTTCATGCCTCTTGTATTCGTGGTAATAGGAAAAGCGCTAAACAATACATATTGTAATACTAGTGCGAATAAGTACTATCGCTAAATGGTGCGAGGGTTCCTACTTCTGTTACCGTTATGCTACACCCTTCTCTTCCTCATGTAAACAAAGACCAAAGGGAGTAAGTAATTTAGTTACTCTGTCCTGATCTACTTTTTGGACTACAAAATTTGTTTAAATTCAAGACTATATCAAGATTGCGAGGCTCTTAACTACGACGGTGTGACCCTCGGAAGAAGTGCCTATTTGGATGTAGCTAATAAATCTGATGACTGAACTAAATAGATATAAAAGAAAACTTGGATACTCAATCGTGAATGAATCTTACATCCAATATATTTTCGCACAGCTAATGTTAGTAGTAGGATTCAGGAGAACTTTGGTTTATATATACATTTTTTCTTTTAAACTTCCTGGCAACAAATCCCTTTCACAAAATATAGAAAACAGAAGAATAAATAACACTGGCTTACAGTGGTTTTGGTGCCGGGTGTTTCTTAGCTGATTTGAAGTAGAATTGGGACGCTGAATCCAAATATGGCGTTAGTTTTCCCCTAACAGCTTTAGTTTTTGAGATATAGGAATTGCAAGACTGACCTGCTACAACGTTGAAAATTGCATAGGTGCTGTTTTACTGTAAGTGAAAAGAAAACTATGACATTTAAATCTGTTATTTGGAACACTTTGAAAATAATGAAAACCATATAAACACAAACATCAAGTACATAATAACTCTGTAACTACATTTTATAATAGTTTTTATGAATAAAAAATCAAATAATTTGTTCAAAACGATCTATTCAACACTTCGGAAGCTTCGTTTTCGTGACATCCTTGAATGTTTCTTTGCACAGTCTCTTTTTAGGTTCCAGCAGTAATCTGCCATCATATGGGCATCCCATCTTCCTTGGTAGCGGTCCTCCATTGTTTTAATATCTTGGTGAAATCTTTCACCTTGTTCTTCACTCAGACTGCCTACGTTGTCTGGGAAACGGTCCAAATGGCTGTGCAGGTAATGAATTTTGATACTCATATTACATCCAAGTTTTTGGAATGCATTAAGCATCTGGTTCACTAGCTCAACATAGTTATCAGCTTTATTATTGCCAAGGAAATTCTTGATAACTTCTACAAATGAGGTCCAAGCTCTAAGTTCAGTCTCATTCATGGACTCCACGAAAGCCGGATCTTTCATGAGTTGTCTTATTTGGGGACCATCAAATATTCCAGCTTTTAATTTTTCTGTGCTGATCTGAGGTAGCTTGTTTCCCATGTAAGCAAAGCACGGCCCGTCCTTATTTAGCGCCTTTACAAACTGCTTCATCAAACCGAGCTTGAGATGTAGAGGTGGCAAAATGATTTTGTCACACTCAACAATAGGCATGTTAATAATATTTTTCTTACCAACAACCATGTCGTCTCTCTGCGGCCACTCTTTTTTTGACCAATGGTTTGCTTTGTCTCTGCTATCCCACAGACATAGAAAACAAGGATATTTTGTGTAGCCACTTTGCTGTCCAAGAAGAAAGTTCACCATCTTTAAATCCACACAAATCACCCACTGATGGTCCTGATATTTAACTTTTTCTATAACCAAAGCAATTGCTTCATATTCTTCTTTCAGTCGTGTTGAATGAGCGATTGGAATTGAGCCATATTTATTGCCATTGTGTAGAAGGACGCATTTTAAACTTCGCTTGGAGCTATCAATAAACAGGCGCCAATCATCTGGATTGTATTCTGAAAGACCCATGTGTTCTAGGAGACCTCTAACATCGTGACAGAATACGAGATTTGTGTCTTCAGTGAAAAATGGAAAAAACTCCTTTTCCCTTGTTCGGTAGAATGTGATTTTAGTTCCTTGTTCTAGTACGTTTTTCTCCTTCAATCTGGAAGCAAGTAATTCAGACGATTCTTTTGAAAGATTAAGGTCCCTAACTAGATCATTTAGCTCATCTTGATTAAACTGTTGAGGAATTGTTGACATTCCCTCATAATCACTGTCACTTCCATCATCCATGTCACAAGAATGTTCACTACGTTCGTTTTCAGTCTCACAAAGCTCTGGCAAGTGGTGAAACGTTGGGATTGGTATTTCATCGGAATGAACAACTGGACGTCTTGCTGAAGGCAGATCAGGATATGTCCACTTGTTCCGGTTATTTCTATTCATACCCGTAACATTTACCAGGCAGAAATAACAGTCATCAACATGGTTTGTGGGTTCCCTCCAAACCATTGGAACACCAAACTTAAGACTTTTTCTTTTTCCAGTTGTCCACTGTCGCAAGTGTTCAGTACACATTTTACACACAATATGTGGAGCCCACGTTTTATCTTGGTCCCCTAGGCGTACACCAAAATATGCATGATATGCTTTTTTTTACAAAGTCACTGATATGTTTTCTATTGTCTTTAAATGTGTACTCACCCCATATGTAGCAAAACACATCAGGATGGTTAACACAACTTCTTCGACTTGAGCTCATTTTATGTTCAGGCCACTAACACGGATGTTAAATATAAAGCCTTAGTATACGCAATACAAGTTATGATTTCAGAACAAAACTCACATGTTCCAACATGTCACTCCACCTGCAAGACAACAACTACGATCCACTAGCCAAGTGGAATACCAATGCAATCTAGTGGACGTTCCTGGAACTACTATATGACTAGTTTCCGTTTAGTACCGACAGATAGCAGCACTAATGAGAAAAGAGCGCCGTTCTTCCAAATAGAAATCTCTATAGAGCACAGTAGGATTTATTTGAGTTGCAGAGTTTATAAGATCATATTCAAACTTGTTATTACGAGAATATTTGTATTTCTTTTGCTTATTTTGTATACTATTGCAAGAAGCATGCAGAAATAGTGGTTACATCATTTATAATTTACATATTTATTTTGGATTGTAATATTTCTTCCACATACATTGTAACGTAAATAACACTACTGGTACAGTAGCCTGTATCTACCAAAGTAGAGCTGATAGAAAAAAACTGCTTACATTATTGGATTCAGCGCCCCACACATAGTTAAAATCAGCTCTAAAATTTTAGGCACCAAGAAAATTTTTTTTTCTGTAGGCCTGTGTAATTGTAGTGTATATCCTTTGGTGATTATTTTGTGATTTAAAAAAATCACAAAATTATTTTTCAAAATTATTTAGTAGTTTTGCTACTATATAGTGGAGACCGGCCCAAAATGGCATACCTGGGTAAAATGCCACAGTGGCTGTTTCGGAAAACTGTTTGATTAGAAACAGCCAGTTACAGTTTAAATGAGAGTTTTATGTAGCAACACTAGTGAGCAAAAATGGCGTTTGTGTAAGTAAAACCCAGTAGGTGTTATCGGCGATAAAGTTATTTTGGTAGGTAAAACTTTTATTTCCTTCTGTTTTTGATGTTGAATTATTTTACAGCACAAGGAAATACAGACATTTAAACATATCAATTGTAAAGTACATTCCATTAAAGGTAGGTTATGCGTACAAACCTCAAGGTTAAGCTTTCACATAATGTACAGCTACCTGTTCTTGTTTCCCTTGGGCATCAGGACAAGGTGGCAAAGTAAATACTGTACTATGCCATTTTGCCTTGGTTTAATCTGCCGAAATTCTGAAGCGTTTAAAGCATTTTTCTTCAAATACATTTGCCACATATTACAATCAAGAAGTGGAAAGGTGGTTGAAACCACATCCGGGAAGAACCGTGAGTTTTAGTAAAGTCCCCAAATTGTGTTCGAATGCTTATTTGAAATCTGCAACAACGCTCAGTACGCTTAATGGATCAAAGCAACTAGCATATGTCCTTTCAACCAAGACAATTTGTATCTACCAGCTGCTACTACAGATTGCAATGAGCCAGTAAACGAAAGTGAACCGAATGTGGATTCACAAACAAATCATAAACGAGCAAAATAAAAACGCAACTTCCATTGAAGATATTTCCTCTTCAGAACCAGGTCCATCTACACCAGAGCAGGAAAGAGTTTCAGAGATACCTGTAGCAGTTTCCCCTGAAACCTTCATTGAGCACATTTCTCCAGTATCACGAGATACAAAGAAAACGCGAACATAGAAAAGAACGAGGTCTACACTTAAAGAAAGTCACCTCCTCCCAAGTAGTCCATATCTCGTAGAACTGAAGGCAAAGAGTGAATCTAAAATTAGTTCTGCAGCACAAAGAATATCAAAAAGAACTATGAAACGTAGGATCTTTATTGATCTTAGTGATGAAGACAAGAGTTTAATGTCTTAGCCAAGGATTTGGAAGCCATAAGATGATAACGATGATCCATGTATCTACTGTAACGGAGTTTACAGTATGTCCAAAACCTGAGAAGATTGGTTGCGTTGTCAGCTTTGTGTCCTCTGGAGTCAAGCTGCACGTGCTGGATTATCTCCAAGGGCCAAGATGTTTGTGAAATCTGTGAAAGTTGAAATATACTTAGTGCTTCATTTTCAGTTTCCATCTTCTGAAACATATTTTAATTTTTTTAACATGTTCGTATTTTTTACGTTATTTTGCAAGTAAAGTTTAGGCCTACATTGATAAGTTTAAATGTATTTGTTCGAAAATGTTCCTTCAGCCATTCTCTATGTTTTTCTATTAATAAGTATTCAGTTTCCCATACTTCTGTTTATATGTTTCATTGAAGCAAGGTAGTGTGTCATTTTGCCCTGGTGGTGTGCCCTGCGTACCCTGGCAAAATGGACTTTCGGAACTTTTTTAAAAAATCTAAAAATAAGAACTTTAACAATAAATTATCTTACTGATCTGCACTTCAATATTCAAACAACATTCCAAAGAAGCATTCATTAAAAAACTAAGAAGTTTTATATCTAATATGAAGAGATATTCAAACATAACATAAAGTCAATGTATGCCATTTTGGGGCGGTCTCCCCTACACTATATATTACATTTTCTTTCTTCTTTTCAAACTTAATTACAAAATTTTTTTCAAAGATTATTAATATATCAGAAAGACAATCTTATAACATAAACATGAGGTAATTAACAAGTAATAGACATAATCCCAACAGCGTAGATAGACATTACGTCGGCATATACACTATGTGATCAAAAGTATCCGGACACCCCCCAAAATATACGTTTTTCATATTATGTGCATTGTGGTGTCACCTACTGCCATATACTGATTATCAGCGACCTCAGTAGTCATTAGACATCGTGAGAAAGCAGAATGGGGCGCTCCGCGAAACTCACGGACTTCGAACGTGGTCAAGTGGTTGGGTGTCACTTGCGCCAGAAGTCTGTACGCGAGATTTCCACACTCGTAAACATCCCTAGGTCCACTGTGATAGTAAAGTGGAAACGTGAAGGGACACGTATAGCACAAAAGCATACAGGACGACCTCGTCTGTTGACTGACAAAGACAGCCGACAGTTGAAGAGGATCGTAAAGTGTAATAGACAGACATCTATCCAGACCATCACAGAGGAATTCCAAACTGCATCAGGATCCAGTCCAAGTACTATGACAGTTGAATTGAGAAAACTTGGGTTTCATGGTCGAGCGGCAGTTCATAAGTCCCACATCACGCAGGTAAATGTCAAACGACGCCTCGCTTGGTGTAAGGAGCGTAAACATTTTACGATTGAACAAAGGAAAAACGTTGTGTGGAGTGACGAATCACGGTACACAATGTGGCGATCCGATGGCAGGGTGTGGGTATGGCGAATGCCCGGTGAACATCATCTGTCAGCGTATGTACTGTCAACAGTAAAATTCGGAGATGGAGGTGTTATGGTGTGTTCGTGTTTTTCTTGGAGGGGCTAGCACCCCTTGTTGTTTTGCGTGGCACTCTCATAGCACAGGCCTACATTGATGGTTTAAGCACCTTCTTGTTTCCCACTGTTGAAAAGCAACTCGGGAATGGCGATTGCATCTTTCAACACGATCGGACACCTGCTAATACTGCACGGCCTGTGGTGGAGTGGTTACACGAGTGTGTAGATAAAATGAATAAACATAAACCAAACATTGAAACATTAACACTAGAATAAAATGATCAAAGCTGAAACGGTCCGTTACACCGTCCATGAGAGCTTACGGCCTGCCACTAATAATTTCATAAAAATTTGCTTTTATTAATCATCCGTTTTCTTTACTCCAAATAACATAATCGTAAGATATAAAACTAAAAATAACATGGAGAAAGAATATAACTTTTCCTGGCGACTTGAATTTAATAAGCCTTATCGGGCTATCAGCCCGGTGAAGGAATTGACGTCCGATGTTTCGAATACAGACATTAAATTTCAATCCCTGAAGATAAATGGAATGTCTGCATTCAGAGCGTTGGGTAGGGGTCAATATCTTCATCTGGCTGATGGACGAGAAGGTTTACTAAAAATAACATTTCTATTCTATTCTATTCTATTCTCTCCCTTGACGTGAAGTTATATAATGAAAGTCACAGCAATATAGCCTAGTTGACTTCTTTACTGTTTTGTTATATATTAGTTTGATATAAATTACCTATAAATGTTAAAGGTGACCCGTTCCAACATAGGACGAATTGGCCTATTATAAGTAGATTTTTTTCCACACTAAATTGTAAAAATTACTGGAGGGTATAGGCGCCGGACATATAAAAACCGTGTCATTTAATATAAACATTGTAATGAACTAAATAATGTCTAAAATTAATGTTGTTTACGAAATTAAAATTGAAAAGTTAAAGAGCATAATGCTCCTGTTCTGAAGAGTCCGGATGCCATTTTCTTCCTTAACATTTATTTCTTATGTAATATTTACTGTATCAATTAAACGAAAACCACATAATTGTTTAAAAATCCAATTCTTTATTTCATTCTTTCATATACCATGAGATATAATCCATACAAATCTATAAAAAGGCATTTACAAAATGATATTCTCTTTAACGGAATTTCCTGCAGTGTATGTGCTTACAATGTACTTGTATCTCTACAATTATAATGAATCTCTGGCAAAAGTTATGTTATAGCATGATTTGTTGTTAGCAATCCAGAATAGTTTTAGTGATATGATTCACATTAAAAGTATATATAAACAAGTATTTTGGATCCATATTGATATGAAATAGTAATACTATTACCATTATCACAGGTTAAAGTTTGGTCAGCTTATCTCAAATAGTGTTAGAGAAAGCAATGTCAATACAGAAAAATACTATTACTTGCTATTATGGTTTACCGTAACCAGGGCTTTAAAACCATTTCTACATGTCCCCTATTTCAATGAAAAATTTGCTTAATGAACCTCAAATTGTCTTCGACTATACAACAGCTTATGCCAATATACGAGATAATTTTGTGGTCACCAATTATCAAGGATAAAATCTAAGGATAACCATCTAACTTTAAAATTGGTAACTGTATTTTGAGCATTAATTGCATGTAAAATTTCGTTGTTGCACTCTATGGTTCAAGAAGTTTGCATGTCCTTTGCTTGAAAATAGCTCTATAATAGACCATAGTGGAAATTAAGCTAACATGTGTAGATCTTTGTTGGACAATTCAAATATTTACTTGAAACAAAAATATTAAAATTCCCTAAATACGTTTTTAGAATTTAGGAGAAAGCGGTGTGTGGTCAAGATACTTGAACATGACTATAACATCAAATAGTATAGAATAATATAGATTTTATGTATAGTAGGTATGTGGATATGCTTCCTCAGATAAAGAATATATTTCATCTCTATATATTATAGAGACTCTTCTCTTGAAACCAAATTTGGTGATCTGTCGCTTCCAGCTTGAGTGCTGGCAGCCCTATTGTTTGGAAATCCCTCACAGTTTCACAAAAAAACCCACGAAACTAATTTATTTATTAATTTTTGTATTCAACGTCACTTTTAGAGATAAAGAAAACGAACATCCAGATTTGAGCTTAGCGTCCCTTTGAGCAACGATGCTATTATGAGACGTGAACCTACAGCTTAACGTGGAATACGAATCACATGACCCCCTCCGGAATCCAGGATCTTCCATGACAAAGGCGCGTACGTTATTCACAAAGTCACGAGGGAACTCTTGTAGTATCAAGATGATAGAATTTATTGTGTAAGTTTAGTGAGTTACGGGAATGGACCACATACACAAAATCAAGCTTTTACAACCGTGAAGTACCCTTGTAAGATTGTTTCGTGTTGAAAATATAGATTAATAAAAAGAAGTGATTGATTTGGATAAATTTAATCGAGAACACAGTAAATTGGAAGATAATTAGAGAATTTTATCTGTTATAAGGTTTAGAGAGAATACATAAATAGTTCTATAAGGAGTTTAAATAAAGTAGGGAAGTTTTGAATTATTGCCGTTATGCTTGATTCAGATGTTATGCTTAATTCTTCCTGAAGATTGATAGTGCATTCATACTTCTGTTTCTGCTTGGATAAGTAGATACTGTATATCTGAAACAAACTTTTATTGCCTTCCAGGAAAAAATAATGCTTATATTAGGGAGAAGACTAAGTATCATTTAGAACTGTCTAGTTCAGTTTGTTATTAACATGTCACAAAAATAATGGGAAACACAAACGGACAGGCAACTTTTGAGTATATCAGAGTCTAAATTGAGAGATAAAAGGGCCTAAAGCGGATGCACCACTTTAACACTTTTTTGATAAGATTAACCCTTCGGGCCGGGAGTTAAATACCCATCAGTCACTACGAGAAGCGGTAATTTTAAATCATCAAAACAGCAATTTCCGCATACTGTCACCAAATTAAACATATCTGAAAATAACATTTGCTCAATTACAATGAAATTTTCAGGGCTTATAAACGAAACTTCGCCCTACACAAAAATGTATAAATAATGGCATTTATAGCATAATAATAATAATAATAATAATAATAATAATAATAATAATAATAATAATAATAATAATAATAATAATAATAATAATAATAATAATATTTTACATGTTGCGATTACGAAGTACTCCTTCTCCCTTCAGTTCTTGTTAGTTTAGAAGTTCAAGTTTGTCTAGTGCAATTTGGAAAACTAAAAGATGGCAGCCCATTACAGTCTACTCTAGAGTGACATGCTTTTTCGTTCATGTGAGAAAACAACAGGTGGCAGAATATGCATCATTTCGTCACTATTACACGGGACGTATACGTGTACGTCTTACCGCCTCTAGGAGCACAATGAGGGTCTGTACACGTGTACGTCGAAGTGACTTGAAGTGTTAATGGTAGTCCTGGAATCACTTTACACAGAATGAGACCCGGGTTCGATTCCCGGCGGGAGCTAATGTGGTTCGGATTCCAGGTTCATAAGTAGGTCCCGTCTCATATATGCTCGCTGGTGAAAGGGAAGTTAAATTCAAAATCAGCTCAACTCAACTTTACACAGAACGATTAGCAATGGGAATCATGCTTGGAATTTATTAATCATTCTTAGAAAAGATGTGAATTGCCTATATTTTTATCCACACTAATTTTATTCTATTTTTTGTTTGTTTATTGGAAATAAGCATCCCTTCTCAGTACGGAAGCTACAGATAATGATCAGAAAAATGGAAACACCTGAACGAAATTGCAATTTACCAGATTAATATGGTGTCGGGCCACCTTTCGCCTTCAGAATAGTTTTAATGCGACGTGGGATGGAGGCATAGAGGTCGTGAATGGTAGCAAGTGGTATTTTACACCATTCCTCGTGCAGGGCATCGACCAGTTCTGTGAGAGAGGATGGAGGTGGAAATCGTCGCCGGAGTCGTGTTTCCAAGACGGACCACAGATGTTCAATTATGTTGAGATCTGGGAAGTGGGCGGGCCAGGGGAGGTGTTGAACTTCATCCCGATGTTCCTCAAACCACGCTGCAACAACGCCAGCTGTGTGAATGGGTGCATTATCATCCTGGAAGATGGCGTCATTGCCCGGAAACAACATCCGGACCATAGGATGCAAGTGGTCTCCTAAAATTGCGACATAATCGTTGGCAGTGGTTCGTCCGCTAAGTGTGACCACAGGACCCAATGGAAACCATGATATGGCGGCCCACGGCATCACCGAGCCGCCACCATGTTTCACAGTTGGGCGGAGACACTGCAGATCATAAGCTTCTTTGGGCGTTCTCCACACATAAACACGGCCTGTGGTTGGGAATAGGGTGAAGGATGATTCATCCAACCATATCACACGTTTCCAGTCCTCAATCGTCCAAGCTGCATGGTCGCGGCACTATTTGCGGCGTGGGGAAGCGTTATGGTCCCTGATGAGCGGTTTGGCCCGTGAAACACGACCCCGTAAGTTCATGTCATGTAATTCGCGGCGGACTGTGATTGTCGAAACAGGGTGGGGGAGGTACTGATTGAGTCCCTCCGTCACTTGCTCCGCAATGGCACGACGGTTCTGCGTGACAATGTGCTTTAATACCCGGCGTGACCTGTCACTCATGATTTTCTTCCCCCCACTGTTCCGCTTCCCCGATGTGGTTTTCTCGTGTGTAGTGTAGGCCGTCATCACCTTCGACACTGTCCCACGCGACACACCTAACACAGTAGCCATTGCCGTCACACTCACTCCACATAACCGCTTGCCAACAATTTGCCCTCTTTGAAAATCTGAGAGGTCTCCCATTTTACATTACCTCCGTCTGCTGCAGCCACTGGACCCTACTGTTCCACTGCGCCTGACGCAGTATGAAGACCGACCTAACACACCACCACTAGCGGTCCGGCGCTGCAGGCGCCACGACACCACTGCCAAACCATACATCTGGCGTGTTGCCAACTACAGGTGTTTCCATTTTTCTGATCACCATCTGTATATGAGGCCTGAACCTACAGTTTAGGGTTGAATTCGAACCAACATAATGCTTTCTATGTTTCTTTATCATGAATCGAACCCTGAGCTCTATGTACCAAAGACGTGCCTTACAAATTGAGTGAGAAGAAGAAACGTCCTTCTAAAAAGTTCTTCTCATTTAAAGAAGTTTCCTATAAACCTACATGACAAAATGAAAGGGGCATTATATTTCTTCATTTCCAGAAGTGACATAACGTAAAAACTTAAAACATCATTTTCATTTATATAAAACACATAAAAAAAGACAAATTAATGAATCCTTTAATAGCATTAATCTCCCCAATGATATTACTGTTATATTCTGTTGATAAGTCATATTGTTGAACCGTCATTTAGAGTGATTGTCCTCGTTAACCAGTCACGTCAAAGTTACAACCTGTTTGATTACTGAGAAAACGAATAACTTTTTGTGTCCTTTCGTTTTTCATCTTCTTTGATGACGTTCGTAATCAAGAATGTCCCAGCGGGTGGTTCCTTTCTTGACAAGGAAATAGCACGACCCTCTTTTATGAGGCTCCGTTCCTAAGACTCTTACGCGTTTGATGGCTTCCGCTTTCTGGACATTTTCTAAGAAAAATGCTGACAATGTAATGCGATTTGTGCATCTTTCTTTCCTACTACATATATACTTTTGTTCAAATTTAGCGGTCTAGAAACGAAACCAAGAAAAAACTTGTATATAAATTAGTCAAGTTTTATACGAGGGTGCTACTAAAAGTATTGCAAAAGTATACTATTTTTTTACTAATTGAGATCGATAATTCATTTCAACGGTTAATTGCTTAGCGGTTAACTGCCTTTTCAACATCTAGGCTACGTAAATTGGGACTTAACGTTTTCTAGTGAAATTTGAACCTCTATTCGGATTTGTATTCGAGCTCCCTTAGCTATATGGTTATCTTACATGCCTTAGCGCGCGAGACCTGAGTTCGGTTACACTGTACAACACATAATTTACCTTTACATGGAAACATGATTTTCTTATGTGACTTTCTATGAGGAAACATCCTTAATTACTCTCAATGTAACAAATACATTTTTTGGGAAAAATTGATGCAATAAACGCTCATATAAATGTCTCATCGGTTACAATTTTTCTTCTTCATATATAGAGATGGAGATACGTCGTTTATAGAGAGGAATTCACTCCTCATCCCCGGATTCTTGGCCTACTACATAAGAGATTTTTGTGTATGTTATTAAATAGGAACACTTGTTTCTCATGTTGTAACTAAATTTTTATCTCTATTGCAGGTGGTAGAGACCTGAAAAATTTTGTTATCGGGTGAGCTTACCATTAAAAATCGAATACGCCATGTATTAAAAAAAAGTGCCTCAAACGTTCCAAACAACAGAGAAGGCGCAGAGTTTCATCCAGTTACATCCCAGTGAATGTCACATCATTTGATTGTAGAAGAAGATCTTAATGATCTTGTATAGAACTTAACTACTACTAAAACAAAAGTGGAATTGTTGCGTTCCAAGTTTCAAGGTTAGAATATCTTCGCCTAAAGATGTTAAAATAAGTTTCATAAACCAGCATTACTGTCATTTCAATCGGAATATTCAGGTTTCGGTGTAAATTTAAAAATTGAAAATTATAATGGCATTCTCAGTGACATTGTGGAAAGTTTTCAACTCGTAAAAACACATACTTTTTACACGGACTTTATAACTTCTTCCTTCGAAGCTTCGGTACAGTAAATGAAAAACACTGAATACAGTTTCATCAGAACTATGTGACTTTGAAAAGCGTTACTACAGTGTAAAATATTGAAGGTACTCTTACTGAATATTGCTGATTTATCATCAGAAAATCTACAGTACAGACTGTATTCTAAAAGAATATGTTTCTACAAAATTAAAAGTTAGTTTCATATATCTAGGTAGCCTACTTTATATAATAAATAGCGTATGTAAATATGTGTGTTACTTGTAATATATAGTGGTATGTCACAGAAAAGTAAGAAGTGATGGAAATTTATGGTTTTCACCAATGCATTCAGCGCTGTCGCTTAGTTAATATCAAATAATTTTATTTGAATGAGAGAAAAATAATATATTTGTTGCGTACTGTTACTGTTCTACCGAATGTAGTTTGGATTCCACGTTAATCTCTGGATTTATATTTCAACAGTATTGATTCTGATAATAGACATTACAATTCAAACTTACAATTTGGATTTTTATTTGAGGAATACAGCCAGGAATTATGTGTACAAATAAACTAGTTTAAATCACTCACAAGGGGAGTGTGGGGGAAAGCACTCGCCTCCAGAGAAACTAAGCATACCATTTGAAAGATCAATTCATGCTGATTACAATAAGTTAATAAAATTCCTGTACAGTTCAGAACTGCTCCAGAGATTTAACGTTAAATGCATAATTGCACCTCCTAGCGACCGGCCATTATTATGCAGCCTGATGGTTTGAATTAGCTATTTCTTGGTTACTGGGGCGCATTCACAGCCAAATTGTTCATTGCAAGTTGGATGACAAGATGGCAAAGACGTAATGGTTGACAATATACCAAAGAACTGCAAACGATTTGTGCAACCATTTGGTTTGTTTGAATTACGACCAATCAAAGAATATGGTAGGAAATTTGTACATAGTATGAAACTTCTTCATCCGAACGTTATGATGTACCAAGGAAACAATCAAATAAAGTTCGTGACCATGCTAATTAATCCATTCTGATCATCGCAATTGCACATATAAAATATTAACTACCACCAATGAAGCCTTTCGCCTGCGTCATTTCTTCATAGAGCAGAAGAACAATAGTGATCAATTTTCGTCTCTAACCTATAATTATTGTGAACAGTATAATAAGTAATCTTGACTAACAAACCCGTTAGTTCTTGCAAAACAAACTATTTCAATTCGCATGTCAATATTCATTGCTAATAAAGTTGTACTTAATGCGTTTAAATGCGCAAATACTATTTGTATCATATACACTTCCAACTTGAATCTCTCGAACAGTTCTCAACCGTAGAGGAATTTTATTACTTGTTGTAATCAGCATTATTTGGTCTTTCAAATGGCATGCTTAGTTTCTCTGCAGGCGATTGCTTTCTACCGAACTTTCCTTGTCAGCCACGTAGAGGTGTTTTCGGAAATTCACATTTCACATGTTGGTATTGTTCATCTAAACATGACTTCTGTTTAACGGAGTTACCATCATCAACCGACCTCTCATCATCGTTCAATCTTAATCTTAATTTTTTGTGTAAATAAACCAAGTGCAAAAACTACAGTGAAGAAAGGTCCGCATAAGGAATACGTTATTTCAGAAGTAAAAAGAATAATTATGTATATATGGCTTGCAGATAATGTGGCGTTAGTTCTGGAATCTAAACAAAAACCAATAGGCCTAAGAAGTTATAAATCTTAAGGAAAAGCTGGGAACTATACAGGATGAGAACAAACGCCCGAAAAACAAGCCATCTATGATTAGAATTAAGCAGTGTGCATCAAATAGGTGAGGACAGTCAAATTAAAGCCGAACACCCTCCATAAAACACATGCCTCGCGAAAGTTGGCAACACTACTGTTACCTACCTATACTACCATCTCTGGGGAAGATAAATGCATAGTGGCAACTCACAGATGCACACGGTTGTTCGTTTATTGCTCTATAGATGACAGTAGTGAAAAGTGTGTTCGTCTAACATAGAAATGGAGGTAAGCACAAAATAACAAAGAGATGTAGACAATCTATTATCCGTTCCTCATTTACTTTTCTGGAAGTAATTATTAATATTATCACTGCTTGATAGACTATATTCAGTGCTGTGAGATTAGCGGGTTAGTACAACGCTCAGGATGCAAAATAAGAATTTGTCCTTGGAATACTACATTAAAATAAAACTATATAAAATAAAGTATTCTAAAACCAAACATAAATAAATGTTATATATATGTAAATACTCATTCATCTTAAAGTATGCCTCATTTAATTTGAGGAATGCATGCTACGAGGGTGTCCAATAATTTATCTACTTTGAGAGGAAGGAATTCAGATAGGCTCACCTGGTCACGACTGTTTTTGATGTAGTCCCCATAGAGGTCTATGTTCCATCGCCACCTTGTGGGCAATGAAGAAATCTCAGAGAAAAATTGTCATTGTCATGGCCTGCAAATCACTGAAAAAATCGCCTATTGGACCTCGTTGTCCGACTGGTTAGTCCCCTGTCACTAATTGAGCCAAGAATTGAGCCTGGTCCTCCTCAAAAAAGTCCAACAAGTCTTGGGGCAACTGACTTGTGGACTTCCAGTAGTGCTCCAACTTTTACAAATCTATTGTTCCCAAGCGTGACGCAAACACTTGCTACGCGGCGTAACAAAAACACCCTGCTCACAGCCACTGTATTGCTTTTGGTTTTCCTATGGATGTCAGGCGGCATTATGCTCCGCTCCTCTCTTCCTATCTAGGTAGATAAGTTATTGGATGCCCCTCGTAAATGTAAGCCTAGGCCTCTAAACTTTATTTTGTTAATGATTTTTATCTACCAAAATCCAAACCAAGTTGCTTAACATGTTGTGCACTGCAACATTGCAACTCGTTCTAGGAACCTGCGTAGCATTATTCTCAAGATAGGAAATGAAATAAAAGCAAGCATATGAATGATAAAAGAAGAGTTTTAAATTGTCCCGTATAAAGTATTGTGTTCTATGTAAAAGAGAACACAGACATTATACAAAACACTGGGCGTTTTCTGAATGTGGGTCTGGAGAAGAATGCAAGAAAATTAGCTGTGACGAAGGACAAATAATGTTGGAATGGGTAGAATGGTAGGGAGAAAAGACAAATTTTAGTTGCAGTTGAAGAGGAGAAGTTGGTTAGGAAGAAACTGTACCCTAGGAAATGTTATAGAATATATGGGAAAATGAAGGAGACAAGGAAGGAAAAGCGATTGAATTTGTCTCCGTTAGTGGGTACTTTGTTTCCAGTAGTCACAACCCTGTTTTTCTTATCTGTCGATAGAAATGATTTTCGATAGACTTTAATCTAATTGAAATAAAGGTTATATTTTTGACAGAAAATAAAATTTAATCTTTACCCGAAATTATTTAAATAATTGTTATTTAGCAACATTACCCTAATTGCGTGTCTTTATATATTCATAACGTTTCTTTTCAAGAACATTACTGACCAATTAGAATTTGACTTCATTGTAATACTGTTTAATACAAGTTGTTTTTTTTTAAAGTTTTTTGTACTTTTTTGCACACTCTATACATTTACCGCTACGCATGTATTAATTGACACACACAAAATTGTCAGAAAGCCAAAAACACGCATGTAATGACTTATGATAAAAACTGCAACTCCTATGAGAAAAAAATCTTTAAGTTTTGCGTCCCACGATTATGCCGGCTAAAGTAAACGATGATGGTGAGAAATTAATGAAATGGTGGAATGAAGAAAGTGGAATCAAACGGGTAACACATGCATACATTGTTTGTCCACATCAAAGGTCACTTGGCGTAAACTGGGCTCGAACCAATAACCTCATGCAACAGAGTTGAATACTGTACCACTGAGCCACCGCGGGCCCTCGTTTGTATTGTAGTCCAGTGTCAATTTCAGCACTGATTCCTGGTCCTACAGTTTAACTTCGGATCCGAACTATATTCGTTTCAATCGAAGCCATGTCTTTCGTGCTAACGGAACTACGCTGACTCTATTAAAAGCAGCACCCAAAAGGAAGACGTATGTTCACCAAACAAATGCCGTTAGGGATTCTTTGGTCTTGAAATCACTACAACATTTTCACTCATGCAATGTATATCCGTTCCACTGCCTCTAAGAACCAAGATCTAAACAAAATAACCCTATATGGTAGAATCATGTGGAGGGCGTTGTCGAAGGAACTGCGTCTATAAACGCATTGTCAGAGAACAGAAAAATCTTTCTATGAGGCGCGTCAACAGACGCTCTCCCCAATTGACGGTCGATGGGTAGTGGAGAATATTTCAACAGAAAGTTGCACATCAAGATGAAGAAGTTAGCAAGTAACCGTAATTAGCAAGTGACGTCACAGTAATCGCAGAATTCCTATCGTGATTACCGTCAAAGCTGTTTCTTGACAGCAAATTTCACGGCACCTCTCCAACCAAATTACTGCTCATGAAGAACACGGCAACAAGGAGGTGGAAATCCGAGCTGTACATTACTGTGGATGCAGAAATTAACTAATCCAATTATCGGTAAAACGCCGTTAATTCAATAGTATTATTGGGTTTCGGATAAGTGGACTATTTGCTTATTGATGGAAAGAGATAGCATACAATGCGTTATAGTTTATAACTATTACTTCAAGATTAAAACCATAAAAGTGCGTTAAGTAATACAAGGTGTGACAATTTAATTTCGATAATATATTTGTAAAATATACGTAAAGACTTGTTTAACAACACATAACCGTAATGTGAAAGAAAACACATTTTTAAATACAGCTTTTGAGTTTGACGATCTTTAGTCATAGATGTGTCCTCTATTACGAGTGAAGTTTGCTAGCATATTATTTATCGGTTGTAAAGAAAGTTTTTGCGGTTTTCAACCTTCAATTTCGAAAAAGCATATCTCAGTTCAAACAAAAATGTTAATCGAAATAAAAACCATGACAATCAATACACTTTTTCCAACAAGAAACAAGTGTGTTAATGTCGGTAGCATAGAATTCTGGAGTTCTGGACGCGAAGAAGTCGTTGAAGGTCGCTTCGGCATCGTCTCGCCTTTTGAAGCTTTTCTCGCGGAGGAAGTTGTCGAGATGCTTGAAAAAGTGGTAGTCGGTGGGCGAGATGTCCGGCGAGTATGGTGGATGAGGCATAGTTTCTTAGCCTAATGCGTTCAACTTTTGCAGCGTCTGTTGTGCAACACGCGGGCGAGCGTTGTCGTGGAACATGATTGGTCCCTTTTTGTTGACAAATTCCGGGCACATACGTCGAAGCTTCTGGTGCATTTCGTCGATTTGTTAGCAGTGTTTCTCCGCCGTAATCGTTTCGCCCGGATTCAGGAAACTGTGATGGATGTGTCCGGCTGCAGACCACCAAACAGTGAGCACGATCTTTAGTGGGTGGAGTTTCGGCTTCAGGAGCTGATGAGGAGCTTCGTCGACGAGCAACCACTGCCCCGAACGTCGCCGATTTTCGTAAAAGATCCACTTCTCATCACACGTCACAAACCTGTCGATAAACGGGTCGTTCCTGTTCCGCAGAAGAAGAGAAGACGACACCTCAAAACGATGATTTCGATGATTTTCTGTCAATTCGTGCGGCAGCCATTTATCAGTTGTTGTTTTTTTTCTTTTTTTTGTTTCTTTATTTACTTCCCAGTCTCTTGCAGGTGGTTGGAAATTGTCATAGGTGTTACACCCAAGTCTTCAGAAAGCTCTCGAACAGTTTTGCGTGGATTGGCTTCGACTAAGGCTCTCAGTTGGTCTTTGTCAACAGTGGATGGCCGACCACTGCGCCCGTCATCTTCCAGGCTCTCGTCCCCGCTGCTGAACCATCATTGTGCCGTACGTTCGTTAGTAGTTCCTGGGCCAAACGTATCGTTGATATCACGAGCTCTCTGGGCAGCTTTTCGATCTAGCTTGAACTGGAACAAGAAAATCGTGCGAATTTGAATCTTGTCCATGCTATCTTTGAAGTACTGAAAAAAAGTGAAAAAAATATTTCAAAACAAAACCAATCCAATGAATAGATAGAGTGGAAAACACGCTTTAAACTTTCATATATACGCACAATATTATAACGACACTTGAGTTGAAAATACATTTTTGAAAATAGAAGTAACAAAAACCGCAAGAACTTTCTTTACAACCTGATACACTCGTGTTAACTTTGTTCACAAACTGGAAGTATAGCCGACTATTGTTTATAGACATCAAATTTCGAAAATGGTATGTTGACTACACATTGGAGGAACACAAGAGTTACTGGAGAAGTGTTCCTCTCTGGCATGATCGGTAGCTTGTTCTAACTCAGACCATGTAGGTTTGTGAAAGAAAATGTCGTATTCATGGGTTTTCTCGGGATTCTCCTGTTTCCTCAGCATTTTCTTTCCACCGACTCTCTCATAATCGTTCACTTCAATTAATCACCCATTTTCTTTAGACTGTTGGGCACAATCAGGAGACGAAAAAAATCATTCGGAATTCGTAGGGGGAATTCTTGGATAAAATGCTTTCTGGTGGAAAGACCATGCCTAGACTGGAGTTGGTTGTTCACGGATTGTAGTATTAGGGGCGAAACACCCTTATTTAATACGGCGACACACGTTAGAAGATGAATGCACTAACTAACCTTCCACTGAAAAGTATGTTATCTAGAAGTTTTCCTAAAATCTGAAATTATTCTTCGCAATATATACGCAATATATTTCATTCCATTCAATTTTGAAGATCTTTATGGGTTAAAGCGATGTTATCTTTAGTTTTAAAAAAATGAATAGCATTCAGTACTGACATACGATAGAATAAATAACGAATCGAAAAGTTTGAATTTTTTAACAAATTGAATAGTGGAAAAGCAGGTAAATATTAGAGATAATCAAGAAGATAAAGAAGAGCTGGCTAGAGAAGATTGAGAAGAAATTGTATTTTGATTACGTGTTAGATGGTATTGTGGAAGAAAACGTGAGATGGGAAGATAACGACTGGGGCCTGTGAGTGGCTTTAAAGAGGACGATTCTTACTTCAAGACGAGACGAACCATGGTACACAGAAGGTTCTAAATTTTTTTGGAAATGTTTTTTCACAGATCTTTTAGAAAATTTATTGTCATACGATTATGGGCCGAGGCTAAGGGAGACAGTAATAATGAGATTCATGTTAATAATGGAATTTGGTAAGGGAGAACAAACAAGGGAATGATGAGGAAACCGCATACGGTGCAAGGGCGCCGATTTCTCTGTAAATTTAGGGTGGTATTCTGTTGGTGTTGGTGGTATTCTGGTGGTGTATATGAAGATTTTAAGACAATGCACTCAAATTATGCCAAATATTGTATATTTATAAATACAATGAGGGGACCCACATGAGCTTTGGAGGGGGGCCGGGCCACCCAGAATCGGCGCCTTTGATACGGTGTTCGTCCACCACAAAGCCTACTTGGCTGGAGCTGGGATCTAACCACGGACCTCACGCACCAGAGGGAGGGTTCTCCGACTGAGCCACCTAGCCTCTACTCAGAATTCGGATAAAATTAATGACAAAATCTGTGCCATATTTACGATTTTGTTTCAGAAGCGGGGGGGGGGCTTTGCGAATTTTATTCCCGGAAATGTGAAAATTCTGCAAGATATTTCATTTACTTTAATATAGTAAGTAAGATTTAGGAGGGTAGGACTCAGCCCGGAAGCCCCTTTAAATACGCCATTGGACAAAATAAATGAAATACAATTAAATCTTTAAGTTTAACACCCCACGATTATGCCATTTAGGTTAAAGGGGCGATGATTAAGGGGAAATAGATGATGATGGAGGAAACGATGTAATTATAATATGGAAGGAAACAGGAGTACACTGAGAAAATCCACGGACACTATCTTACTTAGCCGGGAATCGAACCAGGGACCTCACGTACAAGAGATAAGTACTCTACCAGTCAGCCACATGCCCTCCCTCCAAAACGAAATGCTTAAGGATAAATTTTCGTATGTAATTTTCGATAAAATCGGATTAAAAACGAAGTTTTGTCACGCTGAAATATCGTTGACAGTAATAATTGAAAATTATTTTCCCAGAAGAATTTGTTGTTCATTTGTATATTGTACTGAACTTGCAGCAAAACAATGTTAACCAGCAGATAATTGCTTGGGTTTTCCTATCAGTAACATAATTTCTCTTTACCCGCATACAAGTCGTAATCATTAAGATAAATGTGTAATTGTCCCGAGTTAATAACTTTGCTATCAAAATGGCGTTATTTGTTATTACAAACTACTAAGAAAACCCTAATAGACTTTGCTAAACTGAAAACTTTAGCAATACTTGGTAGGGCGTTTATAATTCATGATCAACCGGAAGTATAAGGCCAAACTTACCCGAGAGTTAGTGTGACAAGTAGGCTCCTGAACACGTAGGGCGCCACTTCGTCAGTACCTTTAGGTTTTATTGTTAGTGACGATGAGTGCTCAACATCGTCTGATGCGTGAACCGTTACTGTATAGGTTTGAACGCGGACATGACGCTATGGCAGCAACAGGAACATATGCCATGTGAAAGAGGAAGATGAGTGAACCATTGTCATTTCGTGCAGGTTTCAAGAAAGTCGAAGATCAACCAAGTAACAATTTTCGCGTCATACGACATGCCATTGAAAAAAATTAATCCCCCACCACATGATTTTTCTCAGGCCACTAGGTATATTAAAGCCTACTATAGTGCTTCACCTTCACGAACTCGAGAAAATCTTCAGGAACTTACGCATTGTTTCACATGAGTTGAGTGGATGTGTGCCGACAACTGCTGTAAAATCCGCGTGTTGTGCGTTTTCTGAAACGCATTGTCACATTTGCCAAAAAGTTTTAGTTTTTTTCCGAAATCTTAATGTGCATAAAAATGGTTGAGAGCTCCTTCGTGGCTAAGCGATTAGCGTACATGCCTTGAGCGTAGGAGACCCGGATTTGATTCCCAGAGGGACCTCATGTGGTTCTGATTCCACGTTAATCAGTAGGTCACGTCTCATATAACCTCTCTGCTGAAAGGGATATTAAACTCAAAACCAACTCAACTCAAAAGTTGTTGAGCAAGGGCTAACTTTCAGAACCGGGTTTTAAGCAGAGCCATTTCCAGTGTGTAGTGGAGCAACGAGAGAATAATTCATTCAGATCATTAGTAATGATCATACCATCAATGTCTATTACAAACAGTTGGAGCAGATGTGTGCTGCATTACGATTGTATGCTTCACGGATGCGTGCTCTATTGATGACCCGGAAGTTCGTTCTGCAGCAACGATAACGTAAAACTACACTCGGCTCAAGAGACGCAGCAAAAGATTCAGAAACAGAATGGTATCAAACTGACGTTGCATGTAGCATATAGTCTTAATCTTGCTCCTTTAAATTATTATCTGTTTCAGTCCATGGTACACTTCCTGGAATCACAATGCTTTGCCAACCAGCAGAGGTGGAAACAGAACTGGTTCACTTCTTTGTCTTCAAGAACAAACTGTGATATTTCGAAACTGGCAGGAATGTAACTGCAGATAGTCCAACACGAGTTACTATATTTTGAATGTTAAAATCTTTAATATTACTGTGAAAAATACAGGTATGTTGTGTGCCTGAACTAACTGTTGACTAAGACTTTTGGCTAACTGTTGTAATACTAATAAGATTTTCAACCTGATTTTGACTTTACCAATTATTAAGTTAAAACAATACAATAAAATAGATAGGGTCTAGGTATTTCTGTAAAGGAGTACAGTAGTCTTCTGGTAAAACACTCACTTCTGTCATTGTCGAAGAACCCAGATCATGCAAGTTGCTGGGACACAGCGTTGAGACGGTAGATATTCCAGGGGTTTTCCCATTTTCTTTCACATTTTTATTTCAAAACTATTCACTTCCATTAATTATATGTTCCTTTTTCTTACAGTACATCATTGTGCAGGGGTGGATCCAGGGGCGGTCCCCGATCGCCCCCCTCCAGAAGAGGAAACTTTTTTTTTATTTTACATATAAATAAAACCCATCCCCAAGTTTGACGCTCTTAAAAGTAGCTCTAAGTACCAGTATTACAACCCACCGCCCCTCTCAGAAGTCCTTCCTGGATCCGCCCCTGTCATTGTGAGACGTAAACTTGAAAGAATTAATCGTACTTCATTTATTCGAGAAAACAATCCTAAAAATACTTTTCATTGTACTTATGTCACCACATATATAAAAAAGACTTTTGTTTTAAACAAAAATCAGAAAAATGAAATGAAATTTTTGAGCTTTACGTCCCACGGTTATGCCGGTTAGGCTAAAGGAGACGATGATGATGAGTAATGAACGAAATGGTGGAATGAAGAAAGTGGGAGGAAACGGGAAAACCCCGGTGTTTGTCGACCACAAAGTTCACTTGAAGGGGGCTGGGATCGAACCCGGGACCCCAAGCACCAGAGGTGAAAGCTCTACTACTGAGCCACTGTGGCCCCCCAAAAAATCAGAAGTTGGTGCTTTTGCTACTTGTATGACACTAAATATGCCATAGTAGGATAATGTTTATTCAGGAGGGCCTCAGGTTGGGCACCCTTGTCCTAGGTTATCAGTAGCACTATCAACCAGAACGCAACAAGAATGTCAAAATAAATCCAGCTGAAGATATCAAAAGTAAAGTAAAAAAAATCAATATATATTTTTCTAAATGCAAGTATATTTTCATACGGTATTTTTGTGCGAATTGCATGTGGAAGGAAGTGTTGTTATATATGCATCTACATGAGTGCATATGTAAACTTGAGCCAACAATCTCTATATTTTCGATTCGCCGATGCAAACACGAATAGTGGGAAAGAAAAAAATCCGGTGAAACACGAACCCGGAAGCATGAAAAAGGAGTTTTCAGCAAATATTTTCGCAGCTCTATATGCTGTACTGGAAGCCAGATATTCGAAAGAAACGTTCCTCATGTAAGACATTTCCATAGAAAGCGAGCTCCAATATATTCTGGAATGTGAATCGCAGCTGCGTCTTCCATTCAGCATTCTTCCAGTTGCAGGCTTCTTTCCACTCCAAGGCTGCCTCCATCCGACGAAGAGAGAGACTTCACTTACGTTGGGTACCGAACGGAATAACCAAAGAGGAGCCACAATCTATGACAGTGTTTCCAAGCCATGACAGTCAAATACTACTAAAATTCCAACCATCCATTGTAGCAAGTAATCTAGGCGAATACTAATGTTGAATCTAAGAAATTATTATGGTTCCTCATGACCGGATGTGTGGTCTTTATACAAAATGAAAACCTACCTTTAGCAAGAGAAATTGAGATCACACGATCAAATAAATGTAGCTAAATGCTCTTGTGATGTGTTATGCATAACAACATGTCAGACACGCCCTTCTCTGCCTAGTTATTACTGGATTTGATTGGATTGTTCAGTTTAGCATCTCTTTCAGCAGCAAGGCTATATAAGATGTAAACTATAGTTTAACGTACAATCCGAACTACATGAGCTCCTGCGGGAATCGAACCCGAGTCTCCCACGCCAAAGGTGAGAACTCTAACCACTTAGCCACGAAGGAGCTCAGTTACTACTGGAGACATCTCTGTAAAGCAATGCATGTAATGTTATTTTAGTACATTATCCCTCCGTTATTATTGCTTGAAAATGAAAAATGAAATCTTTAAGTTTTACGTCCCACAGTTTTCATTATTGCTTGAGACGCTGGTATGAAACAAATATATGTATGTTATTGGTTTTAGTTATGGTATGTAAAGAATTCTTTCCCCGCCTCATTCTTATCAGAAACTTTGGTATAAAGCGTTGCATGTATGATATTTCAGACACTCTTTACTGCCTCATCATTGCTAACCGATATAAGTTTAACAATCTATCACACACACACGCGCATATATATATGTACGTATGTATGTATGTGTAGATATATATAGATATATAGGGGCACTAAGAGAAAGACAAAATCTTTGAGTTTAACGTCCCACGTTTATGTCCTTTAGGCCAAGTAAGATTGATGATTTAGGTAAGTGAATGATGATGGATGGTGGGATGGTAATGTGAGAGGAAACGGAACTACCCCGAGAAACCCCATGGACACAATGTTGTACACCTCAAACCTATTTCCGCGGAGATCAAACCAGGCGACCCCGTTCTCCAGAAGTAAGCGCTATACCTTTGAGTACCGTGTAACTCAAAAGGAAGAAAGAGAGGATCTATCAATAGAAACTCAACGTTTTCAAATTTCCAATTATGTTCCTGCTGAATGGTAACTGTATTTTCATTATCTATAGCGAACGCATGCATACATTTGTTTATACATAGGGGCACGAGGTTTTCGCACTAAGAATTCGAAAATTTCGAGTTTCGTTTTTCATATTTCTGGTTTTGTCGCATTTTCCAAATAAAGTTTCGCATTTTGTAGCTCTTGTGGAAAAGATATTTCCTGATTTTTTACAATTGTTCCTTTTATTCATAGATCACTACAGAAATAAAGCACTAATTACATAGAAACAAGATACACTAATATTTCACTGGAAGGAAAATCAGTAAGTTAACTTACTGGGGCTTATGCAGAATCGTTTTGACGTATGATTAGCGTCATACTAATGACCTGACTTGAGCAGGAAAGTTTTGCTATCTTCTGAAAATACATAGGCACAAGCTCCATTTAATCATTAAACATATGCATGTTACATGTTTCCACATTTTCTCCCTCATTAGAATACGTTTGTCACCTATCACCAGTCCATACCTGCGAAAAAAAAAAAAACTCGCAATTGGCATTGCTTGTTGGAAGCCACACATGTGTAAGTGCATTTACATATGATGACAAGACAACGCAACGTATTTTCATGCGGTTGACCTTGAGTAGCAGAAGACAGAAGGTGTCTGCAATGATGCCACTGCCTAGCTAATTAAAACGGCTCCTCCATATCCAGCTGCGATAGTGATAGCTAACGCGCAACATGTTCTCTATAACCCTGTCCAAATCACCCAAACTGCACCGTTCATGCCACGTTCTACCGTTCCGTCAACGGTAAACTGGCGTTTTAAAATTAATGAAAACATATTTTTTTAAAAAAAATTTCGCGTTATTTCGTATATTGTTATAAATTTCGCGCAAAACTGTTTTATCGCTCAATAGAAACCAATGAAAATACACGTAGAATATCATATAACGTCAAGAAACTGAAAAGTTCTTAATTTTGACGCATTTCGTTTCATTGCGTATTGCTGAAAGCTGATGCCACTATTTATACATGAGATAATAGATCAGCTTCACTGTTTTGAAAATACTTCTTTGTTTACAATGTAGATGTTGGTTCAAGTTTAATTTTTCTTGTTCTCCCACTTGCTACCAAGAAATTTGTCTGTTATATATAGAGTTAATATTTTCAATTAAATTGTAATTTTAACACTTTTCAGGCCATCATATTCATATGAATAGTGTTTATCTATTTAGTTCACACTATTTCAATGGATATATGAAACACAGATGTATATAGTGAGATCCGTGCATGACCTGTTGCCTTCAGTTCAAGATGAGTCTTTCACTTTCAAAGAATGAACCGTAGTAATTTGTTTAGAACCGAAGAATATCGACTCCCTGGCAAATGCTTTGGAAGCTGCTAAGGGTCGTTTTTTCGCTGTGTGTGCATGTTTCTTTTCTAGGCATAATGGAAATTTAGGATTTAGATTTCTGAGCTCTCATCATCTATGGTTATTTAGTCCGTCATGTATGAGGGATGACGCCCCTCGGCGAGTATACTATTTAGGAAAAGAGAAGAAAGAAAGGATTGGGGAAGGAAAGAAGCGGCCTGGGACCTATAAGTTAGGTACCACCCCGGCATTTGCCTGGTATAATTGAGTAAAACCCACGAAAACCTCATTTATGATGGATGACATTAAAAAGCTTTTTACACTTTTTCGACCGAGTGTCCCACCAGGAATCGAACATGAGACCGCTCGCACCGAAGGCAAAGCGTTAGTGACCCGTGGGATAATGATGGAAAACAACATATATTGTGGTTGATTAACTAATGGTTAATAACTTAACTTTGGTTAATATCATAATCCGCTTTATGTGAATAAGAAAGCTAGAAAATTTAGAGGAAAGCAAATCAAAGTAATCAACGACCATTGCATCCAGAAGTAAAAGCATCCACCTCTTCATCATACAAGAAAAGAGTAGCTTCCTTATTTTCTATCGTTCCTTAACTAAATATAATTTCTAGTGTGAACCCACTTGAAGAAGCTGCAACTAAGAAATCCAATGGAAACACACACACACACACACACACACACACACACACACACACACACACACACAAGAACAATGACGATAGTTTCGTAAACACAGTCAGGGGTAGAGAGCAAGATGTACTAAAGGCAAGCACAACTCGTTGAAAATAATCTAGCTGGAAGGAAAATACATAAAGTCACACCCAACACATCACCTATCTTCTAGTTTCTTCTGAAGCTCTTACCCTTGGGTATGCACAATGTTGCCAAATGTATTTTCAGATGGAAAATATATATTTCTTCGGGTGTATATAACCAGCATAAGCCATAACTCGCTGAGTTCCATTCAGTTCTGGGTTCTGGTTGCTATTTTATACATTTTATAGTGTATTCTAGAACAAAAATAATAATGGAGGCACCTTATCTCCTTGTTTCTGTCTACGCTCGATGTGAAAGCTTGTGTAAAAGTATTTTGGTAAGAGGCCTTTACTTTGGGTTCACTTCACTCATTTTAATTAGTATAATTAGCTTTTCCAGCATACTAAATTTGGCAAGAATGTACGTACAATGTTTTCCTCCTAACCTATTCGTAGGCATTTCTGAAGTCAATAAATTACTTTCATATGTCCCCATTTCTTTTCGAGTATTTGACGAATGGTAAATATATGGTCGATAATTGATCTATTTTGCCTAAACCCACACTGGTAATTTCCAATAATTTTATACGAGTATGGGGTTATCTTATTAACGGAATGTTGGAGAGAATTGTATGTTGATAAAAGAGAGATATGATAAGAGACAGAGTTGTTACAATCAGTTTTGTCACCTTTCTTGTGAATCGGAACAACGATTGATTTTCTTCACTCTTGTGGTACAGAAGCGAAGATATATATTTTTCCATGAAAGCATGGAAGTGAAAAGATGGGCGTCCAATCCTGTTCAGAAGGTATATTGGACGTGTCGAATCCATTTGTTTGTTATGCGACTTTATGCCTTCAGGGAAGCTACTGGCGATCAACTAGATAAGAGTCTTAATGGCCACCATGAAGGAAGAAAGAAAGAAAACGATATGCTTATTTCATGGGGAGAACAATATAAAATAGTCTATCTAGTCCTTGGCATTAAGTGTTCGAAAATCAATACTGTTCTGAATAACCATTTTCTGGTTTCCATAGAAGAATAAAGGAAAATGTTAATTCTCATATATGGGAAGAAAGAAAAGTGTATCTCATATTTCACACAGATAACGAAATAAATAGTATATTTATCTACGCTTGGCGTTGAATGTTTCAAAACTATTCAGAATGTTTTTCCTCATTCAAATAGAAAAACATAAAATAATAATTCCTGTAGGAATAATAAGAATTGTTAATTCCCATAGAAAAAGAAAGAAAAATATACTTATTAAACAAAAATAACAAAATAAAATATCTCAGTCAGTCTCGGCAATAACAAATGCTTACAACGTTTCCAATTCTGCACCATTAATGCCCACATATTTTCAATGGGGTTAAGGTACTTGGATTTAGATGGCCAATCCAGCAAAGAACTGTCAAGATATCTCTGGAATCACTGGTTAGTTATTTTGGAATGATGGACCTACTGTTATCTTGGATATAATTAATGACAGGCATTTCGTCTTCCGGATATACGGCACTGACGGTTGGTAACATATGTCGTTCTAATATTTTCATATATTCTTCCGAATCCATCCTAGGTTATATGTCTACCAATTCTCCAACTCATGCTACTAATATCCAACCCCAGAAAGAAACTCTAATTCTTCCACTTCATGCCCTCTTTACGATATGATCTGGTGTATAACGAGAGCAATTGGTGCTCCACAAAGACAGTCTTCCATCTTGGGCGGAAGAAAACACTTTCTTGTCTGTCCAAATCACTGTATCCGAGAACTCTTTCATAGCTGGCAGATACAGCAATGAAAGTGACATTCTTGAGGCATGGTGTCTACAGTCAATGCTTCTTTCACGGCAGACATTCTGTGATGTATTCTCGCTTTATGTAATTATTTCCTTTCTGTAACTCCTAGTATGTTCAAATGTAGGTCTTGTCCAAGAATGGAAGCAGGCTGAAAGGGATTTTTCCGACTAGCGGAGACGAGTGCATTATCTTCCTCTGCAGTAGCTTTTCTACGTCTTCTTGATTTTGGGTGGTCCCGTAGCCCTCCTTCCCCCTCTTTTTTGATAGCCTCGGATCCAGTATTGAATATATGCTTTGGTTCTATAAACTGTAATAGGAATATACGAAGCACTATGTCCACATTCCCATATACCAACTATACGGCCTCTTGTTACTTCTGAAGTACTTTATAAAGTGTGGTATCCTATCAAGCTGTAGCCCACCTTCGCTGATTAACTTACAATAAGTCCAATGCACAGACTAACAATACCATTTACGGTAATATCAGCACATTAAAGCAATCCATCTGATGTTGCATTAATCCATCTTTTCTTAGTGAATGTGTCAAGATAGATAGGATGAGGTTTGGTAGTGCAGTAAAAGCTCTCTCGAACAAGTCAACAACAGATCTCCAGTTGTCGAATTGGAAATAAATTACTGTTTTACTTGTATGTATAGACTTCTCTTATGTATACTTCAACATAATACAGCTTATATCTATTTGTAATTTCGTTCTACAGTTACTACGATTTTTATTATCTTAATTTACAGCTGGTATACTCTACTGCTGCAAAGAGAAAGTGTGCGTTGCTCGTTATCCTGTAGGTTCTATTTTATATGGTTAGTTAGCTGATTTGGAGTTTAGTGTCCCGTTCAGCACCTGCTATATGATACGTGAATATATAGCTTAACGTGGGATCCGAATCATATAAGCTTCTACCTGGAATCGGACCTGGGTCTCTTGTTCCGAAGAAGAACACCTTAACAATTCTATATTATATGTTTGGTTGGAAATGTTAGAGCAATCTCAACTTCAAATATCTCGTATACACTTCATTTATGTTGCTGTCATCAGTATTTAAGGCCAGCAAAGTGGATTTTTTCTCTCCAGCAAGATGGTGTATCGTAGCAGTTGAAATTCCAGCCAAATAATAAGGATGGCCACATAGTGGATGATCTATTTATATATTTACACATATTTCTGGACATTACTACCATATATGGCCTTAATCCCGTCACATATGAGGAATTACGTCCCTCTGAGAGCATAAACTTCTGGAAAGGGGGAAGGAAGAAAGGAATGGGAAATGAAGGATGCATGTTAGGTACTATCCCGGCATTTGCTTGGTATGAATGAAAAAACCGAAGAAAAGTCTCACTTAGAATGGCTGACCTGAAAAAGCTGTTACACCTTTTCGACCGAGTGTCTCCACCGAACACACAATGGATGAAATATCTTGTTTCGCATCAGATTTATTGTGGCGTTTTTCTTGATTATTTAATGGAAGGTGAAGACCCAGCTCGCGCCAAGTGAGGGATTTGGGATTTTGAGTTTAGCGTCCCTTTCAGCAGCGAGGCTATATAAGACGTGGACCTACTGATTAACGTGGAATCCGAACCATATGAGCTCCCACCAGGAATTGAACCCGGGTCTCCCGCACCAAAGTTGCGTACGCTAAACGCTTAGCCACGAAGCAGCTCCGCGCCAAGTGAGTTTTGTGGTGGAGAATCACCGTGTGCGTGAGTTTTCTCGGGGTTCCCCGTTTCCTCTCACTTAGTTCATTTCATTCAGTTCTCATCATGAACGTCTCCTTTAGCCTAGCCGCCATAATCGTGGGACGTAAAACTTAAAGATTTCAGTTTTTTAACTACAAAATATTTCTTATATTTTTTACCTAAGTTTTTTTGTTACTACTTCCATCGAGACCAAGCATGAATCTTCCTTAACCTCCTAATATTACTTATAAAGCATTTTTGGCCAAAACAACCCCCTTAAGAAACTAAAATAATAAAACCTATTGAATTTAATGCTTAAAACAGTATTGCTGAAAATTTCACAAGCAACAATTACGCAGTAGATGACTACGATATTTAACTTATACACAATTACAATAGTATGAAAGGCTACAAGTATAATCTTTTAATTGAAATGTATGACGAGTAAACAAAGCGCCATAATATTGAAAACTCATAGACATGCTATTTATCTTTGTGTGCAGAAAGTAGTGTTGGCGAGACGAGACGTCGACCTGGTCTAGTAGAAATAGGTAAACCCTTTTGGATACGAAATTGAATGTTCATGAGATTTGATGAGACGAGACAGATCGATATCTCATTTCATGATCAACACTAGAAAAAAAACCCGAAGTTTACGTCGTGACAGACGGGAATTCCCTCGTAGCTATATAGTTAACATACTCATCTTTGGCATGAGAGACCTGGGATCGATTCCTGGTGGGAGCTTTTATCGTTCGGATTCCACGTTAAGGTGTAAATCCACGCCTTGAATAGTCTCAGCGCTGAATAGGAGACTATACTCCTAATCAACCCACTAACCAGTCAATTAACATCAAACTCGGGAGCGTCTTTCCCTGTAATAATTGGGGTATAGTGGCTTAATGATAGAGTTCTCACCTCTGGTTTAAAAGTTATAGATTCGATCCCAGGCTATGCCAAGAAGTTTGTGTTGAACAGTGTCATATCCGTTGGTTTGTAAGAGTTCTTTTTTATTTTCACTTCATTCCTCAGTTTCTCTCGTTATTTATTGTCTTCACTCATGGTCCGTTTCCTTTAGCTTTCAGGACATACTAGTGCGATGTTAAAATTCGTATTTCATTTCATAGTATTAGATCAATAATGGAGTATTGAATTTCCAAAATCATTTTTCACTGTTCACACATAATTACTTGTGAGCAGATCATAAGGATTTAGATATATACATTAATTGTAATAAGTAATCTGGAACTTGTAAACTAGTGTGTATAAATTATAATTATTTATTTATTTTTTCTTTTGTTTTCCTCGAAAAGGAATTCAAATATTGTTTTTCCTCTCTGTCTGAAAGCATTAAGCTTAGTATCGAAAAGAAGATTGCTTTTCAGCAAACACTGGATTTGTTTGGAAGAGTCACTTGCTTACAGATCTCACTTGAAAGCAGCAAGTCTCTAGGAGAAGGTAAGTCATGTGAACAGGGTTGGGAATATTTTCCCCTCTTGCCCGCTGATTTACTTCTTTCGGAACTGTACTTCCTCCTTGTTCCAGATGAGGAGAATGAGTTTATGAATCAAGTTCCACAATTTGTTTCTCTCCAGTTAAAACTAACTCAGCAGGGATTTATTCTACACCTGAAGATACTTGTTCCCATACATACACATAATAGATCGAAATTTACAAAAGCCACTAAGAATTTTTGTCGATGTTTTTAAAGTGCTTTCGGATAATTTTGGATCCAGTCATATAGTGAGACTGTTAGGTGTAATTAGGGACTCTGAAAAGTTTCTTTAAATTCGGGATGTCCCTCCTAACTCAGAATAGGTGGAAAATCTAGTGGAGCACCAACGTTTATCATGTATTAAGATACGTAAAAATTTAATTAATAGTTTATTTGGACGAAGTATATTTTCTGCACACTTAAAGTAATGGGGTAGTGATTCGTGACCCAATGGCTGCTAGTACTTCTGTTTTCTGTATGCTAGGTCTCTGTGAGACTACTTTAAAAGCTGATCGAATTCAAATTTTCTGTCTGACTTAAATCAGGCGCTGAGATAGCTTCAATCATTCAAACTGTCATAAACTATTGTTATGTTTAATAAAATATCCAGATCATTTATTTGTAATATTAAAAAATTAAAATTTTATACTGTGTAGTTCATAACTAAAAATTTAAATAATTAAAGCAAATCAGAATATAAGGAATTCAGTAATGGTAAACAGAAATAACACATAGGGAGTGAAAGTGAAAGTTACCAAGTTTGTTAAATATAAACACAGAGTTCAGAAAACACTAGTTATGCTTCGTCTCCTAACTTTTTTCTGCTTCCGTCTCATCGTCAGTTGAACATCTTAGACAATGACTTTCACTCCAGATATAACGTAAGTTTTCAAGCTAATAGTGATTAGAGGTTTGCACAACAGGCAACCATTGTAAATTATAATGTATTTCATTTTTCACAAATCAGATATATCCCTATACTACTTAATGTCTCTTGTGTATGCAAATAATATCATGCTATAGAATCATGTAAATCTTTGTTAATAGAATGTTCAAGTTACTAAAAGGCATAAAACTATAATAAATCTGTACACTGATAATATGCCACTATTAAAGATCATTCTTCTAATTTGCATTGTTATGTAACTATCAACTAATTTGTCAATTAAGTATTTCTAAATAAAATATCTTCCCTTTTCATTTAAGTCATTAAATCACTTACAAAATACTAATAACATTAGATCGTAATCTCTTTTATTATTAAAATGCAAATCATGAAACTATCAAGAGAAAAACTATCTTTATTTTGTAAGAGAAACGACATACTATGAATATTTTGCCTGAATTGAATAGAGCATAAAATAATCTTAGAAAATAGCCCCTTAAGACAGATTATTAATAACAATTCTTGATGATTATTTTTGAACGTTTAGATTACAAATTAACTCTTAACAAAAAAAAAAAAAAAGGTAAGACATTGTACGAAATATACATACCCAAAAATAAACAATTCTTAAGATCAAAAACATTTCTCAGAAAGTTTGTTTTTGGTAAAATTTTGTTGGAAGAATCACAAATTATATAAATTTCTGCGAAATCACTTCGTCTTTCTGTTCATTTGTTAACCGTTGCCAAGAAAAAGAACTAGAGAAGAGACGCAAAAAAAGAAAGTCTGATCGTGTAACTTGTAGAAAGTTTTGCCAATAGCAAGCCGCGTTTGTGAAGTCTTGCAGTGTACACTTCCTCTTTCAAACTTTACACTTCATCTTCCCTTCTCACGTCTCACCCTTCTAATCTTTGCTTTTAAATATCTCCCTCTTTCTCTTCTCTAAACATTCCTAGAGATAAGTCAATCTTACTCTGTTAAAGGATTCTCGAAGTCTATTCCAGATCGTGGTTTCCTTTCTATCTCTATCAGTATACAACAAAGTTGAAACTATATATTTTTGAATCACTTTGTGGTCGAAGAAAGACTAAATTGACTGCTTAAGAGAAGGCGTGGCTCAATAAAGCTATTTATAACATTCTTTTATTGCTATTCAATGTTGGTTGCAAACTGTATATTTTAAATCTACAGCTGTAATTTAATTACCGGTACTTCAATTGATGTTTTTATTCATATATCAAAGTTTTTTTTCACGTTCTATCCTAGCAAACTGATTTAAATTGATCAAGAAGTAAAGGGTGCAGAATCGATGTTGCACTACTCGGCTGTGACAATAACAGGTGGTACTATTGGTGTCTTCCTGTTCTGCCTAATGATCCTTGAGTGCTTTGTAACACACTTTTATCTAATCTTATCTTTAGGCAGAACAGGGATTCCTGTTCAGCCTAATTTCCTTTCTGCCTTATTTTCGCAAAAAGGGGTATTTAGATTTAAGGAAAATTTAATACTAATTATTTTCCGGATAACTGCAGTTACTTTCAGGGCCTAGATTTTCTTATATCATTTCGGCTTCTCTGAAATTAAATTACAAATCATAGACCACCATTATTTTACTACTGGTATATCTACGCAATAGGATCTAATAAATTTCCCTCAAATGTGAATACCCCTTTTTTGTGAGAATTAGTCAGAACAGGAATTCCTATTCTGCCTAAAGATAATATTAGATAAAAAATATGTTACAAAGTGCTAAAGAGTCATTAGGCAGAACAGGAATTATGCAGAACAAGAAGGAACAGGTATTATCATGGGGTGGAGGTGGAACAAAATGAGCCGTACAGGGCTTCTAACCCTCTTCGTTCGCCACGTTCGCTCAGCTATGTTTCATAACGTAAGTAAATAACTTTTTATGCATTATATATGCATTACGTACAAGAGCATATGAGTATTGTTTTATGTGTTTTTAATGATAAAAGTGTTATCAAAAGTAAAAAAATATATAAAAAACTTTCCTTGAGCAGGGTTTGAACCCACACCAAAAACGATTTTCACTACTAGCCCGTGCGCTAGCATACCCGGCCACGAGGTCAACAGCAGTTGACTTTTGATTTATGCTATTTGTATGCTACGTGTCGAGAAACGGATCACGTCAACCAATCAGAACCGTGTATTTAGCTCCTTTGGCTAGGGTCGAGGGTGATAAAAATATATGCCAGCTAGCCTACCCGTGTTGCAAAGACCTCAGTGTTCCTAAGAAATACTGGCTTCAATCTTCGTTAAGGAAAAGTGGATCCAGTGATGATTACATGGGATGGCCTATTGAAGAATTCTCCCTAAAGTAGCAAAATTCTTTGCGAGGTTATATCTCCGATCGTTACAATATTTGTGCAACAATATTTTTCACCCTTGTATTGAAAGTCGCTCTTCCCCTCTTTTTCTCCCAAGAGAAGCCATTGAGTGCACGTATATTCCGTTCTGTAGAGGAAAATCAAAAAAGAAAGCTAATTAATTTCAATCCTAGTGACTTTCTTGATTGTCGGGGAAAGAGAGCACTTCATTGATTTTAGTAAAATTTTAATAATAATAAGCTAGCTGAAACTGCGCTCTCTACACAGTGCATCATTCACATATGAGCATGAATATCCTTGTCATTCCTCACAACATCTGTACATGTCCTTTACAGACACAAGTGAAAGGTGTCTTGGTAAAAATCGGCAAGGGGTTTATTAATTTTTCCAATATCTCACACCGCTCGGAAAAATTTAGCCTACTTCCGGTTGGAGTTTCAAATCTATGTATGGTCAGTGTTTTCTTTCTTTTTGCATACAGTATGTAATAAGTAAATGTGACATCTCCCAACACAACAGGTATCATGTTGGGGATCATGCTATGTAATAAAACAAAAATTAGGTACTGTAGTTAAAATGTAATTTTCTTATGTATTTTTTGTTTGTTTGTACTTAGTGTTAAGAAGAAAAAAGTTATATATATATATATATATATATATATATATATATATAGTTAGGTTAGGTCTTAGAATTGCAGTATGCTAATTTTCATGTCATTTTTGTATGTTTTCCTTTGTTTTACGATTTTCTTGTGGTAATAATTTGTATTTCAGTCTTCTCATGTCTTCAGAACATTTTCCTATCGAATTTTGCATTTAGAAGTCATCTATAAGAATTTTATAATTTTCTTCGTAGATTTTAGTAATTGCTAAATTTTATATTTTCGGCCATCTTTAACATAAATTATCAAACATTCCTTTAGATCGAACATTACTTTCTTCTACATGCATCATCTGACGTAAAAGAAGAGTTTTCAGATGTCAAAAGTTGATTGGTTGGCGTTTTTCATCTTAAATCATGATTTGTTCATCTTATTGTAGTCGATATTTATCAGCCAATCTCCGTAATCTTCTTTGTTAGCAAGATGTCTCGTGAAGCAGCATCCATAGTGAATGACATAGTTTTTTATCGTTGTGAACATTTCCGGCAAAATACGAAAGTTTTGGATTTTTTAAGTGGAAAAAATCTACGTTAGAAAACAACCAAAGTGGTGAACTTTCAAATTAGTCATAAAATCATAAAAAAAGAGCCAAGTGACGGAACGAAACAAGTACAAAATAGGAAAGGTGATGCTTCGACGCTGTAGGCATTATGTCGGAGTAACATTTTTATGGTGGCTGTGTGATCCTCTTATATAGAATGTTTTGAGACTACTATATTTGCTTGTGTCACTCAGGAATAGAAAATTAATAAGTTTAGAAATATATCTATAGAAAAATTAGAAAGAGGAACAGTGTCATATAAGAAAACATGGTGAAAGTGTAGTATGTTAGTGCCTGACAGTCGAAGTGAGGCTCTGCTGTCCTATTGTCCAGGTTTGTCGTCAAGCAGGAAGAATTGAACCAAGACCTTCCTTTGTTGTGTGATCAGTCGTGTAATCCTTCATTCTATGTCGTGATTATGGTGATTGCTTTGAAAGTGTAAAAGCCAGGTTAGTGAACAAAGTGATTCTCTTTCATATTACCGTTTTGTGATTAAGTAGTAAGTTTTCTAGTGATGGCATCCCTCTTCCGTACTATTTTTGAGTAATTTATTCGTCCCCTATACAGCTGTTTTTCCCAATACTCAAATGTATCCTTTTGGATACCACTCTTTGGAAAGGTGGTATCCGAATTTAAATATCATGTACAAATTTTGGTGGTATCTTGCGCTTCAATATACAATGAAAAAGGTAAATAAAATCCATGTAGTTTTAAACTTCCTTCACAATGCTTTAGGCTTGCACAGTATTAGCTATTCAATTTTTTTTTAATAAGAAATATTTACCAGATTAACCATGTAGCACAATAATAAGAAATACAGCAAGTAAATAAAAATTTGGTAGTAATATGTTATGAGATGCTATGGTTCATTTTCATTATTATATTATACAGTATCAAAGGAAATGGGATATGTAGTCGTGTGTACAGTCCGCACCAGTTCACTGATGGTATGTGGCTCGCAACCCGTCTGTGAAATATTGGGGGCGCGGTGGCTCAGTGGTAGAGCGTTCACCTTCGATGCTTGGGGTCCCTGGTTCGATCCCAGCTCGCGCCGTGTGGATTTTGTGGTGGACAAACACCGTGCTCGTGGGTTTTCTCGGGGTTCTCCCGTTTCCTCCCACTTTCTTCATTCCACCATTTCACTCGTCTCTCATCATCACCGTCTCCTTTAGCCTAACCGGCATAACCGTGGGACGTTAAACTTAAGGATTCAATTTCATTTCCATCTGTGATATTCATTTCACTTTTTTTAATCAAAGTTTTGTTGTTCATCTTAAAATTTCAAAAGCTAAATTAGAGAAAATCATAGAAGATAGGTCAGAGTAAAGATGCCTCCTCACCGTGTAGAATGTGCTGGTATATATATATATATATGACTTTTTTGTTTTGTTTATGTATGTACTTCTGCGTAGGTTAAAATTAGGTTAAGTTAGGATAAGGATGTGATGTTTATTTGTGCTGATATGTAGGAAATATTCATGTGGCAATGGAGTATTCCAGCTTGATGATTAATTAATTCGTACTTAGTAAAATATAATTTGTTTAAAAGAAGTAAAGTAGCACACGGAATAAATGAGCAGAATGTCTAATTCCCTGCATTACAAATATATTGAAAGCTTGTTACTGATGCATAATAATTTATAATTTGTAATGTAAGTAATTATCAGTCACGATGTAGTGGCAAAGTTGATCTGTTGAAATTTAAGTAAACATTCGCTGTTATGATCGCATTGATTTTTACTGTAAAATACATTTGTAAGATTTAATACACTAAATCTAATGCTGAAACAAAAGGTGAACATGCAGCAAATAGTAAACTAAGAAATGTACACTTAATTCACTTTTTTTCTTTCGAAATACCAAGTACATAAATAGCAATCAGAACCTATTTATTTTATTTATTTCAAATAAAAATATAGAGAAAGCCCAGTAATTTAAGAATATTTAGATAGATTTGAACAAAAGTGGCACAAGGGTAGATTCAATAACAATGATTGCAGAGAAAAAGTTGACAGAAAGTGAAATGGTACAGATAAAGTTTAAGGAGAACCCAAAAGTAGACATAGTAACCTTTCTAAATTATGTTTCTTTTTCTTTCCTTTCGGTCGTTGCGCAGAATTATTCAAAAATTTCACACATTGCCCCTTTTGAGTTCAGCGTTCGCAGATGATAGTGGAGTGCACGAATGTTTTGTGGGTTGCCAGACGCACTTCTGTGGGGGTCCGAACAGACCTGTGGCTGGTTAAACTTACAATGCATTTGGTCACATCTTAATCTAGGGAAGTGAATGCTATACAAATACACAAGTAAGATGTATAATTACATTTTCTTTTATTTATTTATTTATTTATTTATTTATTTGGGTAACATACTTTAAACTGTCTTGTTTAGGGTGGTTACAAATGCATTACACACACAATTAGAAATAATTATAATGCCAGTGATATATGGTCTTCATTGGGCAAAACACTCCGAAGAATAAAGATTCATGTTAGCCTGGAGAAATGTTATCCTTCGTTTTTCATTATCATTTGGCCATGAAACGAACGCCTGAGAGATATACAACCTCTGCATACAACCATGTGGTGTTGGAATGTATAAATCGTAGGATATGGTGCTTTATATTTTTAAATTTCAACACTTCCAGTATGCCCTAAAATTTGATTAAAGAAATAACGGTCATGCTTTTATAAATATTAAATTAAAACTGAACAATCTACACAAAATTTCCAATCGATCAGTGAAAACGGCATCTTTCTAAAGGCTATGGTTCCCGAGAACTCACTATCAAGACGATTGGCCACGAACATATAAACTTTTCTTGCATTTTAATATATAGATAGAGGTTATCAAGTTATTATAAAATAACATAAATAGTAATTAGTAAAAGTTTTTTTTTTTGTGAGTACCCCAACTTTCACGGTACATAGCTCAGTGATCAACGATGTACAAAGGAAAATATTTTACAATCAAACTAAACAAGTCAGATTAGATACGCTCGCTAAACTAAGTATAGAGTGGTGCAGGGAAACGGGAGATTTTGAATCTAGAAATCTAGAACTTTTTTTTCGAAGGCTGTATGGACGGCATTTGTTTGGGACCGTTGATATAACAGTGAGAAGACTTTGTCATCCAATAACAATGAATTTGCTTAAAAACATTTTTTAAGAATGGTGTCATTCTATGAGCTTCGAGATCCCATGAAATCAGTGTGTGTGATTTTTTTGGCGAATCTATGGGAACATCTCGAAAGCAAAGAGTACAGTACACATCGCTGGACTGAAACTGAGGATTAGAGTGGTCAATGGCGTTTCCCAAGACATACACTGAGAAAAATCCGTTCTCCGGACAGCGGTATATTGTACAAATATACGGAATCATCTTCCTTACTACAGAAATCAGTACGAAGCATACGTTATGCGTATGCTACATAGGCACTGTCCTTAGATGTTACATCATGCCGTTGCAGGATGTATGACATCTAACAGTTTTCCGTATATCACATGCGTATACTTATATTACATTCCTCAGCTATATGTTATATACGTCCATTTGTATGTGACATCCTGACCGCCTATATTCTTTCGTAAGGAAAGTACGTATAGATGGAAGACTTATACAGAAAATATTATAAAACATGCGTTTTCAGTTATACGTCTGCTGTACGTCAAGTCCAAAAACTACAGGAATAACGCATGTAACCTACCTTTTTATGTACGCCACCTACAATTTTTTTCTCAGTGTAAGACACTGAGCATCTAACGAATTTTCAAAGCATATTATCATATTCGAGATAGAGTGCATTTTTTGATGTCGTCTTCAGAAAGTTAAGTGACATATAAGTGTCATAGCTATCTCATTGTTAATGTCATACTCTCTACACGCATCTCAGTGACTAAATGTATACTTTACTCTGTTGATTAGTACATTTTACGTCAATTAATAGATTATCGTTTTCGTCGGTCAACACTGAAATTATGATTGACTTTTTAAATAAAAATTTTAAAAAATGACATGAAATCTTTGAATTTTACATCCAATGGTTGTGCAGTGTGAGCTAGAGGAGACGGTGATGATGAGAAGTGAATGATATTTTGGAATGAACAAAGAGGGAGGAAACGAAAGGACCCAGGGAAAACCCATGGAAACGGTGTTTGTCCACCACAAATCTCACTTGGTGCGAACAGGGATTAAACTAGAGTCCTCACGCACCAATGTTGAATGTTCTATCACTGAACCACTGTGGTCCTAAATAAAAATAAAAGTAAAACGTTAAAAATAAATAAAGAGAAAGCAATTGAGAAAGACCAAAATGCACTTTGATTGTGCATAGAATCCTTGACACAATCTTAATCCATAATAGTTTGCTAATTATCAGTAAACAAAAATATAATAGCTTTGCTAGTATGACCCATGATAACTTGGTAATGATGAGTAACAAAGAGCATAATAGCTTGCTAACATAGCCCATGATACCTTTGTAAAAAAAAAAGAGCATAATAGCTTGCTAGTATAGCACATGATAGCTTCATAATAATGAGTAACAAAGAAAATAATAGCTTGCTAATATAGACCATGATAGCTTGGTAATGATCAGTAACAAAGAACATAATAGCTTGCTAATGTAGTCCATGATAGTTTGGTAATGATCAGTAACAAAGAACATAATAGCTTGATGATATAGCCCATGATAGCTTGGTAATGATCAGTAACAAAGAACATAATAGCTTGGGATTATAGCTCATGATAGTTTGGTAATGATAAATAACAAAGAACATAATAGCTTGCTAATGTAGCCCATGATAGCTTGGTAATGATCAGTAACAAAGAACATAATAGCTTGATGATATAGCCCATGATAGCTTGGTAATGATCAGTAACAAAGAACATAATAGCTTGGGATTATAGCTCATGATAGTTTGGTAATGATAAATAACAAAGAACATAATAGCTTGCTAATGTAGCCCATGATAGCTTGGTAATGATCAGTAACAAAGAACATAATAGCTTGATGATATAGCCCATGATAGCTTGGTAATGATCAGTAACAAAGAACATAATAGCTTGGGATTATAGCTCATGATAGTTTGGTAATGATAAATAACAAAGAACATAATAGCTTGATGATATAGCCCATGATAGCTTGGTAATGATCAGTAACAAATAACATAGTGTCCATGGATTTTCTTACCGTTTTCACAATTTCTTTTTCCTGTTTTCATTCCTGCTATTCTCTTGTCAACATTTATTAGCATTTATCATTCATCTGTGTTCACTTGCAGTGAACATGAACTTTTAAATCAAAAAATTTGTATCATTTTAATTTCATTCTTTGTTGTTAAGTTGCTATTGATCGCTGAATCCGAAATAATACCAAAAGAGTCTAGGGAGGGGCAGATCCAGGACGGATTTCTGGGGAGAGGTGGGTTGTAATACTGCCCCTTAGAGCTACTTTTAAGAACTCCAATCTCTTTGATGGGTTTTATTTATGTAGAAAATAAGAAAATATCTCTGATGATGGGTAATTGCTCAGATCTCCTTCCTCTCTGGATCCACCCCTCATGGACGATATAGTAATTATTAATCTAGTAGATCAATTTTACTTACAGTCTTTCACAGTCTTTCTATTAGTAAATAATCTTGAATTATAATATATCTTTATGAAATCTATGTGCAAAACATAGATTGTTTGGTCGAATTGATACGCAGATATTCTTCTGTCGAATTGATACACATACATACTATGATCGTGTCAAAAGACTGATCAAAGGTCAAAAAGACTTTTCTAGATAAAAGATAAAGTGTCTGTGGGTACATGCTCGCTTTCTGTAAAATAAGCTAAGAAATCAGTAATGAACGTTGCATATCAATTTAAATTATTCTAGAAGAAAGTAAAAATATAGCAGTTAAGCAAGAACGACCTGTACATATTCCAATATGATTATTATCGTCTACAAAATTGGATGCGAAATACGCGTAATGTCGTTTAGCCCTCTTCATTTTCTCAAAATATGAATTTATAAGAAAAAATGTTATATTCTTACTGCTTTAGCCTGGTTTATGTCACCAGTGGCGGATCTAGATAATAAAAACCGGGGTGCAACCAAAACCCAGACTATGATATGTAATTCATGAATTTACTATAAACTTTCAAAAATATGTAAATAATAGTTTGAATTATTTTTGTCACTTAAACAAACTGGGGGGCCTATCCTCCCTAGCCCCGGGTTAGATAAGCCATTGTATATCATTCCCATCTTCTTATGCACACTCTCTTTTTACATGTGGACACCTTTCGCAGAAAGTATTCCGTAATAAGTAACAACGATTTTTTCGTACATATAATAAGTCATTCTCTTAGGTTAGTTTTATTAGAGTAAATTTTATTAATATACATTTTACCTATATATATATATATATATATATATATATATATATATATATATATATATATATATATATATATATATATTTAATATACATGATACGTATATATGTATCATGGAATTCGGTTAAGTATTCTGCATGGTAAACTATTTTACGAACACCCTCTTTTTATGTTCTTCTCAATAGTAGTGTCGGAATACAGCAATGGAAAATTAGTCCCAAATACAATATATAATCAACATGTTTCTTGAATTAATTCTAACTAAACATAGAACTAGACATAGAACTACTACTATACAACTAAACAGGGCAGAAAAATGACCACTGAAAGCTTTTGAGAAAATTAAGAGTTACTATTGGCATCAAGCGTTGCTTTCAAACAAGAACGGAACCTATTTGGTTCCAGATGAAACCGTATATTGCTGGTTGGATAATTCTGGATTTTAAAAACTCATTATATATACTTTCCTACATCAAACAATCAAAACGATGAAGGTTCAGAATTATCAGATACATATTCCTTCCTCATGAGAAGTTACAGCTTACTTCCTGAATTCAGGAGCGTTCATTCACTTTGGTTTGAAATGCTTCTGTATAGAACTTTCCACGTTCGTTTGAGCTTCTACTTTGAAATAAGTTTTGCAAATCGAGTTTATTTCGGACACCAGAGAAGGTTGCATTGAGGTTTTCCCAGCGTCTCTTGAGAAGGGCAGTCACTTGGCCTCAAAGACCACGAAGATGGCATTCGAAATGCCACTTGAAAGCAAAGGCAATTTAAAGCACGCTGAGAAGCTGGATAGAGCAAGAACCGTGGCACATGGCAACGAAAAGTTCACTAATATAAAAGAGGTATAAAAATACTTCTGAAAATGTTTTTTTTTCTCTCACCAGCTGTTTCTAAAGTGAAAACTTAATAAAATTAACTAATTAATTACCACTTTCCCTTACGCGCTTCTTTTCACGTTGTTTAGAGGAAGTTGTTTGTTGGGTATAGAAAGTTAGCTTGGATGTTTAATGAACTATATTTTGCCTCCGTGAAATGAAAACAAGAAATGTTTTTGAAGTTCGACAGCAATTTTGAAGAGATTCAAACTAAAAATTAAATAAAGTGGAAAGTTCTGAATCGAACGTTGTTCTCCTTACAGTGGCCTAAAATTCCTCGGTATATTTTCGTGTTTGTGACATAATTCAGAGAAAAAAGTAACATCAACTTTTAAGTAATTAGTACACCGAGAAAAAAATGTATGTTTCTTACGTAAAATTGTAAGTTACATTTGTAAATCCTGTTGTATTTGGACTTAACTTACAGCAAACGTATAACTGAAAACACATGGTTTATAATACTTTCTGTGTAAGTGTTCCATCTATACGTACTTTCCGTATGAAACAATATAGGCGGTCAGGATCTCACATACAAATGGACGTATATAACATATTGCTGACGTACGTAATGCACTTATATGTCTGTAATATACGAAAGACTGTTAGATGTCAGAGACCCTACACGAGCATAATGTAACATCTAAGAGTAGTGCCTATGTAGCATACGGATAACGTATGCTCCGTACTGATTTCTGTAGTAAGCAAGAGGATTCTGTATATTTGTACAATATACCGCTGTCCGAAGAACTAATTTTTCTCAGTGTGCGTATAGGAGTTGTTTCAGTTTGATGCTCTCTGAAATCACAGTTTTTTTTTTACTTGCTTTCCAAATAAATCACACAGAAAGAGAAAAACGAAGACAGCAAACCTAGCGCTGATGGAAGAGAATGGTGACAGACAAACTATTTATGTATAGTAGATTATTTTGCACATCCAGAGATTGACTCTCATACTGTCAATCTGATATTAAGCTTATTTGATCTCACGCTCTCATTATTTCCATATAATACTCACTCGACCTCACACCCCTGTCATTTCGGGAACACATCCACATCACTACTCACACCTCATGATCACTAGATACCACAATCACAAAATCATTTCGACAATCACACTGACTCACCCTCACGGATAGAACATACTTCTTTCAATATCACGCTCACTCGACCTCATAGTAACAACGCCATTTCGGAATCACGTTCCCTCAAATTCATTTTCACATAACAGTTCGATATCACGCTCACTTTACCTCCTACTAACATCATGCGCACTTGACCTCACGCTTAACACTCTGCTAACATCATGCTCATATCATTACGATATCCGGCTCACGCAACCTCCTTGCGTCAGGTTGTTATCGGTGAGTGTGACTTCGGGTAAGTATGAATTTTCAACCAGTAAACTCCAGTACTCAGGCTCGGCCCTAGGCAATTTGTCGGCCTGTGCAATGACAACATTTTCCTCCGCCTTTCTTCAGAAAGAACAAATATTAAAACCCACTATGAGAAGTATGCTACCCCATCATGAACAAGGAAAGGAATTAAAAGAACGATCGCACTCAGAACGGCGTAAACACTACAAAAACAATCTCGTTATGTCTGTTTCTTCTTTAAATAATAATCTACAGAGTGGGTCCCAAAAGTAGGTATACATCGCGCATTGGTCAAATTTAACATTCTAGTTTATATATTTATTTGCTTCGGCTGTTCCGAGCTTAAGATATAAGGAAAAACACATTACGTACAAATAATAAAGAAACTAAGTCTACCTGATGGATAACAATAAGAAAATATATAAAATGCAATGAGTCGATCAGTATGGTACCGTATACCTACTTTTTGGGCTACCCATGCTAGTGAAAGATAAAGCAAACACACCTGCAGAGGAACAGGCTCCAATCTCAATGTATCAGTGTTGGGTTATATTAGTTAGCCAGACAAGGTGTTGATTTTGAATAATCGAACAAAGTGTTGGAAAATAGAAACAACAAATGAAGGATGTTACTGTGTAGAAATAAATTATGTGTAATCGCGTTGATGTAGAAATGGAGCCATAAGTGGCTGAAGTCTTTTGAATGTTAAGGAAAGTTAGAAACAGTGTGGCAATAGATGTTTTAAAGTTTATGAGCCAAGCGTGGCTGTTGATAATAAGGTTGAAGAGCCAAGAGTGGAGACTTTTATGTTAGGTTGATGAGCCAAGAGTGGCTTTTATATTTTAGTAGCTTATAGGAATGCCAAGTGGGATCACAGTTATTGTGATAGTTTTTGGGATACAGGAAGGCTCGGTGTAAGTCAATTAAAGGTTGACAGTGAAAAGAAAGTGGTATAATTCATTTGTAAACTCTAGTAGAATTGAGAAGTTAATTTAAAAAAAAATACTTTGCTTCCCTGAAGGTACCAAAAATAAACAAACCTAACAATCAGTTTGCAACTCCGGTGAAACTAGCTCTTTTATTTTTATTTTTTGATTTTCCTTCTACACCTATGAAAATTAAAAAAAAAAACTTCTTTCCACCTTCAATGTTAAACAATTTGTTTGTGACAAAGACAAGACTAGTTTTCATATCAAACCTGTGATAACTAACTAATTGGAACAGGTATTCGCTACTGTTCGAGGATTGAGTTCTTGTACTTGACAACAATGAATTTTACAATAGGCTTAGATATGAGTTATAATATGGTGATGAACTATAATATGGTTGGATCGGACCCCCCCTAACTTCAGCCGGGCCCTCCCTAAATTTTTGGGCTGGCTACCGGCCTGCTGCCCCGTGCAAGGGCACATATTGCACATATGGTAGAGCCGGCCCTGCCAATACTTTCAGACATGGAGTGTTAAGGGATGGACACCCATGGTCACAGTTTTAACTCAATGAAAACATTTTTAAAATACTTTTATTTTGATGTGATAGTTCAATAGAAAAGTAAACGTCAAAGTTTTATTTTATTGGTTGACACAGAAAAGAGTGAAGGAAGAGAAGAAAACATAAGTAGCAAGAGAAAAATATCTTTGACAAGCAGTGGCAATCAGACAGCAGATCGAAAAGTAAAGAAGAAAGAAAAAAGTGAACAGCTGACGATCGTGACATGCCATGATGTAGGGTCATCTTCCAAACTCACCAAAATGGAGGAGTTGATTTCAAAATTCGGAACGTACAGTATGAATATGTTAGCAGAAGGATCTTGTTACACAAGTCCCAACATCAAGTCTTCCCTCAAAAGTTAAACAGCTGGCTCCACTCAGAAGTCGATGTCACACTCACACGAACACAGAAAGAGAACTGGATTTGTCCTTGGAGTTATATTTAAAAAAAAAAAGAGAGAGAGAAAATACAGCGAGATTCCACCAAAATGGCCGCAGTATCACATCCCTCTTTTGAATTGCAAATTTTCACAGAAAGTCAAGCATTCAGAATGAAGTAATAAAGTTATATTTTGTTCTAACTGTATTCCAACACAGAGACATTAGCACATAACTGAAATTAAAAGTTGTTCTTAATGAGGTAAAAGAAATGAAGTGTGAGCAAATTATAAGTAATTTGAATTTGAATAAAACTTAAAGAGAAAAGGAAAGAATAGAATAGAACAGTGGTTTTCTCAAAGTAAAACCTTAGATGTCTGTACTCAAAGCTCGTGCTGTAGATGTAATATCAAAACGGTTATTTTGATAACTGAAGAATTGTTATTTTGGACTGAACAAACCAACTGTCTTTTTCTACGATAACCGTGCTATTAACTGAAGGAAACGCAGTTGTCTCAGTTGAGGTCCTGCTATTATGGCTGCTAGTAAAAGTCAGGCATTGTTTGCTTTTATTGAAGCGTACCGTGCTCATCCCGAACTTTGGGACATGCAACGTGTGCATAATGCAAATAGGTATAAAAGAGGGAAGGTGTATGATGTGTTACAAAAGTAACCGTTTACCACCATGAGGCAGCAATGCTATGTCTCACATTTTATATATATATATATATATATATATATATATATATATATATATATATATATATATATATATATATATATATATATATATAAATTCGTACCGCATGGCACTTATGGATGCCTCACACATTTTGGTTTGTTTGTTTTCGAAGATTATGCACATGAGTACGCAGAATCCGTCCAAATAAACTGAGAAAAATCAAAATTACGTTTTGGCACCAGGGATATAGTTTTTCCTAATACATTGTGGCAATTAAAGGGTTAAAAGAGTTGGAACATCAGACGACACACGATACTGTTATTAGAAAAATAAACAACCTGCGGTCGGCATTTAGGAAGGAACTGCGGAAAGTGAACGTATTCAAGAAATCGGGGACTGGAAGTGAGTGTACATTTCAAAGCATCGGTATTTATAAGAACTTAGAAATGCATCCACAGAACATCTGATGAAACTAAAGCAACTGAACTGAAGGAACTGAAGAAATTGAAAGACTGAACTCGATTAACTGGTGTTACTTCACACACTATCAGTTCAGTTCATCGTACGATCGGTTAAGTCACTTTCTAGCTGAGTTGGACTAATCAGTTAGAACTGATTGTGTATGCGATCTATTTTGGTGCTGGAGTAGCGGCAGTTATTTTGAACGAGCTGTTCAAAATAAACGAACCAGTTCGTTACTAGTTCACACGAATGTGCCGTTCAAAAAAGTCAGTTCGTTCATGACTCATTGGTGGAGCGTCCACCTCCAGTGCTTGGGGTCCCTGGTTTCATCCCAGCTCGCGCCGTGCTCGTGGGTTTTCTCGGGGTTCTCCCGTTTTCTCCCACTTTCTTCATTCCACCATTTTCATTAATTACTCATCATCACCATCTCCTTTAGCCTAACTGGCATAACCGTGGGACGTAAAACTTAAAAACTTCATTAATTTTTTTCTTTTTTAGTGTAATAAATGAAGCTCAAATTTTAATAAAGAAAGGAACAAATTAGTAATAACCTGAAAATTGGTACAGAGGTTGAGAGTTATGTTCTAAACAACATACTAAAAGTCCCCTGAAATACCACGTAACCTTCGCAACCATATTAGAAAATGGCCGTTGTGTCAAATGAACAATACCCAGATAAAAATAGCAATATCTTCCCTATAATTGAACATAAGGAAATAAACTTAGTGTCGTTTTATAGAACATAGATAACACAATAGTTTTTTAGGGAAACAATTTTCCATGAAACGCATACTTTTAAAAATATTTAGCTTTAAGTTCTGAAATGCCGAAAACTACCATCAAACATTTAGAACTTTATTGCACTTAGGAAGTAATTATTAACAAATTAAAATTTGACATAAATGTTGGTAAAGATTATTTAAATAACATACCACAACTTCTTCTTTGGCCTTATTGGAAAATGTCCAAAAGGTCGAAGTAATTGAAAAATGATATTTTAAAAGTGAAATATCAAGTCTGGACCGGATTAAATATTTGAGAAACTGTAAATGCAGTAGATCCGAAGACAATTGGAATCAATGTTGGTGGGAAGGGAGAAATATTATGACGTGGTTAAGATTGCCGTCCGCCATCTTGGAATCAACTTGTTCATTTTAAATGGAAACATTGTCGTATGACACATTAAACAACATCCTTGTTCGCATAGAAGCACAACGGTATTTTTTTTTTCAAAATCTGCAACGGTTTTGAAGTTGTGGATAGATGTAGGATATGTTATGTGTGAAATGATGTGAATTGTGCTGTGCGAAATTTCGAGTTGAAGGATAAAGTGAAAACACAAGTTTGTAACATCTCACATTACGTATTCCTTAATAATCATGGAAAGTGAGAGCTAAGACATATAAGACAAATACAATCACATGATACCGTTCTGTTCTATGCATATCTTTAACAGTGAGATCTACTGCTAGTGCACTCTGCGAAGCATAGTTGGTGATATTTGTTCACAGGCCGTAATGATTCTCCTTTTCAGGAATCTACGGTGTAGACACTGTAGACAATAGTTTTAAAGTACCTCCAAAGATAGGAATCCAACGGAGTTAGATCGGGAACTCTGTTGGCTACTCAATTGGTCCATGCTGACCTCTTGAGCAATCGAGAAAATGTTCATTGAGCCATCGATTACATTACGACCGTAGAGGAAGTCCCGTATTGCATGCATGACCCTACGGAGGGATTGTCGGATTTCTGCCTGCTGGGCGACTTAACGAACGTGAGAGAGGGGCCAATCCCAGGAATCTGGGTAAGGTTCTGATCTTGCCGAAGGGAGGAAGCTTAGTAGGATATGGGTCGAAACTAAATATGTACCATTGGGTCCGGGATGAGCGTGTGCGTGGTACCTCTAAACAACAAGGCGGTTGCCAGTTGAACGATAGAGGTAGGCAGGGCCGGGATTGAATAAGACCCATCGGGCATGTCTGGGGCTCCCGGAATTGGGTTGGACTCTGCCGGACTGTGGTCATACCGTGGGATTTGGTACCATGCGGGAGCTAATCCCTGTAATCTGGGTAACGTTGAGCGTATGGACGAGATGAGGTTGCCTTGAAACGCTCGGGATCCATACCTGCAGAGTATGGTACAACTGACTCGCTAGCAGTCTGACTCCACCAGTAGGTAACTGGTAGGCACTCAGGACTTCGGTCTGGCCGCGCAGTGGGCGTACCCACTCCCTCAGAAAATAGGGGTTACACGCTTAGGCGTCAAGGTTAGGGGACAAATCTTGATGGTGCACCTCGTGCACAAGAACTAAGGTCCTAGAAAGAGGAATTACGGTTCGGGTGCTTCGATCCATAAAGCAGGAATAGCGGCCGCAGAATGCCCGCCCAGCGTGCACAAGCGTGGCAGTAGTGAACCACTAGCTTCTAATATAGTGCATATATTCAACTATAACGAAGATATTCTATTTTATCTGGGTATTGTTTATTTGACACTTCCAACAGCCATTTTCCAACATGGCGGCGAAGGTTACTTGGGATTTCAGGGGACTTTTAGTATGTTGTTTAGAACATCATTCCCAACATCTGTACCGAGTTTCAGCTTACTAATTTGTTCCTTATTTTTGGGAATTTGACTGCACTATTTGTTTTAAATTGGAACTAATGGTTATCCTAATTACACTTCTTTTTCAAGTCTTCTAAGAAATTTTATTTTTACATATACGTATTATTTTATATTCTTAAATTTAAATAAGATGTATTGAAGTTTATGTTTTAAGAAAGTGAGATAATATATATACAGTTATGGAAAAATTAATAGGAACTACTTGGAATTTTACGCTTTTATAAGGATTTCAAAGAAGTTCTACCTAAATATGCACGAACATACAATGATATATACATCAAATAAATGGAAATTTAATGTAGAATCCAACTCACAGAAGTTACGTATCTTCACAACAACGGATGATATTCAACAAAATGTGTGGGAAAGGAAACACAAATCCGTGCTAAATGTTCATTTAGTGGATGACTCGATGTTGCTTTCAGTGAGGTCCAAGCTCAGTAAGGTAATCCACGTTCCAAGCGTGCAGTATGGTTTCTGCTTCCTTACTTGTTGTGTAAGTGCCCTGGGTTACTTAATCGTGTTGTTCTAGTAGTGTTTCTTTTACTGACAAATTGAAAGTAATAGTTTTACCCATAAATATTGATTTACCGTTTCTAAATTAATGATATCGGACATCGACATGGGTAAAACGTGTGACATTACACCACAGAAAGCCACTAGAATAAAACCATTAAGTGAGTGTGGCAAAACTAATGCTGAAATAGCCCGGATTATGCAACTGCATAAAAGTACAGTTGGTAGACAGCTGGTCAAGATTCGGGAAACAGAGTGGATAAAAATGTGAAGAGATGGCTAAATGTGGTCAAAAAATGAAATCCTCGCCTAGACAGAACAGTGCACTGCTACGGTGTGACTTGCAGACAGGCTTGAGTCATCAGCAAATATTGCTAGAAGTTGGAGATAAACAGCTGGTGTCGACGTTTGTCCACGAACAGTAGAAACAGGTTAAAATCAATGGGTTTGCGTTCACATAGAGCTGTCAGGAAGCCATATCTTACACCGGAACAACGTAAAAGGCGCGTAAAATGGGCCAAAACTCACAAGGATACCTGCCGGTCGAGATTTATTCAACGGTGGTTGGTTTATTTTTCAAGACGATTCTGCCCTCTGTCATCGTGCCAGAGTTATAAAAGACTATATGCTGTCCTTAGCAGAGATGGAGTGGGTCAGTGGATCGGCGGGTCAGTAGGTCAAGTGGGTCAAGTTTTCTGAGTGGGCCAGTGGGTCGTGGGTCCACAGCATGTGACCAACTGTGACCCACCATCCACCGTAACCCACTGCGACGCACCACCCACCATGACACACTATGAACCACCACCCACCGTGACCTACTGCAACAGACCATCCATCATGACCCACTGTGACCCACCGACTCACTCTGTTCAGCGCATTGTAGACAGCATCTTCTGAACACTGTTGAATTTGTCTATGTTATAATTTCAAAGTCTTTTTTTCTTCCTTTTTCATTTCTTTCTGTTTACTTACCTGAGATGAATATATGTAAGTGAAAAAAGTACTTGAGGCACTTTTAGATATTGATATTTGTAATTGTAATAATAGCAACAGGACTTATATTACTACTTGGCTTTCGAGGCCTGTGAGATTTTAGACGAGCTAACTACTGGAAAAAATACATTTTTGAATAACTGTAGTATATAAATTATTATAATAAAATGAATGTTGCTATATGTGCCTGATCATCACGGCAAAATTGAAAAATCAAACGAAATGACTTTTGGTACATAGTTAGGCCTTAATCCAAACTGGGAGTTATATTGCTTTCATTATAATAATATGCTAAGAAGGTAGTGAGGATAAGAATTTTTGCGAAAAAAAAATGAGTATCTCGCAATCCGTTAAACTTGCTGAGCTGAAATTCAGTGTATTAACTTTTATTGAAAATAAACAGAATGTGTCCTAGCATTTTTGAAATTCTCCTTTATCTAAAAATGATCGAAAACGATCGATATTAGTTAAGAAAACAATTCAGAAACAAAAATTACAGTGCTTTGCTTCGTATATCCATTGTTTTCTACTATAATAATTGATGAAGCTTATGTTAATTATACGGAGAGCTTACAGCACAGGGCAATCAACTCATAAAGTTTTGAGAAAACTAGACATAAAATTTGTACTGTAATCTTAATTACACGGAAATTTTAAGTTTGGATTGTATGCATAATTATATGGAAAATTTTACACTTTTTTCCCTTTACGTTGGTCTACTTACCTTGATTTGGGACTTCATCCTTTGGACTTCATCCTTTGGAATTTCATCCTTTTTTTTCACTGAAAAGTATCGATAATTCAACAAGAAAATAATTATATTATGATAATTTAATTAAAATTCATCGTAAATTGGCCCATGGCAAACAGCAGTGTAGTAATTGAAGGGAAAGAAGAAGGGAAATTCCTATTCACCTCTGAACACTTTCCCGGAACTCGTTTCCTTTTGTTTTCTGCGGGGGTAAGGGAAATTGGTAATGGCATCAAACTTTGATGTGTAATTACAAAGAATAAATTTAAAAACAAATAAGGAATCATCAGTTTATCAGGCTTTAATTAATAATTATTTCACAAGATTCCTTATTGAAGGTGTGGTAAATGAAGTTTGTGTTTTCCATGAGTCGACATTGCCAACTTACATGGTCGACATCTAAAAGATATTTTATGGAAATAGAGAGGTGATACTTCTTCATGAGTATCTCAAAACTGACCGAGAAAAATTGTTATCAGGTTTAAATCTAACAAGCAGATTGTCGATGAAGAGTTGCAAAAATCCGGTAGAAGTATTATTAATTTCCACGACAGAGTGGGAACGGGGATGAATTTACAGATGACTGATATTAGAAATAGACTAAGTGCTCAAACATTGTCTAACTTGTTGTTCATCAATGTTAATGGCCCACTGCTAGACAAGCTCAAAGTACACGAGCTAGTTATTTCTTGGCTGAAGGATGGACATCATTCCGCTGCGGATGATTTACTACGAAACAGTTCTGTAGGCCAACAGGAAATAAACCCGTTTTTAGATTTAAGTTGGCAAATTACGAGTTATGGAAAGTGTATACTTGTATTACTGATGGTTTATTTGTGTTACTCAACTTTGTACCTAATTTTTAATAATTCTTTCCTTTGTTTTTTTTATAAACTAGAAGGTAAACTACTTTGAATAAATATTCATAATAATTGCAATTATGCATATTCGTAACCTAAATTTAACGTGGTGTTTTAGTGATTACACAAATTACAATTATAACATACTTTATGGAGATTCTCTCACAGAGGGCACCCAAGCACCATTATACGCTATGAAAAACTGATTTTCAAGTCTTTAGTGAGAAAAATACTGTTATCTGAGAAATCAAACCTGTTACATATTGTACAGAGGTATTTTCTTCCGAATAGAAATTTCTTTTGGAATACGTTGAGAAATTACACTTGCAAGAATATTCTCTTAGCACAAGTATATTTTACGCACACACTAATTTACCCCCACCTCGAAGTGCTTCAATTTCCTCACTAACAAACACTTTACCATTTTATATCGTAAAGGTCAGATCCACCTTTATTGTAATAGAGTGATGCTTGAGCGATTGACCGCAGAAATTCAAATTCCGATCAGTGACAATTTCACAAGTCTTGTTTTATTACAAATGTAAACTCTTTAGTCAGTAGAGAAGAGGCCACAGTGGGTCACAGTGGATGAGAGTGGTTCATGGTGGGTGGTGGGTCACAGTGTGCCACGGTGCGTGGTGGGTCATGGTGGCTCACAGTGGGTCACGGTGGATGGTGGGTCATGGTGGGTCAGTGGGTCGTGGTTCAAGTTTTCATTGACCCACGCCAACTCTGGTCCTTAGGTCATGTTACCCAACTTCATTGGCCTAATAATTCGCCCGACTTAAACCCAATTGAAAATTTATGGAGTGTTTTGAAGGATAAGGTTCGTGCAAGACATTCTACAACGGGAGCTGTGTTAATTCAAGCAATAAACGACGTCTGGCAACTCTTGCATTTAAATAGAGACACTGCAAAACTTAAAAGGGAACATTCCGATTTAGTAAATTCAATTGCTGAAAATGATTGGTATCACTGGATTCAGCACTAAAGAAACATACAAAAAGAGGGTGTTTAGTGGCAGACCGTATACAGGTGGGAGATAAGTGAGGGCAAAGTGCGAAGATAGAACATAGAAAATATCTAGAAATGCCATGTTAATTTTGAAACTAGTAGAGGGATTGAGGTCAAGTGTTATATATGAGGAATTCATGTAGAGCTCCACTGAATAGGCGTACTGTGAATCATGGGCAACTCTGAAAAGCCGCTACGTTGGAATGAGCGCAACATGAATATACAGGAAATGGATCATGTTACGTACGGCTCTTGATTCACACCGTCTGTTGAAATCAATAGTAGCCAATACAGCTTGAGATCTCTGCAACAGGAGGCGTTCCACGCTATGGCCATTAGCAATACTGTCGCAAAGGTCATGTGAATGAAGAACAACCACTACAGTGAATGAGGCCACTTTCCAGCCAACAAGCGATCCGATTCATCCAATATTCGCTCATATGCTGGTAGAAGTGCAAATATGAACAAGAATAATCTGAAAGAGTTCATGACTGACATTTTCTGGCCTTCTATAGAGCAGATAAAACTGCTGCTCCTCACTTATTCATAGAGAACCAATAAAGACGAATAGTTTAAGCAAAAAACGGACAATACTGAGCTTATAGCATAGGAAAATTAAGCCTAAAATCGCTTGAAACGGGAAGAAAATATTAGAAAGCAAATTTTCATTTTAACACGTTCTATGGACTCCCCCGATACTCCACAGAAAAGTCCTCAAAAATCCCACGTGCGCAACTACCTGAAATGACGTCATCAATATGGTGGCCACGTAACTACGACTACTTATGCTTATGACGTAGTATCTCGTCACAGAACTGAGATACAAACTTCGTTCTGGTGCCACATTAAAGATAAAGCATAGTTAAAGTCATTTCAGCTAATATCGTTCTTAAGTGTTACCGCCATTTTAAAATATAGCGGTTATTATCTTAAAAATTAATTTTCTCAGTTTCATTTTATTTGTTTTATAGTAGATTACTATGAAACTATCAGATATACGGAACAACACCTCGACGTAAACGTTATAGAGTAAAGTCTCACTTTTCTAAAGCTACCAATATTATTTCTGTATCTTAACAATTAAGTGAACTAGTTCATTTTATGTAGCGCAAGGTGATGAATTGTCAGCACTTAGATTACGCTAAATATGTGAGAATATTTTTACAATTAAAGGCGGGAAAACGTTTGGAAAACAAATTTTAACACATTTTTTTTAAATCGCTGAGACTCCTGAGAAAATCCTTAAAATAGCACATGCGGAACCACTTGAAATGACGTCACCAATATGGCGGCCATTGGAATGCATTCATTTATGCTTATACGATAATATCTCATCCCAGAACTGAGATAAGAACGTCTTTCTAGTGTCAAGTTAGAGGTATATGATTTAAATGATGTCAGTTAATATAGTTTTTGTGTGTTACAGCCATTTTAAAATATGCCGGGTAATATCTTAAAAATTAATTTACTCCGTTTCATTTTATTTGTTTCAAATCTGATTACTATGAAACTACCAAACACAATTCATACGAAATATTTTTAGTATTTTATACTAATATTCATATTGCTAATTTACTTGGCTTTGTAATGGCAAAAAGTCTGTATTTTGCATTATGATATCAAACAAAATTATTACACTAGTTAACAAAGGTTTTGTTACATAAAAGGAAATACCTGTTCTTAAAGGAACTTTTTGCGCTGAATTCGAATATGCACTCGGTTTTTCTCCATCACGTACGATTTTCCCGTAACAAAGGGATTTTCGGGAAAATCCCTCAAAAATTTCCCTTTTCGTTTATTTTACACCCCAAGATCTTGTCCCCTTGCATATACTAACATAGAAATTATACCTAAGTAGACTTTGATTCATATTTAACAAACTCTCCAAGTTTCGTAATAATCGCTTTATTCTTTCTAGAGAAATAAATATGTTTGTATGTATACTGTGTGTACTGTTTATTGCACCTTATAGTAATGCTTTCAGATCTCTGAAGTTGAGGTAAAACGTTTTGCTTTATTACCACAAACACATATATAAAATATAATACAATATAATTTACAAGTGTGACAATTTACAATAAACAATAATACAAATGTACCAAAAGGTCATGAAAAGACAATCAAAACTATCACAATATATGAAACTTCCATTGGGTTACAAAAACGTACACTACTTCCTTCTTTTGCAAGAAATGTTGCATTCTCTAACAAGACCCCAACAATAGTCCCCCATCATTGAAGGATCCCTTCGTCCCTGGTACCTTTTCTCCATTGCCATTATATCTTGGTGGAATCTTTCCCCTTGTTCGTCGCTGAGAGCACCTAGGTTAGCAGGAAAGAAGCTGAGGTGGGAGTGCAAAAAGTGAATTTTAAAGACATCCTACTACCCAACTCTTTGTATTTCTGTATCATGTCCTGTACGATTTCTGTGTAACTCTCAGCTTTGTTATTGCCCAGAAAGTTGCGCACAACACACTTAAATGCTGTCCAGGCAGCTAGCTCAGCACTGTTTAAATTGCTGTCAAAGCTATCATCAAGCATTAATTTCCTAATTTGGGGACCAATAAACACTCCCGCTGAAATCTTAGCATCACTCAGGTTAGGGAACTTATCTCGCAAATACTTGAAACCTTCACCAGATGTGTCCATGGCTTTGACAAAGTTTTTCATAAGTCCTAACTTGATATGAAGTGGCGGTAGTAATATCGTATTAGGATCTACCAAAGGAGCGTATTTGACGTTGCATTCTCCAGGTACGTAATTCACTCTAGGTTCCCATTCCTTCACTTCTTAATGTTTGTCATCAGCTCGGCTATCCCATAAACATAAAAAACATTGGTACTTCGTGTAACCGCACTGCAGTCCTAATAAAATACCAACTACCTTGAGATCACAACATATTTGCCAACAATGGTCCTTGTAATTTATAAAATTTAGCAAAGTTGACATGGTGTCATAGGATTCCTTAATCTTCACTGAGTGCGCAAGTGGTATAGAAGGTTTTTTATTTCCATTGTGTAAAAGGACAGCTTTGAGGCTGACCTTTGACGCGTCGATAAATAATCTCCATTCTTCTGGAACGTAAGGAATTCCTAGCTCCGCCATCAACCCATTTATATCCGTACATACGCACACATTATCTTGCATTGAGAAATAGCTTGAAAATTGAACATGCCTTTTCCTGTACACTGATATGTTCGTTTCTGCATCCAATAAGTTCCACTGCTGGAGCCTTGATCCCAGAAGTTCCGCCTCTTGTTTTGTCAGGTGCAAATCACGGACTAGGTCATTAAGTTCACATTGCCGGATGAAATGTGGCTCGCGAACACAGTCAGGGAGGAAGTTTGGATCCTTGGATGTACACGTTGATGTCGATGGTTCATCAAGGTCATGATCATCATCAGAGTCTTTTGGCCATATCTCTTCCCAGTTGGTAGGGGACTCGGGAAGTGGAAGTTCATCCCCGTGCGGAATAGGTCTAATTGCGGATTTAACGTTGGGATAACTTATTGTGTATTTGCTTTTTTTAGAATGTCCCTTAACTACTGTGAGACAAAAATAACAATCATCCAGATGGTTGGTGGGTTCTCTCCACACCATTGGTACAGCAAATTTCATGAACCTCCGTTTCCCTTTGGCCCATGCAAGTAAAGTGATGTAGCACGACGCACAAATTATGTTAGGTGCCCAAGTTTTGTCCTGATCTCCCACACGACATCCGAAATATATATAATATGCTAGTTTCACCGATGGCGTAATGGATCTACACTGTCCTTTAACTACAAACTGGCCACACACATAACAAAAACTATTTGGTGAGTTAACACACGAACGCCGTCCTCTTGACGCCATTGTACTGATCACAAACTAAACTTCTGGTCTTAGTTGGGTATAATGCCGTTGAGATCAAACATGAAAGCACAATTAGCAGCAAAGACAACTTTGAAAGTGAAGTAGTGTTAAACCACACGTCAATATAAAAATATACAAAACTCCCTCACCAGGTGTCAAGAACACAAGAAAGAAAGAAATGCGCGCGGGGAGGGGGGAAACGATACCGTAGTGGAAAATTCAGACTGCATTAGTTCATTGTTGTCAACAATGAGTCTGTATTCCATTCTTTATTTCTTTTGCATTCTGTTACATTTGATAACAAATATTGATAACCATTTCATGAACAAAACAAACAAACTTGGAGAATTGTATATATATGTATTAAGATATACATATACTGTACGTTTAAAAAAATAGACGTTGGAAGTACATTCTATTTTTATAAACGTTTCTAATTTACAGAGAGCAATACAAGTGTGTTGTTGACTATTGTAAATATTCATTTTTATGTCTGTGTTTGTAGTAATAAAGCAAATCGTTTTTACCCCAACTCAGGAGATCTGAAAGCATTACTATAAGGTGCAATAAACAGTGCACACAGTATACATACAAATATATTTATTTCTCTAGAAAGAACAAAGCGATTTTTACGAAACTTTTAGGGTTTATTAAATATAAATCAGGGTTTACTTAGGTATAATTTCTATGTTACTATATGTAAGGGGACAGGAGGTAGGGGAATAAAATATCTGAAAAGGGGAAATTTTTGAGGGATTTTCCCGAAGATCCCTCTGTTACGGGAAAACTGTACGTGATGGAGAGAAACCGAGTGCATATTCGAATTCAGCGCAAAAAGTTCCTTTAAGATCAGGTGATTTTTCTCATGTAACAAACAAAAAGTTTAAATTTGTTAACTAGTGTTATTTAAAATGTAAATTATTAAACATTTTACTGTTATAAAATAACACATATTTAAAATTTTGTTTAACTACATAACATATATATACAACCAAAATTTAGGAATCATTTAGTACATCACAAATTATATAACCTAGCTCCCTACAATTGCAATTTTAACTGTTTCATTCATTAATGTTTCTGATTCGTTTAGAAGATGGTTTTGAAGTTTCTTCAGTATCATCACAAATATAATCGTCGTCTTTAAATTAATTTAATACCAGTGGAGTCCTCCTTTTTGGAACTCATAATTTCTGGAACAGTCACTTTTGCATCCACACCGTACGAGATGCAGTAGATTATCTGGCGCTGGTGGCAAAGTCGATGAAACAGGTACGTACCAGGTCCGTATCCACGGGGAATCTAGGGGGCCGGGCCCCCTAAATTTTTACTGCCCCCTAAAATGTTCACGGTACGTTTGCGAGTGAATTATAATATGGTGATGAACTATATTATGATTAGATCGGGCTCCCCCTAACTTCTACCGGGCTCCTTCTACGTTTTTGGACTGGCTATTGCCCTGGTACATACAGTCTCGCCTCTATTTTCTATCCCCATTCCTCAGGAGAAAGGTTATTTCCCTTCTACTCCTGTATCTGATTGTACACTCGAAATCTACTCTGGCGCGCTGCAGCTGATCTTGGAGGGAGACTTGCGAGGTTCATGATATAATTCGATATTTTTTTTTTGCAACAGTTTGGATATATTTATTAAATCTTGTTCTGTCGAGTCCATCTGTTACTTTTCTGTCGTACAATTTCACAGTAAATGCTTCTCCTAGAAAAATAAAAATACGTTTAATTTAATACAGCGGAAATTTACCCTTTTCTAAAAATAAAAGAAATAAATAAGACGAAATATTCTCAGTGTAATTGGGAAAAAATTTCAAAACGTGACCCTTAAACACAAAACCCTAGTATTCACATTAGGTGCCTAGGGGGAAAACATTATTTCTCCCTCTTACTTATTTCTATTATTTTTAGGAAAGGGTAAATTTCCTAAATTGTATTAATTTAAAAGTATTTTTATTTTTGTAGGAGAAGCGTTTAGTGTAAAATTGTACGGCCGAAAAATGACAGATGTACTCGACAGAACGAGCTTTAAGAAATATATCCAAACTGTTTAGAGAAAAACCACCGAATTATATCATGAACCTCGCAAGCCTCCCTCCAAGTTGAACTGTAGCGCGCAAGCATAGTTTTCGAGTGTACCATCAGATACAAGAGTGGAAGGGAAAGCACCATTCGCCTGAGGAATCGGGATGGAAAATAGAGGCAAGACAGTACGAACCCGTGGCATCGACTTTGCCACCAGCGCCAGATAATCTACTGCATCTCGTACGGTGTTGATGCAAAAGTGACTGTTGCAGAAGTTGTGAGTTCCAAAAAGGAAGACTAGACTGCATTACAATGTGTAGAGAATGTGTTGGAAAATCATGTACAAATAAACTAGTATTAAATTCATTAAAAGACGATGATTATACTTGTGATGATATTGAAGAAAATTCAAAGCCATCTTCAAAACGATTCAGAAACATTAATGAATGAAACAGTTAAAATAGCAATTGTAGAGAGCTATAGTGCGTCCAGTAAGAGAACGTCTCTGACAGCTCGCAGTGACATTTCCACTACTCGCGTGTCAAGTTTTTTTTTTCGGTGCAACTGTAGTGGCAATTTAATTAATGGTATAAGACAGAGTGATCGTCGTTGGTAACACTGGTATCAAAGTAGGGGCTGCAATGTCCTACCGCATGTGGTAAGAAACGTCAGAGACCATCTCTTGTTGGCCGTGCTAGTGATGTACTAAACGATTCCTAAAATTTGATTAAATATATGTGTTATGTAGTTAAACTAAATTTTAAATATATGTTATTTTATAACAGTAAAATGTTTAATAATTTATATTTTAAATAATAATTTTGTTTGATAACATAATGCAAAATACAGACTTTTTACCATTACAAAGCCAAGTAAATTAGCAATATCAATATTAGTATAAAATACTAAAAATATTTCGTATGAATTGTGTTTGGTAGTTTCATAGTAATCAGATTTGAAACAAATAAAATGAAACGGAGTAAATTAATTTTTAAAATATTACCCGGCATATTTTAAAATGGCTGTAACACAAAAAAACTATATTAACTGAAATCATTTAAATCATATACCTCTAACTTGACACTAGAACGACGTTCTTATCACAGTTCTGGGATGAGATATTATCGTATAAGCATAAATGAATGCATTCCAATGGCCGCCATATTGGTGACGTCATTTCAAGTGGTTCCCCATGTGCTATTTTAAGAATTTTCTCAGGAGTCTCAGCGATTTAAAAAAAATGTGTTAAAATTTGTTTTCCAAACGTTTTCCCGCCTTTAATTGTAAAAATATTCTCACATGTTTAGCGTAATCTAAGTGCTGACAATTCATCACCTTGCGCTACATAAAATGAACTAGTTCACTTAATTGTTAAGATACAGAAATAATATTGGTAGCTTTAGAAAAGTGAGACTTTGATCTATAACGTTTACGTCGAGGTGTTGTTCCGTATATCTGATAGTTTCATAGTAATCTACTATAAAACAAATAAAATGAAACTGAGAAAATTAATTTTTAAGATAATAACCGCTATATTTTAAAATGGCGGTAACACTTAAGAACGATATTAGCTGAAATGACTTTAACTATGCTTTATCTTTAATGTGGCACCAGAACGAAGTTTGTATCTCAGTTCTGTGACGAGATACTACGTCATAAGCATAAGTAGTCGTAGTTACGTGGCCACCATATTGATGACGTCATTTCAGGTGGTTGTCCTCGTGCAATTTTTGAGGACTTTTCTGTGGAGTATCAGCGGAGTCTGTAGAACATGTTAAAATGAAAATTTCCTTTCTAATACTTTTTCTGTCTTTAACACTAATTTGCCTATACTATTTCTCGACTTTTTGTCTCTGATTTTTGCACGTGACTCATACAACCGTTGGATGTGTTCTTCTTCCGTCCGTATACAAATTTCGTAAAATATATAACAGAGACCGTCTTTCCGTCATCTGACTTCAAGATATGACAGCAGGACAACTTCATTAACTTGCAATTATTCACCCACTTCCAGTTTACAGCTGCAAGGTTCCACGCTATGATTAGATATGCTTTCTACAAAACTGATTGTTTTAAAATAGCACCTGGCGCATTCATGACATCTGTTGACTACTGCTTCAATTTTAGTACTGAAAAGCTGTGAAGAACCCGATTGGCCATCCTTATCGTTTTTCAATCATTTTCACTACTGTCTCCATTTTTGTATCAACTTTACAATCATTCTGAAGTTCCATAATAGTTGCAATTAGATAAAAGTTTGGCTACTATTGGCTACAGTTTGGCTACTGTATTGGCTACTATTGATTTCAATAGACGGTGTGCGGCAAAAGAAATTTGTCACATGACCCCTTTCCTGTACATTCTTCTTGCGCTAAATACAATATGGCGGCTTTCCAGATGCCTCCCATGATTCACGTTATGCCTATTCAGCGCAGTTCTACATGCGTTCCTCATATCCAACATTTGATCTCAATCCCTCTACTCGTTCCAAAATTTACATGGCATTTCTAGACATTTTCTATGTTCTATTTTCGCACTTTGCCCTCACTTATCCCCCACCCTGTATATGGTCTGACAGTAAACACCCTCTTTTTCTCTGCTTCTTTTGATGCTGAGTCCAGTGCTTGCTATCACTTTCTGCAGTTCGATTCACCAAATCGGATTGTTCCCTTGTTAGTAAACTCCATACCATAACGATGCAAAAACGTTATTACTAAGTGTGGACATCCAATGAAGTATGAGCTTGAGCCAAAATAAATTGGGTATGCTTCGCTTAACTTCACTTAACAATTGACGTCATATTTTGTTGAATATTATCAACTGTTTTGAGATACGTAATATCTTTGTGTAAATTTTGGTTCTATATAAAATTTCCGTCAATTTGATGTATATATCATTGTATGTTTATATATAATACCTTCGCAAGATTTCGTTTAAAAAAAATTAAATTTCCTTCACTTGCCCTTGCCCTTTAAAACTATTGGCGAAAAGTCGTATGAACTATTAAGAACGATAGTAGATTATTACCTTAATGAAAGGACAATGAGCCTCAAGTGTAAACTACAAAAAAGGACCAGAAAAGAAGTAGGATTGTTGGCCTTTTTCCCAGTAATATTATTGTTCCTTTTACACCTTTATTGCGAAAGGGCAATTTTCTCTCCAATGTAGCAACGTTCTTGTTACCAGAGGGAGTATTTGATTCACTTTTCCAGACAGAGAACAGGTTTCCAGTAGTTTTAACGAAGCGGTTAGAAATCCAATCTGCGAGAATTACCTGTGGGTGTTGGACTCGTGCCAACTGCTTTTGCCACCTGTTCTCACCAGGGGGGCTCTCGCATCAATAGTTTTTTGGCGAGAGGGAGGAACAAAAACCTTTTATTCTTCTTTTCTTTCTTCCGATCATCAGGAGACAAAACTTCTGCTGCTGGCCATCGCGAGCTATTAAAACGCTACAAGATTCCTTCGATCGGATGAAAGAGTCCATTCACTCGAGTGCCCTTCACAAAATGGTCGCATAACTGAGAAGACAAGAAAAATGTTATCTTTTCTCCTCTTTGCGATAAGAACGATATTGTTGAGAACAAAAACGAAGGAAATGATCATTTAATAACGAAGTTATAGGTCGTATCAATGATCACCTTAACCCTGAATAGTTTACACCAGGGTTTCTGAAACTGGGGGTCGCGAGAGGGTTTCATAGGAATCGCGAAGATAAGAAGAAGATGAATGAACTAAACAAATTTGTTTCTATCCATTCGCTTTAAGACAAATTACTGTATCCACTACATACAAGAAATGGATTCTACTATTACAGAAATAGATGGATATCGTGAAGATTTCCGCAATAGGTATATTAAAAATCCCACACAAGCTTATTACAAACCAAAAAATTATAAGGGGATCGCTGCCAAGAGTATGTGATAAAATGGGGGTCTTGATAAGAATTAGGTTGAGAACCACTGGATTAGACGTATAGGAAATGGCGTGTTCTGGGAAAATGATTGTAGCTTCCTATTCGCACTCGATAATTGTTCCAACTATATTTTTAACCTTTAAACTACTGAAGGATTTAAATGTCACAGCCCCCCTTTTACGGCGCCATTTAAAGCGTTCTCGTAAGGATTTACAAAGACGTCCATTTCGTCTATTTATCGAAGACACATGAAACATAAACGTTTTGTGTTCACGAATGTCTAGGCTTTCAAATGGTACCACTTACATGCCCATACCATATACCAAGAGCGGGAAAAAGTGAAGTCAAAGGGAAAATTTCGGGGAAAAACATTTTTTCACACTTTGGGCCCCTCTGGAGCGGTCCTGTGTGAACGTAGATATCTCAAAAATATCTGATAAGTACTACTCGGTAGACTAAATGTGTGTGCCAAATTTCAAGCTTCTATCTTGAACAGTAAAGGCGGGAGAAATTTTATCAAGAACTCCCACAATGCCCCAGATTACCGCAAAAGACCCTGATCTCAGGTAACAATTTTCACACACACAGATGGTCCTTTGTCCCACCAGTAACATGAGAAAGGCCTTTCCGTAATGTAACCAGGAGTTAACAAGTCTAACACAGGCATTTTCCATGCGACAACAGAAATAATATATGACTTCTGCCAAACAAAACTTCAGACGGATTGCAAAGAAAGCACAAAAATAGGGGGCAGGGGAGCTTGTATGGTCTAACAATGGTGAAGTATTTCTAGCTGATTTGTTTCTTCAGTGCTCCTACGTCGTCTTAGCAACATTCAGAGATCTGTGATGCAGGACTAAAACAGGATTCCCAGTGTTACAAAAGTTATTGTAGTACTATTTCGAAATCGAAATATCCGTAGTTAAGACAAGAAACAGCGCATTTCGAAAACGAATGTGAATTTGACTAACTTCACAACATAATATTAATGAATACTATTTATTGCTAATTAGTTAATTAACTAAACAGAGCAGAGTTAAATACCAGTATGAGATCTCGATATACTTGATACATATCCAGGGCTGGCCCTAGGTAATTTGCTTCTCCTTTCCTCCAGAAAGAACAAATCTTAAAAGCCACTATTTTAAGTACGGTACCCCGTCATGAACAACAAAGGAAGAAAGAGCACACTATAAATACAATCAATAGCGGCCCATACACGTAAACACATGCCTGAAGAAACAGCTCGACTTGTATGAAAAATGATAAAACCACAGGCAAGTTGATCGTGTATGGCCTCGTTCATTCATGTTGAATGTTTTCAAAATCTTCTGAAAACATGTTTGATGTTTTTGCCGTTCTGCATGCATGTTTACCGTGTATGGGCTCGTTCATGCAAAGTGGCTGTTTTATATTTAGATCCGCCAATCACGACAGCGGAAGAAATCACGTGAGTCTCTCCTCCGTCGCCAAGGTCGTGCCAAGGTCGTGCAGTTGCAGAAAGAAAAAGCACGCGTTTCCTCGTCCTCCACATTTCTCAAACTACTTTCAGTATGTTGGACAGCACGTTGGTACGTGTGTGGGCAAAAAATTCTTTCAAGATGCATGATGAAAGAAACCTTTCATACATGTTGGTAATGCAAGTGCGTGCGTCTATGGCGCGCTTATTACGTTAGTGAAACATAATCTATCATGTTAGTGAGAGATGAAGCAAATACACTTGTAGAGGAAAGATGGTAATCATTTTTATAGAATTAAATATCGAGCTTCAATTCAAACATATTAGTTTGCAATTCCAATGCAACTAGCTCTTTATTTCTCGATTTTTCTTCTACATCAAATATTAAAAGAAAAAATGTTTCCATCTTTAATGATAAGGCATTTGTTTGTGACAAAGTCAAAACTAGTTTTCATATCCAAACTGTAATAACTAACCAAGTGGAACAAATCTTCGCTACTGTTCGAGACCTGACTTGTTGTATTTGACAGCAACCAGGGAATTCGTATTGTTATTGGTTTGACCATTTAGTTTAACATTGTCCATGTGACCTTAATCTAACTCGGCTAAAGCATGATTTATGAATGTAGTATTCAAATAGGTCATCTGAGTAAATTTAACCAAGATCATTATAAAGTCTAGGTCATCTGAGTAAATTTAACCAACATCATTATAAAGTCTAAGTCATCTGAGTAAATTTAACCAACATCATTATAAAGTCTAGGTCATTTGAGTAAATTTAATCAACATCATTATAAAGTCTAGGTCATTTGAGTAAATTCAATCAACATCATTATAAAGTCTAGATCTTCTGAGTAAATTTAATCAACATCATTATAAATTCTAGGTCATCTGGGTAAATTTAACCATCATTATAAAGTCTAGGTCATCTGAGTAAATTTAACCAACATTATTATAAAGTCTACTTCCAACAGGGAATATTTATTTTAAATAATATAGTTATGACAGATTTTGCCCCCCAATGCATAGGCACATGAGGGTTCATCAAAAACCCCTCTGTCCACAAAGTGACTTGTCCCTGGGTTAGAAATATTCCATTTGAGGTATGATACAGATCAGCATTTTTGAATAAAAATCAAAGCATGTTTAGGGGTTCCACCAGAGGCATAAACTTATATGAAACAGGATAGTTATCTGAAAAGTTGCTCAACAGATAACGTCACGTAGCTTGTATCGTGAATTTTGAATGAAAACAACATATTCTTCTCTTCGTATTTGCACTCTTAAGATTTTAAAATTACGATTAACACGAGGAACCAACCAAGAGTGAGCCAGAATATACTGTAGTATCTACAAATCCTTCTGACACCATATTCAGCAGCACGCTCTAATAATCACCAACGACCAAACATAGTAGCTTTAGCAACCCATTTGCAAATGATTGATAAAGCCAATTGGGATAAATATCGTACATATCTTAAGACTGCTGTTGCAGATCTCCACCCTCCTATATCATCTGACGAACTCTATGCACACGTCACTACAATCACTTCCGAGATCACCCGTGGGTCTGAATTGTACATTCCAACAACCAGTTCCACTCCATACCAACCTAAATTGCCTCCGCACTACCTCGCTTAGATCAAACGCTCCCGCCAAGCATAACGTGACTACGTTCGGACACGAAATCCGGAAGCTCTACGCCTTCACAATCAGCTTCAAAGTTCCGTAAAAAACTATCTTGAAGCATACAAAAAGCGTCAATGGATTAAAACTTGTAACACTCTCGCCGACACAGCACATCCATCACGTTACTGGAAACGTTACAATGCGCTTTGTGGCAAATTCACTAAAACTCCTTACCCACTCATCATCAATAATAGTCCAGCTGCTTCTGATCACGACAAGGCTAATGCTTTTGCCGACTATCTCCAGGATATCTTCACTCCTCAACCTTCTGATCATATTTTTTCTCATCCAGTAGATAAAATAAACACAGCGAGTCCTCTCTTCCAACCTAGTGCCAGTCATACATTGCCGCCTCATGAACTCACTTCTCCCATCACTGTTGCCGATATCACTTCCGTTGTCCAGACTAAACGAAACTCTGCTCCAGGTTTTGATTCAATTACCTATCGCCATATCAAGGAAAGTCCGCCCTCACTCCTCCTTTTATTGGCCTCTATCTTCACTTTCATCCTTCGAACAGGCTTTTTTCCTGCCGACTGGAAGGATGTCTAAAACGCTCATGTTCCCAAAACCGAATAAACCACCCAACGTCGTATCTTCCTACCGCCCTATACAGCTCACTTCGACTTTTAGCAAAGTACTGGAACGCATTCTAGTCAATAGGCTTCATCCTTATCTCCGTGCACGCAGTCTCATTCCATCTTTCCAAGCCGGTTTCCGCCCGTCATATTCCATCAATGATCAGCTCCAGCGACTAAGTACCCTTATCACAAATCATTATAATTCTGTGCGACCATCTTGTCTTGTGCTTTTTGACCTAGAAAAAGCATTTGACAAAGTCTGGCATCTCGCCCTCATCTTCAAACTCATTAAACTTAAATTGCCATCACCATATATTCGTTTTATCTATCAATTTTTAGTTTGCCGTATTACCTATGTTCATGTTAACAATCATTTATCACATCCAATATTTTTACATTCTGACGTCCCTCAAGGATCAGCTCTGTCCCCCTTTCTGTACTTGCTATTCGTTTCCGACTTTCCAACTCTGCCCGCAGACGTACACACCTTTCAATATGCCGATGATACTGCCTTCCTCGCTCTCGGCCGTACCTTCAGACACATCAACCTAATATTACAAGAATCAATTGATCGTTTCTCTCAGTGGTGTCGAAAATGGAAGCTCACTATAAATGTTTCAAAAACACAGGCCATCGTATTTCTTCCATCACTCAAACGCTCCAGAATCCATAGGAATCCATCACTCCTTTCTCTCTCCCTTCAGCATTCGCCAATTCGTCTCAGCAAAATAGTAACTTATCTCGGCATTATATTTGATCAACACCTTATCTGGACTCCTCATCTGAACTACGTGAAAACTAAAGTTTATAACTGTCTCAATATTCTCAAACGTCTGACTGGCACGACATGGGGACTTACATCACACTTCGTTCTAAACACATATAAGGTTTTTCTTCGTCCTGTACTTACCTATGGATTCACTGCCTGGATATCAGCACCACCTTCATTCTACTTCAAACTGGCAACCTTCGAGCGCCATGCCTTTCGTATCGCTCATCGTATTTCTCTTTCTAGTCCGACTCGCTACTTGTATTCTCTAATAACCTTCCCTACCTTGCTTTATCACATTGAATCTCTCCGCCGAAAGTTCATCACCATTCGCTTCCAGCAAGAACAATCATTGCTTTTCGAAACCATGCATTACCTCGCTCTATCATCTGTTCGGCCTTGATATTACCATCTCCCTCTTAATTTACTCTTCACACTCTATTGCTATACCTTACCGCCTAATCATCCAGACTTCGCACTTGTGCAAGATCACCGCCTTCATGTCCATCTACCGCATATCTACCCGTCATATCAAGCACAGTAACTCCTCTGTCATCTAACAGGGCCTCCTCTGTCTACATTAGCCTACACAACAGGATATTTATACCAAATCGTTGATAATAGAAGCAGGTGGAGATACATTAAAATTCACTACGTAGTACTCCAGTGCAGATAGGACCCGACGAAAGATTAGTCAACAGATATCAGGATCTTTAATGGGAAACTAGACTTCACCAGAGCTTGCCACCGCGCACTGGGATTCAAAGTTAATGCCATCTTTGCCCAATAATTACGTGAAAGAAGAACGTCTTACAATCGTCGTGGGGAACAAGAATTAACTAAAGCTAGTGGGGACACCTATTTACAAATCAGTTGTTGGTATGAATACTGGGGTCATTATTGCCGAACTTACAGTGGATCTGTTGAAGTCCTGGCACTGTGAAGACAACATAGTAAACATGACATTTGACACTACGGCATCAAACACTGGCCATGTTACTGCTGCTTGCGTGATGTTACAGGAATAGCGTAATCGAGCTCTTCTGTGGTCACCTTGTCGCCATCATATAGGTGAAATTATAGTTGGACAAGTGTTTAAAGACTTGAATATTGAGATCACTAAGTCACCTGATATTTCCCTTTTCACAAAATTTCGTGAGCACTATCACGAATTACCTCTTATCAGTGTACGCCCTCTCTCACGATTTGATCCAACTCCGTTTAACAAAAGTGAACAAAGTGTACTTAAAAACTTACATTTTTTTTAATTTCCCAATATAATTTCAAAACAAAATGAAAATAGTCCAGTGCAAGAGACAGTTTTAAGAAATGACTACTTCAGGTTCATTTAACTCTGCACCACATTTCTCGACAGAGAAATATCTGGGACTGCAGTCAAATTCAAACGACCGGGTGCTGTTCACAGAGCGAGATGGATGGATAAATTGATCTATGCCATTAAAATATGTTTATTGGAGACACATATTCAGACATTACCTCACGATGCCATCATTTCTCAACGACAGTTTAAAAGCTTAGAGACTTTGTCATATTTGTTACCCATGTGTACAGTATGCGGTGGATGACACTCTGCAATTGATGGTCCATGGAAAGATTAGAAACTCTATGAAACGTAAATACATTAATTTCTAAGAGTGCGATACATGCATTCAACGGCACTTGTGGTATTTAACATGAGAAATGGTTCTTCTGAGTCTTTTCAGCAGCGCATTGCCCGTAGAACAGAAATGTTGTCTTGCCAGTAGACTCTTAGCTGTGAAACCTGCTACTCCTCTACCAAATCCAAATGAACGTTATGGAACAGGATTTGGAAAGCCTCGGTTTCCTGAACAAATTACCAATACTACATCTGTAACCGATTTGGTTGGACCAGACTTCTGGTTTACATTTCATACCCTGAAACTCGAAGATGACTTCCTCGGTGACGAAGTTGCAGGCTTGCCAGAAAATCTTTTATTTCAAAACTCACTTCTCAATATCAATGCCGTGAATGTTATCAACGACTGTGCAGAACGTGGAATCAAGCTGACTGCGGATTTTCTTTATTCAGCAAAACAAGAGGAACACTTCCAAATCATTCTGCAAGTGGTTGAACAGAATAGGAAAGACAGTCTACGTTTGCGCAAACGACCACGAAAAGACTAGATGTCACGTGTTAGTTGCGAAATATCTTTGTGAGACAGTTTAGATTACGTTACGGTAAATGAGATATAATTTTTAAAATATATTGTTAAAATTAGAAATTTTGTGTAATCCTTTCAATAAATGTTTTTACTTATCAAATTTTCATTTCAAGTTTTTAACACACCATGAATCTTTGACACTTGTAATATACCTAGGTATATTATACAAAGCATCCTAACTTGAGCCACTGTATACACTGGCTTTATTTACTAATTTAAAATTCCCATTGGATCTTGTACCTAAGAGAAAGGTACTAAATGTTTAGCACGGTTCAAAAATCTTAGAAGATTTAGCTAAAAGTCTCTGAGCTGTCCTCGGGTATTTGGTGTACGTTCAATAGGGTGATACGTACAGGGTCGACTCTACCATTTGTGGTCCATGTGCATTAGGGTGCATCAAACCCCCCACAATTTTGGAAAATTAACCGGGGATTCTTGTCCCTAGGTCAATATTCTTCCATTTCGTAAGTTAATACTTCGTGCACAATTTTAGCAAAATTTACGAACGTTTAGGGGCTCCACCAGCAGCAAACAAAACATATAATAGAAGTGTCAAAAAGTATTGAAATAATTGAACTGTGAGTTTGATGAATAAAACTTTTTTTTGCAAGGATTACACAAATTCTCTCATTTCTAAGAATTTATTAAAAATTTGTTTTCCTCTGTCTTTCATTCCCATCGCATGAGCTGCTGGTGGAGCCCCTAAACGTTCGTAAATTTTGCTAAAATTTTGCACGAAGTATTAACTTACGAAATGGAAGAAAATTGACCTAGGGACAAGAATCCCCGGTTAATTTTCCAAAATTGTGGGGGGTTTGATGCAACCTAATGCACATGGACCACAAATGGTAGAGTCGACCCTGTACATATCACCCTATTGAAAGTACACCAGATACCGGAGGACAGCTCAGAGACTTTTAGCTAAATCTTCTAAGATTTTTGAACCGTGCTAAACATTTAGTACTTTTCTCTTAGGTACAAGATCCAATGGGAATTTTAAATTAGTAAATAAAGCCAGTGTATACAGTGGCTCAAGTTAAGATAGTTTGTTGTGGTTGTTGTTGTTGTTTCGAACCATAGTGTAAAGCTGAGTGGGTGAAGAAAGACACAGACCAAAACTAGCAGAGGAAATTTCCCTGGCTACAGCTTTTCTATTACAAGTATGTTGTCGGAAAATATGTGAAACAATCTTCGGCCCCACTCTCGTCACCCTCTTATGGAAGAAACCCTTCCTTCGCTTGGGAGAAAGAAGTGAGTAACCTCAGCTGTGTTGCCAATTTGTTATTTAGTCCTTTGTTTTTGACGACTGAAGATTACTTATAATGGCTAACAAGACAGTGCATAGCGAAGTCCGTGAAATAATTCAATGTGGTAACCCTGTTCGCATATAACTATTGAAATGCCTCGACCAAAGCAACTTGTCTCTCTCCTTTCGAGGGAGATACGTGAAAACACACACCGACAGCAGCGTCGGTAAGGGAACAGTTGAAATAGAAAGTCTCTAGCCGTTGTAGGTAGGTGCAACAGGAATTTAACTACATAACCAAAACCAGGCGTCAGTCTCGCACAACAAAATGACCAAAAATGATACTTTAATTTAAAAATACAAGTGTGTATGAGAAACCACGTAGTAGAAAGTCAAAGATTATCATACACGAACGAATATCAACCAGTGTGTTAACAGATTCTGGCAACAGTGATAGGACACTGAGCCACCGAGTCTCTTGGATCACGAATTTTGTCCGGTACTGGGTATCAGTTTTCAAACCCGAAGACAGAGATAAACATGATGGCCCGATCAAAGCCATCAACCCGGAAACAGCCGAAATGTCATCTCTGGAGTATTACTGCAGAATATTATAACTGGTTAATGGTATTTAGTATTCAAGTTCGAATACTCAATGGTCTGGTTTCCGGAGTAACATTTGTTAATGAAAATACAATGTCTGAATACTTGAGATGTAATTTTATGTTTATTTGTCTTTCAATACTAAAAAATAATACAGTAGTTTTGAACATATTGCATAGGAAAAGATTTGACAAAACAATGTTTTGGGCTCAGCACTATATATTGAACATTCTACTCGACAAGTATTACCGATTCACTCTATTAAACTTTGACAATCCTTGACAAGAAAGACGTGCAAGTTACATTTTCTGATTCACACGCGGTAACACTTTAATACCCTTGCAGTTGTCTTTCAGCGTAATGCTTTGATACAGACGCAAGCAACAAGCGAGCAAGAAAATTGTATATTTAGATTGTAAAATTGTACAATTGTAACCCTGCAAAGAAACTATAAATCTCTATGTAATTCATATAATATATTTTGTGGATAGTTTAAAGTCAAAGACAATATAATATACTTCGTCCTAATGATAACCGCCTATTACATTCTCATGATCAAGAATACCGTGAGAACAATGCAAAGCAAGCAACTTTGGCTGCAGGGAAGCAAGCTGGTTCACACTGTTTTTTCATTAATCTAGTACATTAGACTATGAGAAACATGACTTTGATGGAATTTTGACATTCGAATTTCGGAACTCGAGATATTCGAATTTGAAGTCACAAGCGAAACAAACTGGTTCACACTGTCTTTTTTTATGAATCTAGTAAATTAAACCACGAGAAACATAATTTTGACAATTCGAATTTCGAAACTCGAGATATTCGAATTTGAAGTCACCAGGGAAGCAAACTGGTTCACACATTTTTTTCATGAATCTAGTAACTTACAATTGTTAGAACAGGCGAATTCGTCAATGTTAGAACGCGCCATTTTATACAAACCTACGTTTACAAAAATGATTAAAACAAATTTAGTGAAGCAGTCCGCTGGACTGTAAGGTTCGGACTTTCTTTATAAATCTCTATAAAAGGGAGATAACTAGAACTAGAACTAGAAAAATTGTGGCTACACGAAATACAAATATTGTTCGGTTTCAAAGATATGATAGTAGTGTGTATTTACTGCTTCCAAACTTTCTATACTCTCTACACTGCGTATGTGAGTCAATCCATTGTAAGTGATCAAGCAGCATGTGCCGTTCGACCATCTCCAAAATAATTATTTTTTAAAGTATGTTTATCTTATATCAGGGAACTTCAAAACCACAATTAATAAATTTTTACAACATCCTATGGCGACACAGGAGCTGGCGCCATTTTACGTTTCTTTCGATTTTAGGTGTTTACGTTGTTTTGAATATCTCACCATGCATTTTTCCTACTAATTAAAAATTGCTGGACGTCTCCAACTCGTGCAGAAGTAAAGCTTTGATTTCTTGGAACATTTTCCCTAAAACCATTTCAAGGGGTGAAATCAGGGTCTACAGTAGCAACATTTTTGGACATTGAAAACGTGTTTGGGAAAAAGGAAACAACTAACGTACAGGTCTGAATTTGTGTGTGCATGTAGTACTGGGTCATAAGTTAAAATACAAAACTTTACGGACCTGTAGCTGCTCTCAAAGGCCTGAAAAAATCGTGAAGTTGGCGAATTATGCCAATTTAGCACATTTCACTGTCCAATATCTCCAATGGGCCTGCATAAAAAAATTCTGAAATTTTGAGAATAGTTAGTCCTTTAGTATACCATTACACACAACAAAGCAAGTTTTGTGTTTTTGAGCAAAAGGAGGTCAAAGTATTAAGTAATGACGTCATACGTAAACAACACAAATAAAGCTATTGACAAAACATTCGAAGTACGTTATAATCAACAATGTCAATCGTTTCTATGCAAACAAAAAATAGCGCCTAACTACAATCAGTATTGGAAGGTTCAAAATATAAATAGTGGCCCTCATACAAGCCACTACTTCTATGTAGTGTTGAATGGGTATTATACTGCACCGAATAAGGCGAGAAGTACTTGCAAAATACTTCCACCTTTATTTTCAGAAAAAAAGATAGAACTATATTGCTTTTATAAGAGAAAGAGTACCGATGAAGCAGTGGCGTATTTAGGGGGGGGCTTCCGGGCTTAACCCACCCCGAAATCTTACTATAGTAAAGTATATGAAATATCTTGCAGAATTTTCACATTTTCAGGCGAAGCCCCCCAGAAAGTTAGCAAAGCCCTTCCCGAAACAAAATCGTAAATACACCACTGAGATGAAGTGTAAGATCATTTTTTATGCTTCATCAAACATTTCCCTGTTAAACAAGTATACTTTTATTAAGAAAGTATACGAATATATGTTGAGTAAAGTAGTATTGTTGGGAGTGATTTCTAGTGATTCCCCGCATAGATATTGCGCTGAATCAGACAACTACAACTTCCATTAATATGAGACATTTCAAAGTTAAACTAATTAACCATTGATTTTATTCTTTGTCTCTTGAAGTAATGAATGTGTAACAGATTTAAACTAATATGTAACTTTATGATTTATGACAAATGGAATAATATATGACAAAATTACCTCCAATGAGGAAAATAAGAGTCTGCAATAGAGCTAAAACTAGTAATTTACAATAACTAACTAACTCTATGGCCTATGGAACTAGGAGGTTCAATGCCGCGTTCACAAAAGCTCTCCACTGACTTCTATCCTTAGCTAATTGGATCCAGTTTCTACTTTGTATTCCAATCTCTGCGAGATCCATCTTAACATTGTCCTCCCATCTGCGCCTAGGTCTTCCTAATGGTCGTTTTTCAATTGGTCTTCCACTCAAGGCTTTGAAAGCGTTTCTACTTTCTTCCATTCTAGCTACATGACCCGCCCATCTAAGCCTCCTAGACTTGAAGACCCTAACAATGTAGGGTAAACCATATAAATTATGTAGTTCCTCGTTATGAAGTTTCCGCCATTCCTCATTCCCGTTCCTCTTGGGTCCGAATATTCGTCTCAGGATCTTGTTTTCAAATACTTTCAGTCTATGTTCTTCCCTCAGAGTAAGTGACCATGTTTCGCAGCCATACAGAACAACAGTAATTTACAATATAATTGAAAAACAAGATTCACTGACAAAGGTGATCGGAACTTTTGTCTGTGTCTGAGAATTATACGCCTTTCTCGAGTTATATTATTATTATTATTATTATTATTATTATTATTATTATTATTATTATTATTATTATTATTATTATTATTATTATTATTATTATGCACCGAGATTAAGAAAAAGATGATGATAATGAGATAGATGGTAATAATGGAGTGGAGAAAGGAAAGAACTCCGAGAAAAATCTCGTACATAGTGTTTGTCCACCACAAATCCAATGAACGCCAACTGGGATCGAATCAAGGACCCCACGCACCGGAAATAGGCTATGAATGAGCCACCTGAGTCTCCATCTTTTGAAGTAAAAATGAAGTGTTCTCTTAAGATGTTCTGGAATTACTCCTATATACAGGGTGTTAAAAAATGTATGACAATATTTTGAGAACAGATTCCTTACATCAAAATAATGAAAATGTTCATATAGCCCTGTGCTCTAAAGTGGATAGTTTCTTACTTATAGGATGCGAAAAAGGTAAAACAAGTGAACTTTAAAAGTTGATAGCTCCACTAATATGGGACTTATGGTAATCGGGTCAAGATATCTCTGAGGAACTGGTATGTGAACTACCCATATATGGATGTTTAAGAATGTTCCAGTATTTGCACACTTATTTTTAGAGAGGTAGGTGGAGAGTGATCAAGTACTCTCAAATAGCCTCTCCAAAACTGATTGTGTGAGTACCGGATATTCTAAAAGATGGATATTTGGATAGTTCACATACTAGTTCCTCAGTGATGTCTTGACCCGCCTAAGATCGGTCTTATAGTAGTGGAATTATGGACCTGAAAATTTCATTTTTTTTTCACGTTTTCGGCACACTGTAGCTATGCAATTCCGATCACATTTCTATATGAACTTGTTTTTGTTATTTTGATGTGACGATTCTATAATATTGTGAAAAAGTTTTGTTAACACCCTGTATAATTTTCTACTAATGCTTCTTTAGTTAAAAATATCAGCAAAACAAAATAGTACAAAATTATTATTTACTTATCTGTAAAATATATACCTTTCAATTGTGCTTGTTGGATAGTTATATAATTTATTGAGCACACTCGTAAACGAGTAACTTTGATTTTCGGGGCTGAAATCAAAATTACTCTCCGTATAAATTAACGAAAAGAAGGGCGAAGTGAAGGAATCTCAAATTGAAAAGTTTGATCCAACTTAATTGTTTCTTTCAAACTAAGTTTTAAAGCGTAAGAAAAACAAAAGACCTTCTTTTCTTTTTAAAAAAAAAGAGAAATAAAAGCTAAAGTTAAACGTCCAACTTGAATGACGTCACAGTGGTGTTTTACGTGCGTTGAATCCCTTCCATTGTTTCTATTATCTCTCTTTGTTCATCTCGTTTGACAAAGTCTTCTTCTTCACCAGTTACTCTAAATGAGATTGTACCGCATCATCAGAAAAGAAAAAGAGAGATGGAGAAAACAACAATATGTTAAGACCCTTTCAAACTAAGCGATTCTGTCTCTCCCTCTGTGCGGTCTATTACTTTGAAGTATATCAATATCCACTGAAGATGTTAGATCTTTCTTCATTAGTACACGGGATTCAGTTTTTCCTTCAATATTTTTATTATAACATTGCTGTTGTATACAATATAATATCAAGTCACTATAACTGTAGTCCTAAGATTAACACAAAGTTCACAACGTAATTTGAATAAATAGACGTCCCTAGGCCCAGATAAGCAAGGAAAGAGGTTCCCACAAAGTTCCAGGCAAGCTAGGTGCGTAGGAGATCTCAGAGTTAAAGGAAAACTAAGAGGCTTGGGTTAGGTTAGGTCTCTCAGAACTCTAGGCAAGCTAAGAGAGGGAATTTGACCAGCCGAAACTGATGTTGGTGGAGACGTTTCATAATGTTTTATAACTTTTTCTGGTATATAACACTGGTCCCAGGCCTCTTCCTTTCCTTCCGGAATTCTTTCTTCCTCCCTATACTCGGATACTGTGACAGCAAAGGACGCCATCCCTCATTCGTAACGGGCAACATGACCATACATGCCGAAAGCCCAGAAATCCAATTCCTAATCCGAAATGCATTTACGAGATATAAATATTTGTTTATTCTAATTTATTAAAGTGAAACATATGTTTGACTGGGCGTTATGCTATCCTGGAATGTTATACAACCTTGCATCATTGGGTTGTAATGTTCCTTATATAAAGACAAGTGGTAAGACAATGGAAAGAAAATTGCGATGGTGGGCAAACTCAGACATAAATAAATAAATATAATTAAGCATTATTTTAACTTATAGTCTGGAATGGGCCGAACTCATGGTTACACAACTTCCTATTTTAAATGTAAGTCTGGAACTGTCATCCCATTTCATTTTTTCCTAGTCTTTGAGAATTATTACAAAAATGGCTCGATGCTATATTTGTAAAGCTGTTAAAATTAAGAACCATCTGTCTTAATCTTGTTCTTTTATAATAGCTTATGTTGTTTGATCTTTCTTTTTGTCTTTTAATTTCTGACCTTATTATTAAGTTGATGGATTATATTATCAAAAATTGTTGAGTCCCAGGAAATGAAAATAAAATAAACCCGTACAGAATCTAGACGGAAAGAGAAATCTGCAACCAAGACATCATTATAAGTGCCTTGTTGGTAAATTATTTCTGTGAGGGAGTTTGAAAGATGTTTTTTCCTCTGGAAATACGAGGGGCAGCCGGGATTCCCTTGTAACTACTTATTACCCCAATATTGGTACACATTCACTAAATCGCGTTCCAAATGGGCTGCCTGAGAACGCACATACGTGTTGCACCGCTTCTGCCATTGCTGGAAGCAACGCTGAGAGTCCTGATTGGGTATGTTCGGAAGTTCAGCTGTCGCTTTGCTTTGGATGTCTTCTAAGATGGCAAAACGGTTACCTTTGAAAACCTTTTGACATTGGCGAGGAGCTAGAAATCTCCTGTTGCTAAATCCGGTGATTAGGGAGGCAGGTAGAGGAAGAGAATGTTTGTTTCTGCAAGCCGTTTTGCCACCGTAGAAGACATCCAAACCAACACGACGATTGAACTTTCGGACATCAGAACACGACTTCCATCGTTGTTTCCAGCAATGGCGGGAGCAGTGGAAGAAGTGTGTGTGTGTGTTTTCAAGAAGCCTATTTTGAAGGCGATGAAGTGAATGTGTACCTATTTTGAAGGCGATGAAGTGAATGTGTACCTATTTTGAAGGCGATGAAGTGAATGTATACCTATTTTGAAGGCGATTAAGTGAATGTGTATATGTATTGTGGTACGGTAATAAATAGTTATAACGAAATTCCGAGAAATTTTTGGCTGTCTCTCGTAAATTAATAGAAGCTGACAACATTCTTAATAAGCCACTCATGCAAATATAAAGGTAACCAAGAAAGTTCTATCTCTTTTTCACCCACCACCTTCGAACATCGATATGTCACATAAGACGTACCTGGAACATCATAAATATTGCCCATCAGCATCGACGACCTTCTGTCAACGTTCTGGATGGCCATGGATTCCATCGCGATAGAACTGGCGAGCCGTGAATCGAAGATAGTATCAAGTGCATTTTGAACATCTACTAGGGATTTGAACTAGCGTCCTCTTTGGTGAATATTCAAGAAATGGAACAGATGACAATCGGACGGTGCAATGTCCGGGGAATATGGCAGATGCAATGTAGTTCCCATCCAAAGCGTAGAATGGTGTTCCGGTCATCCTAGCCGCGTGGGGCTTAGCCTTGTCTTGTAACAGGAGAACCCATCTGCTATTCAGAAGTGCTGGCTCCAGAGTTTTGAGTTTTTCTTGAACATAGCACAATTGTTGACAGTACACAGTATCATTTATGCTCTGACCTGCTCGCGGCAGTTACGATGCATGGTGCCGCCAGCAGTCCACAAAATACACAGGAAGACCTTCTTCTAGTGCTGTGCTGGTTTCAGCTGTTTAAGAACCGGCTCATGGGATGCTAACCAATGATAATGACGCCATGTAGCTTCGTACAGGACCCACTTTTCATCACATATCGACATGTGTCCAGGAATGGCTACTTCCTCAGACGAGACATGAAAGAAACACAGGTATCTGTTCGCGCTGCCTTCTGGTCCGGAGTCAAATCATGTGGGACCTATCGACCCAACTTGTAGTGCTTTCCAAGTTGATGGAGGTACTCCCGAATGATTTCTCCGCTCACACTGAATTGTAGTTACAATTCCTCAGATTTGTGGCTACTGTTTGCTTCAACTATTCGCTTCAACTGTGGCTACTGTTTGCCGTTTGAAGATCTTTATTTTGAGCATGTGTTGTTCTTTGGCCAACTGGTGCTTCTTCGAGTGTTTCGTCACCATTCTTTAACTTGTTAAAGCACATTTGCACTGTCTTTGTAGTCACAACACCCTCAACAAAGGCCTGGCATATCTTCCGTCCCGTTGCGGAAGCGGTTGACCACAGTTTGAACTGGTACAGCATACACGCCCTTATGACGCTCTGGGGGGGGGTCCCATGTTCACTCTGTCCTTATGCATCTTCACGATGTAACTGAACTGCCACAGCCTGGTAGTATGTTGGATATAACAACAGCAACAACTGGTCTTCACCTTATCCCTATTCGCATTCAACTCATGGTGAGAGAGCCAATTGAACACAGACCTCCACAAAAAGGAAAGAACTTTCTTGGTTACCTTTACAATTGCCGATAAATACAACTTTCGTCAGTCTATGAAACCAATTGCTTCATGTATGCGAGTTTCTTCGTTGTTTTGTCAATGTCGTGTGAGAGGGGCAAGGTGACGAACAGATCCTTGGTTGCTACTTCTGTTTCATCTGAGATGTATTGTATTGTAATTAGATCAATTAATTTAACACTATTCTTTTCAGTTAACAAAATAGCTGCCCCCAAAGAAATGTCTCTGACTTTCCGTTTGTCTCGTTCCCCATTAGGAAATTGAATATGACGTCGTCACTGCATTTACGCATAGATGCTTCCTAATTCATCTGTATGCATACCTCTGTTCACTAACAAGATTTCCTTTCTCAGTCAGCTCTGAGTAGCTTCAGGACTAAAGATTAGCACTCGTTGTTCTAACTAACAATATATGTTTCCTTATGTTCTAAATCAACATCATTTCTCATTAGGATTCTCCCTTATACACTGAGAGAAATCAGTTATCGGGACAGAGGTATATTATACTAATATATGGAATCCTTATGTTTATTATGGAAATCTGTACGGAACATACATTATCCATATATTACCTACGTGCTGCCTTTTTTCCCGCTTAAATGCTACATCATTCCGCTGCAGGACGTCTGACATCTAGCAGCCCAACGTACATTATAAACGTCAGCTATATGTTACAAGTGTCCATCTGTGAGATCCTGACCACCTATACATATTTATTTGTTTCATACGGTAGCCACGTTTATTCGAAATATACAGGGTGGTAGGTAACTCCACCGACAAAATTTGGGACGTAATTCCTTATATGAAATGAAAGAAAAAGTTCTAGTAAACATGGGACGAAAAACGTCTCCTTTTAGAGTTATGAGCCGCCGAAAGTTCGAAAATTCACGTTTCGAGATTCTCTGCCTTAGAAACTACAGGACCAATCCCAAGCGGTTTAAGGAATTACAAAGGAACTAGTATGCGCTCTATCTAAATATTCATGTTCTACCGTGGTCTGTTATCGGCGAAATAAACTGTAAAAAAGCAGTTGAGGTGTAGGGATACTCCATTAAGTACTAATGGCGCGTTCGTTTCGCCGATAACGGAGGAGTTAAAACATGGATATTTAGATAGATCGCATACTAGTTCCTGTGTAATTCCTTAAACCGCTTGGGATAGGTCCTATAGTATCTAAGGCAGGGCGTTTTCGAAACATGATTTTTCGAATTTTCGGCGGTTCATAACTCTGAAAGAAGACGTTTTTCGACCTATGTTTATCAGAACGTTTTTCTTTCATTTCATATAAGGAATCACCTCCTAAATTTTGTCGGTGGAGTTACCTACCATCCTGTATATATAACCTACGTACGGACGGAGTTATAAGCCACATTTGTATCTAATTTGCCTATTAAGCATTCAATATCCAATCGTAGTCTTGGATGGGCATCTATTTCTTGTGTCTCTGAAGAAAGATTGATAACCGTCTCGAAACAGTTAAAACTAAATTAACGTTGTCAATCTATTTCTTTTAACTCGCACAGCTGTTTGTAAACAAACACAAAACTATATTGGTATCAAATTTTCGCAAGAGTAACGATTAGAAAATCAATCGATTTTTGTCATACGACGTGCGTGACACCATCCAGAGCAAGTACTCTGAATTATCTTGATGATTTTGCTCAGGTAGTGACTGCATAGATGCATAGCAAGATGAAAACTACCTGTTTCCACGTGGAGCACGGTGGTTCAGTGGTAGAGCGTTTACCTTCGGTTCGATCCCCGGCCAAGTAAGTTTGTGGTGGACAACATCGTATCCGTGTGGTTTTCTTGGGGTACTCCCATTTCCTCCCACTTTCTCATTCCACCAATTCTTCCATCATCATTCCCAGGCATAATCGTGGGACGTTAAACTGACAGATTTTTTTTTACGTGTTTCCACGGAAGTCCACTTTCACGCAGCAAGTGATTAACCGATTCCATAGGAGATAAGCATTCTAGTGGTAATTGTCTGTGTATTCCGACTACTGCCCTGGTCTAGAGATCTAATGCACTGTGCTGATGATGATAAGATCCGTCTGCCGTGCATTGGAAACTCGCTTAGGATATTTAATCCTAAATATAAAAATGAATGTTTGTTTGTTGGATATAAAATCTACACCGTTGACTTGGTATTGTTGAAGGTAATTTTATCGAGGAGATCATAGACTAAAAGAGATCATAAACTATATAAAACTATTTTGGTACGTATCCTAAGTTAAGGGAAGGGACTTCAAAGAGGAAAAGATGGTTTAAAATGTATGTGAAAAACTAGCAATTCTTACAAATTCCTCATATTAAGATGATGAAACTCGGTATGTAAACTCATTTCTGAAAGCATCTTGGTATACGCATATGACCTACAACCTACAGTAAAAATACTATTGGAAAAATATACATATATACGGAGTGGGAAGGGACAATATGAAAAAATAATTGAAAACGGTCGTTATTAATGTGGAATTCATAGTTTTCGGGATCTCTGAGACGAATAGTGATACTCCTGATACTTTCGAAGTACAAGTTCAGGTTCCATCTGCATGAAGTGAGGATGAGGAGGGATGAAAAATAAAATCTCCAAAATGACCAAGATTAATGTCGAATCCATGGTTTCCAAGGTCGCTAAGTTGATTGATGACAGTTTCAATGACATTTTAACTCCAAGTTTCGTCAAAAATGTCCATACCATCTGACTCAGGAATGAGAACAATTCCAATGCCGTTTTCACAGTTTTTTCTTTTAAATTAATGCTTTACTGTTGACAAGCAAAAGCGTCTGTTCAGTTATTTATTTTCTGACAATGGGCAATGCTGAAAGCGTTATATGTGTTCTTTATTTTCAAATATTGTGCATCGAAGCAAATATTTAGAAACATAATGCATTAGCTGTGAAGTATAGGTCAGTACGGGCTCGGGTCAAGCCCGCGGGCTTAAGCCCGATCCTGCCCGCGTGCCAGAATTGGGTCTAAAAAGCATATACCGCTTCGTGCCCGGGCCGTAAATTTTTAAATAAACAACCATATTTCTTGGGCCTTTCTGGGACCTAACATTGTAAATATACTACACAATATTTATTCGACCGTTCTTGGTGAAGAACTTTAAAAGCAAAGCTGCAAACTTAAATCTCTATTTGCTGTAAATAGAAACACAATTTTGCGTTACTTATTAATTTTCTGAACTTCGAGCTTATTTCGGGCTCATTTGATCATCACACAAGCTCTGGCCGAGCTCAGGCCTAAATGCTAAAACATATTTCGGACTCGGGTCGGGCCTACATTATAAATTAATGAGCCGGGCCAGGCCTGGGTTAAAAATCCCAGCCCGTGTAGATTTCTCCTAAGAAGCTGCTTATGATGACAATACGTGACACACTGTACTAGCGCTTCTTAACTAACTAGGAACTACTTTTTCTTCTTGAGTTTAGTAATAAGTTAGGATTCACAGATAAAAATTATAGCCTACTATAGTCTAGATCACAAACTGTAATAAAAACTTGAAATCACAGTACGGAGATAGTGGGTATTCTCGAATATGAATATTTGACTGAAGGAGAACTTTCATACAAATAAAGAAAATTTTAGGGTCGCGTAAGATGTGTAGAAAGACGAATTTAGAACTAGACTACATTTCGTTCTAGAAAAAGCAGACAAAAAATGATACATTTGCGATTCTACACTGTATATAATTGTAGTTTGTCAACCGAACCTCACGTTCTTCTTTGTTTCTTCTTTATTTTATCCTGTCTATAGTTGCTTAGCCTGAAAATCAACTTATTTTTCCTCCTCTGTTCTGATGTCAAAAAGTGACTACAGCGCCACTCTTTCTCGACATTGTTCGAAACTAATTGGCTTTAATTGCACAACTCATAAGCGTTGAATTTTAACGGAAAATATAGGAAAAAGTACACTAAGTTTGTATATGTCTTGTATGTGTTAGAAGGTGATTCATGACTTATGAAAACGTAACTTAACACATTCACAAAATAAATATTTTAGTAGCAACGCAGATTTGACTCAGGATCTAAGAAGTAATGTAAGTTAATATTGATTGCAAGCAAACTTCAAATTTCAAAAGACTCCTTACATATATACTTCCACATCTTTATTTTTTCTGAATAGAAAATTAAACAAAAGGGAAGCAAAATTTCAGTTTCATGTTCGTAGACATTGTACTTATGGAACAGTAAGTAAGAACAACTCATGTATGACAAAATACTCAAACAAACGTTTGAACCTTTTATGAAGCACCTCGTTGGATGTGAGTAGAAACATAATTAATTTTAAAAAAGGAAGAAATTTCGCGAGTAAGGCATAGTTTTTCGACTTTGAATAGCAATCTCCTCTATGTGCTACGTACACAAAGCAAACGAGAGGGCGAAAAAAGCGTTAACTGCCTTTTGAAAACATTAAGAAAAAAAAGTAAACTCACATATCTCCTTGAAGGGACAACGAAACTTCAATGAATATAAAACGAGTATTAAATCGATATTTTACACAGCTCCAAGTGACAAACGATATTATGTTTTTTTTTTTATCTTTTCATTTTTTTTCTCCTTTCTGTGGACATAGAATGTCATACGACGAAATTCTAACACTGCTTGCTGTATCTCATATGAACTAAAGTGCACTTTATATGTACATTGCTCTTCTACTCGTCACTTTCAAAGAAGTTTTGATATGCATTTTCTATGTACTTTAATGCACAAACTAATGTCATAGAGCATTTTTTCAAATTTTTATTATCTATCTCCATTGAGAAACTAACCGCACAATTCCAAGTAATGGGGTTTGAAGTTACGTTACAGAACGTTTTCCTCCTAGTATTATTCGATTACTAAATTTTTATGTAATACAAATTGTGATCAGAAAGTACGGTGTTCTATCTATTTCAAGTAGTAAGCCCGGTAACCTAAACCTTTGGTACATTGTGAGCTAGTGGTCTACTATGCCACGCTTAATTGCATGCATGGGGAGCATGCCCGCGACCGTTCGGTCTATTTAATGGACGGGTTCCGCAAGAATGTAATGCACCCCGCCCGTAGTTCCACAATATACGCTATTGTTGCTCGTGCACGAAGTGCACCGTCAAGATTTGTCCCTTAACCTTGACACCTAAGTGTGTAACCCCCATTCACTGAGGGAGTGGGATACGCCAACTGCGCGGTCAGACCAAAGGCCTGAGTGCCTACAAATTGACCTACTGGTTGAGGCAGACTGCTAGCGATTCAGTCCTACCATGCTCTGCAGGCATGGCGCCCGAGCGTTATAAGGCAAGCTCACCTCCCGCCCGTGTTCACCGTTACCCAGATTCCTGGGATTGGCCCCTGCCCCGCCTCCGTTTGGCCCCACTGCAGGCAGGAGTCCAACATTCCCCTCCCGGTAGGGTCGTCCGAACAATACGGGACTTCCTCTAATTACGGTAGAGGTACACTGTACATTACCAGAGCCAATGACTGATGTAGACCGTTTGCTCAAGGCAGACATTGTCATTTGGGAGCCGTGTCTCCCCTGGTAGGCCCGCCCAAACAATACGGGGCTACCTATCTTTAACGTGTTTAGGTACCACGCACACGTAAATTTCCTCCCACTTTCTTCATTCCACCATTTCATTCATTACTCATCATCACCGTCTCCTTTAGCCTAACCGGCATAAGCGTGGGACCGTTAAACTTAAAGATTTCATTTCATTTTAGGGTTACATTCCATTGACAGATTAGTGTTTGAATCCTGACCATTATACCAACCCGCTAATCACAACAGCACTGCTGGTCGTCTATCAGCAAGTAATATTCATAATTACTCTCATAGGAATACAAGGTAAACTGTTTCTTGATTATCTATATCTTTGGATCAATGAGACGGTACACCTCCATCAACGAAGTCCATTCCTAATTTTTATTTCTGTCCACCCTGACCAAAATTAATGGTAATCCAATACTCATTGTTTGAAAGCTTTTTCTCTTTGTTGTTTCCCGAGCGGATACACAAACCGACAGAGTAAGTATATAAGAGATTTTTTGGTAAACAAATTCCTTAACTATAAATTATCTTATATTTCATTTCAATAACACAGTCTGGATACTAATAGATTTCTACGTAATTCACAGACTCCCATTGTATATACGAGGGCTATCCGGAAAGTGTTACCCTTTTCTGCAATAAAGACACAGTAGTACATATTAACAAATATACCCATTTTTATTGGAAAGAGCATACTTTACACTACTTCTCCACATAATCACCAAGCAAATTGAGGCATTTGTCATACCGTCCGAGTTTTTGTATTCCAGCGTCATAGTCCTCCGCCGCCAGCGTATTGAGATACGTAGTCACGCCTCGTTTAAGTTCTTCATCGCTGTCAAATCTTTTTCCCACCAGAAAGTCTTTAAGCTTCGTAAAGTGATGTATAACAAACCCATGTTTCGTCCCCTGTAATGATGCGATTCAGGAAAGAGTCTCCTTCATCGGAATAACGTTCCAGAAACGTGAGTGCTGCAGCCATACGCTTGGTTTTGTGTTCATCTGTGAGCATGCGAGGGACCCATCTTACACAGTTTTTTGAATAATGCAAATGGTCTTTGACAATTTCATGAACAATTGTTCAAGACACATTAGGAAAATGTTCACAGAGTTCATCAATTGTGACGCGCCGATCGCTCCTCACGCATTCGTCTACTGACCTCAGCAGTTCGTCTGTAATGACAGATGGTCTCCCTGAACGCTCCTCGTCGTGTGTACTCCCCCTCCCCAGGTTGAAGTTGAGACACCAGCGCCGAACAGACGACTCGTCCATCACATTGTCTCCATACACCTCCTTTAATTGGCGATGAATTTCACAAGGTCGAACGTTTCGTGCATTAAGAAATTTAATCACGGCCCTCACTTCACAACTGGCGGGGTTCTCAATTCGTTTAATCATTATAAACGAGCACAGACACAACACAGGCATTGCTAGCGTCACGCAACCTCGCACAGAACAGGCAGACAAGCCACTGACGCGGTCTGACCTTGCCCAGCGGCTCCCAGCGGCTGCGCAAACGGGTACCACTTTCCGGATGGCCCTCGTATATATATATATATATATATATATATATATATATATATATATATATATATATATATATATATATATATATATATATAACATTCATCCTCAGCTACGTAGCCTAAAAGTTACTCAACTCGGTATGACTTGTTTCTTCAAGAACCATTCTTTTTTGCTATGAGAAGTCTCATGTTTGAATCTGGTGACCTGTCATTTTAAAAGAGGCTTTTTCAAGTTTTTCCTTCGTCTTAGCAGGTAAATAAAGGGATATTTTTTAATTTTAAAAAATATGTAGGTTCGCACTGACTTTCTAGCAGTTATAGTAATTTCTTGTACGTAATTGTATATTGTTGATAGTTGTTGCTAGTTCCAACGTAAATTATCACTCATAATGTTTAAAAGTATATTTTAAAAAGATGTCAATAAATCTAATTTTTAGTCTTGAAGTTTGGTGCAACGACATTGTGCAAAGTTTTCTAAGGATTAGATCGTTGATAATTTCTGTAATCTGTGACTTATTAAGGAGAAGCAGAAATTGGAAAAATTGCGCAAATTTCCACCACGACGTTGGCAACAACAGGATTCAGGAAAATTGTGTAAATTTTGCATCGAAATAAAATGTATAAACGCCATTCCTTTATGAGATATACTTTTATTGTATTCTAATATTTACAAAGCAATATATATATATATATATATATATATATATATATATATATATATATATATATATATATATATATATATATATATATATATATATATATTTACAGAACATTTCCCATCTACGATTGGATATTGAACATTTAATAGGCAAATGAGATATAAATGGGGCTTATATCTCCGTCCGAACCTTATATATATCCTATGTGATATTGTAAACAAACAATTCCACGCATCAGTGTTTACAAACACCACCAAGTGGTTCGGCAAGAGGATCTCCCACCAGATGGATCTACAGTCACATGCAGACGACGGCTTCTGGCCCCTCCCACAGGGCAGAATACGCAGCGCCACCGCCACCCAAGGAACACTATAAATTGGATGGACGAAGACACCAGTTTTCTGGTGACCCTCCTCTAGTCTGCTACGGGACTTTTGCAGTAACCCAATCCCAGGCCTCTTGTCTGCTACGGGACTACGCCTATCCTATCTTCTGGCTTAGCCTGCTACGGGGCTTTGTCTGGGAATCCTAACCTCAGCCGCTTAGCCTGCTACGGGCCTCTGTGGAGATTCTGTCTGCGATCTTATGGTCAAAGACTATATATTTCTAATCTTTCATATTAGAGAGATTATTTTGTATAGTATTTTGTGAAAATACTTTTTTAGTGGAAGCCTTTTTTTAATAAAATTGGTAGTGGGAGTCGATTCCGAACACTCCTTTTATTAAATGCTCTATCTATAACCTATATGAGACAAAGTTTTACAATATATATTTTTATTTTGTGTAAGTTTGTTTTCAATACAGTTTCTCAATAACTATTTTCTTACAGTTTCATTTTACAGGCAATCTTACAGTTAGATATGATACAGAAAATTATAGACTGGGACATGTTCCCCGTGCACATATATAATAGTGATAACTGAAAATGCTGTTGTCATCCTTACTTAATACTTTTTCCCTAAAACGACTTGTGTTTTAGTGACAGTTTTTATTACTCGAAATGCTTATGGTAATAATGGTAACGTTGCACAACATTTTTTGCGCAATTTCCAATTTTGTTGCCTACTCATTAAGGCTTTATCTGTATCAACAGATAAGGGAGGGAAAGGAGGCCCGTATCCAGAGGGGTCTAGGTGTAGCCGCCCCCCATAATTTTTGCTGGCCCCCCTAAAATGTTCACGGTAAGCTTACAAATGAACTATAATATAGTTGGATCGGCCCCCCTAAAATATTCACGGTAAGCTTACAAATGAACTATAATATAGTTCGATCGGCCCTCCTAACGTCAGGTGACCCCCTACATTTTTGGGCTAGCTACCGGCCTGAGTGGAAGTTCGTGCAATTTCAGTGCAACCTTGAAGTTGGCATAAAATACATTACAAAAGTGCAAAACAAATTTTTATATTAAAAGTTAGTTCTGAAGTCTCTTGTATTAGTAATCGAATGGCTCTAGATATATATATATATATTGATTACTAAAGTTACTGAACCAATTTCATACCTTTGAAGAGTGGTATGAAAATTAAAATTAAATTGCAAAAGAATTTAGTGCTTAATTAGAACCTTCCATCCCACATAGGCTCAGAATGAATGTTCAACAAACAAGGGCATATGGGGCTTGATTATGTTTCGATATATGTCAAGCTGTACCGACAACTGTGAAAAAAAATATCAAGATTTAGTGCCTTATGAGTTTTCTCAATTCCACATGGTCTAAGAATTAGTGCTCAATGACAGGGTATACAGGGCATATGTATTTATGTGTGAGGTTTATGTGATGTGAGGCTTACACAACCACTTCAAAAATGAAATATTTTCATGCCAGCAGTTAATGCGTAATTAGTACTTTTCATCCTACATGGTCCCAGAATTAGTGCTCAAAAAGTAAGTAGCAATGTCACGTGTACACCAGACACGACAATCTTCTGCAGACTATGTTTAATAAATTAGTGGTTTTGTACATCATAACCGATGTTTGTTTCTTTATTTTTAAATAAATAAGTAATGTCTATTTTCAGTTAAGTCCATATTTAATCATTTCTTCTAAATTAATGTGTTTGTTTCAATTTTTATCAGCTAAGACGTGCAGGAAATTGCATTGGCTTAACATCAAAAGATGAATAAAGTACCGATATGAGCAGGGGTAAAAGTGGATCTGAAAAGGTAGGGATACGCATGACGTCATGGCGTCCCCGTGCTTATCTTTGTCCATTGTAATTATTCTAGGAAGTGGAGGGACGCCATAGATAATTTTGTTGGAAGTGGGGCACGACGTCAAACTGCGTTCTCCCTCACTTTTACCCCTGGATATAAGTAATTGTAAACAAGTCACGATATGGAGATGTGATGGGATATTCTAGAAAGGAGAGAGGTTAATAAATAAGGAAATGGGTTAGGCCATACTAAACTATGAAAGAAAAATAATATTTAAAAGCGTCTTACATACTGTATCTGACGAAAGAAAAACATCTCTTAGTTCCCCCCTCTCCACCTCCTCTTTCCATACAAGACTTTGCTTTTAGTTTCGTGTATATACATCACTTCACTTGGGAAACTATATTAAACTTTTAGCAAATGCAGTTTTGTACCCAAGACTTTCTTAAAAGAAAAAATAAAAACAAGACTTTACAGTTATAGACAAAGGTTTAAAAAATGTTCAAAACTTGCCGTGTATATATTATTTTGACGGAAGATAGAAGACTAATCCTTAGAGAACATAAAATACAAGAGAAACAACTTCAATCATTCATGAATTGTGAGGAACATAATCTTGAAATGAAAATTCTGCATTATTATTGGTGTTTAACTTGAAAATATTTCAAAATTTATGACATAATAACTCAATAGACATCATTGAAGTAAACAAAATAACACGGACAAGTGAAAAATCCTTATGCACAATGAAGATGAATTTATCTTTTCGTATGTTAAAGCCAGTCCAGCACATAAAATATGGCAGAAAATTGCACCTATTATTGGACAAATAAATCTTTTGTTGCTTTAAATACTGTATATTTATTGTCAGTGAATTGCCATTTCGGTAAACATGTTGGGCAAGGATATTTGTTGCATAACACAAAGGGAGATGGAAAGGCTGAGAAAGAGAAGGCAAGCGAGTGGCGTAATGTTATGGCATCGAATTCACACATTGTTACAACACTTCGGACAAGTGCTTATCAGGTGTTAGCAGGGTCGCCCGAGGAAAATTTTCTAGGGGGTGGCATCTCCATGGTTGTTATATTACCTCTGGTATTTCTGGTATTTAATATACATGGTTTGCTATATTACATATCAACGGCGCTGACTTTCCAAAATTTATGTGGGTGCACATCAATGGCCGAACATGTTATGTTTTCAGAAAATATGGTTTATTTTTAATTAAATTTTTTAATGAACACTTTCATAAAGGGCTATGCCGTGATAAAGTAAAATATGCCGGTACTATAAAGATAAGTTGGGGGTGCCTTAACTTAATCGGTGACATGGCTGACTTAAACGTAATAGAAACGGGTTCAAATGGTTCCAAACTAAAAATCTTGTGGGTGTGCCGCATCCACAAGATTATTTGTGTGGGTGCCGGAGGCCCGGAGCCCCCACGTAGTCGGCGTGGATGTTACATATACTTTTTCGTGAGCCAGGAGAGCCCGGGCCCCACCCTGCCCTCTCCTTCGGGCGCCCATGGGTGTTAGATTACGTAAGATATGTGCAGTGGTTCTCTTATAGAGGCACATATGGAGATTCCATTCTACCTTATTATTGTAATTACAGATTTACTGAGAGTTCCTCAGACATTACTCTTTCTTTGCAAAGTTACATATTTTATCATCATATTTTCAATTGAAATCCTAAAAGTTCTCAATCTCATCCGTTGTAAATATTTTAGTTGTTAAATCATTAGACTGTGTTTTCATTATGTTAGCGTAGCTCAAAAAGTTGGGCACCCTCCATTAAAAGCTTAAGTTTCAGCGTGAAATAACTCACCTTTTACACTCTGAGTTTGAGCTGAGTTACGCTCATTTCAAAAGTGAGCGTTTACAACCTTGATTCTTTATGCCACTAACAACAATGATACACCCAGTGATGCCAACTCGTGGGAAAAATCACATTTTTTTCACAATGATTTCTCGAAATGGAGTTACGAGAATTTTCTTCAAAGTTGACAGGATTTATTGGATTATTCATATATATACTTCATTGACGCAGACAAAATTGTCTATGGGCGAGGGATAGACAAATGAGTTTTTAATAAACTTGAAACTAATGCTAATTGTCAAATTTTGTTACTGTAAAATGCATGCAAGTTTAAAGTGATTTATATAGTGACTTTGGTATCTCAAGAAAACAAATACCTGGAACGTTAATTGTACTCTGGTATTAAAGAGAGAGAAATGTGAAAGTGAAAACGTTCCACATGAAATGATTAATGAGTTAAGATTGAAGTTTATCTGGCTTTGTTACGTTCAGTAGAAAATTATGGCATAAAAGTGTGATGACTAGAGCCCGGAACTTAGGCAAAATCCTTTCTTTTAAAGATGCCTGTATCTGTACTTTTTCTTAAAGGAAACATTCATTTTGTGCTGTTGTGAGCCTGTAGTGAAGTTTTTTTTTTATTTTGCCTATTTTGCCTTTTAATAGCTTCAACAACTTTTGGATGTGTAAATGCCTTTTTGGCCTTTTTTGCAATATTAGATACAAAAATTTCAAATTATAAATGCTCATTCTCAATTAGGAGTGTCATTTTTTCATTGAAATGTCTGCGTAGCGTAATGTCATGTTCAACAATAGTATTGACTTCAGATTCAGGATGAGTTAGACAAAAGTCGGCGAACTTTGGGATTGTAATAGTTAATGCAAATAAAGGCGGTACCATGCTATCATAAATAATATCTGCGCTTGCAACAAAGAGCGGCGATTTCCTTCAAGTTGTTTTTCGTGGGGTCATTGTTTCCCCAGTCAGCATCAAAGAAACTGGAGCTTCTGTAAAAAGGAAAGAAAGAAAGAACCAAGTTCAATCAACGAAGCATTCGAAGCAATATTCTTTATTCCAGATTTGAATGCACAAAAGGCCGCATCATGCCAAAATTTAGCATACCGTTGAGTAATTTACAAAGATACGTATGTGAATTTGGCGCAGATACGTTTACTACCGATGGCGCAGTTTTGTTGTGCAAAATGTATGGCAAAGCAATTAATCACGACAAGAAATACTTTGTATCTCAGCATCTGAATACTGCTAAAAATAAATATGTTGGTTTGAAAATGACGGGACAGAAGAAATTGTCCTTGATTTCAACAGCTGTTTGTTCATCCAATATACAATCACAATTTTCTTTTGACCTATGCAAGGCTTTCATGGCAGAGGGAATGCCTTTCTGGAAGCTGGAAAACAACACACTAAAGAATTTCCTGAAAGAATACATGAAGGAAGTTGTACCATCAGAATCTGCTCTAAGGAAAACATATTTAAAAACTTGCTATAAACAGACTCTGCAAAGGATTCGTGACAAAGTTTGTGGGAAAAATATTTGGATTCCGATAGATGAGACGACAGATGCTACAAGAAGATACCTAGCCAACGTCATCATTGGGCCCATGAAAACATCCTCATCCTTGTCATTTCTTCTGACTGTAGAAGAGCTCGAAAAGGCTAATGGCTCATCAATAGCTCAGTTATTCACGAATTCGCTTGTTCTGATCTGGCCAGAAGGAACACAACACAATGATGTCCTCCTTTTCATTACAGATGCTGCTCCGTACATGAAGAAAGCTGCGCGGGCATTGAAAGTGCTGTTCCCCAACATGATTCATATCACATGTTTAGTTCACGGCATACATAGAATCGCTGAAGAGATAAGAATGTTGTACCCTAAAGTAGACAAGCTAATTTCAAACACCAAAAAAAATTTCTGAAATCTTCTTCCCGATGTCGGATTTTTAAGGAAGTAGCGCCCGAGCTTCCTCTTTCTGCACAGCCGATTATCACGAGGTGGGGGACCTGGATTTCAGCTGCAGTGTACTATGCAAACAACCTGGAAACGATCCGTGCTGTGATGGAACAATTATGAGAAGATTATGCCGCTTCAATATCCGAGGTGAAAAAAACTTTTGTGCTGTTCAGATCTCAGCAGTGATTTTGCATTCATTTCAGTGCATTATGGCAAGTTGCCAGAGACTATTACGAAACCAGAGAAAAAAAGGTGAAATCCTTCCAACATCCTTACAGATTTTTCAGGAAACAGTTGACCAGCTAGGAAAAGTATCGGGGGAAAAGGGACTGGCTGTTTATTAAAAGTGCAAACGTGTTGTGGCAGCTAACGAGGACTTTCAAAAAATGTTGAAAATTCGTGATGTTCTTAACTGTGAAAAGTGTGATCTTGAAACGAGTCCATCTAAAAAAGCTTCATTTATGTACGCCCCAGTTACTTCAGTTGAAATGGAAAGATCATTTTCTATTGTAATAACCGTTCTTTCTGATAGGCGATCAATTATGACTGTTGATAACTTAAAGAATCATCTTGTAGTCATGTGCAACCAGCATACACTGTAAGTAACATTTTGTACACATATTCATATAACAAGAAAAATATCATGTAATGTATGAGTATTAGAAAGTAACAACTTTTGTTTTTGCCTTTTAGTGCCTATTTGTCAAATTTTAAATGCCATTCGCCTGCCTATTTTACACAAAATAAATACCCAAACAAGAAAAATATCATGTAAAATATCATGTGAGTATTATAAAAAGTAACAACTTTTGTTTTTACCTTTTAGTGTCTATTTGTCAAATTTTAAATGGCATTTTGCCTGCCTATTTGGGACGCAGACAAGGTTGGACGACGACAAGCCTGGACACTTAATTTTGGTCGCTCCCGACAAGGTTGGGCAACGACAAGGTTGGACGACGACAAGCTTGGACAACGACAAGCTTGGACACTTCTCAATTTATCCTCTTGCGCCAGACTCGAACGAATTCCTGAGATGTCCAAGAATGTCGTGGTCGATCCCGACAAGCCTGGATACATCTCATTTTGGGTCGTTGACGACAAGGTTAGACGACGACAAGCCTGGACACATTCCTGGGGTGTCCAAGCTTGTCGTGGTCGATCCCGACAAACCTGGACACGTCTAATTTTGGGTCACTCACGACAAGGTTGGCCAACGACAAGCCTGGACACATTCCAATGGGCCGATTTGGTGCATTCAAAGTACGTAGATCTGACAGATACAACTGTTTATTCACTTGTACGGGTGTACAAGGACAGTTAGTGTTATCAATGTATGATCTGTCAGGAAAGTAAATGTACACCTATTTTTCGAGTCTGGCATTCCTGCGCTCCATCCGTGGAGAGTATGAGAATTAAATCAATCAAAAGTTTACTGAGGGGCAAAAAGAAAAGCTTAATCTGAATAAGACATTGCAGAGGGGCACAAGCTGTGAATACGAATAGTGCATTGTGTAAATAAAGGACGACACCGAAAGAGAAAGCTAGAAACAGCTGTTAAACTTACAAAAAAAGAGTAAAAATTGTCGAAGTGGGAACATAAAACACAAATACAACAAATACACCGACAACTAAACGGTCACCATGCCATGATCTTGATGTAGTGGTTAAGGTGCTGGCTTACATATGCAAAGGACCCAAGTTCGAATCCTCGGCAAGAACATTTTAAAAATTTTTGTTAATAATACATACAACTCATGAGAGATGGTAAAAGAGGTCGTATTTAGTTTTTCGTAGCAATTATTATTGGTAATGTTTAGTACTGATAATACTTTTTGTCTTTGCGTATTGCTTTTATTCTTTTCTTCATTTCCAAAGAGAAGAATATCCGAACAAATGCCACAAAAATTCCTCATATTTTGAATGTAAACGCCATTTGCAATTAGTGAAGAATAAAAATTGAACGTTCCGATGTAGCTGCAAAAAGTAAAAAGAAAAACATGGAAGTGGACCATACTCATGGTTATTAAAAATACAATTTCTACATGCCTTACACCTCCCGACCACGTTTCTACGTTAGCAAGTAAGAGGTTTGTGTTTAGGTTAGGTTGGTCAATACGTTTTGCAAAGGGGCCCGGTTTAGCTCTGACGCACCACAGGTGCGAGAAGGGAGAAAAACACTTTTACACTTTTTCTCTCTCCCTCTGTGTGTCTACTTATCTATCTATTTGTACATATATAACGCTATTTGTGAATGCCATAACCACCCTAATTTTCAGCGGATTGAGACGAAACTTGGCACAAACATTAATTGTTGAAATATCTTGATGAGTTCGTTAACCAGAATAATCAGATGAAAATGTTCAAAACGGTGGCCCTTCAAACTCTTAAAAAGTTCCAAGGGAACCAAATTTCGCCCATAAATAGGTATTCAGAAAGTTTGAATAAATTTTCCTCTTTTACTGAAATATTTGTGTGCAGAAACTTATTGAAATATTGGACCCGATTAATCGCCTAAAGAAGGTTCACGCCCTTTCGCTACGGTCAGTTTTTTTTTTTTTTTTTTTTTTTTGCAGGAGGGGGTTATCTTCCTATTGGAACAAGATGATTGTTAGTGATGATATGAAATTACACATTGAAAGTGAAGTAACTTGTGTAACGTGTTATTTGAAAGAATAATATAATAAATGTGCATTCCTCTAACACAGAGAACTCATGTATTTCGAGTTTGGGAGCCTGAATGGCAAGGAGTGTTATTTGATTTGCTTTTTAGTAACACATTGCATTGCAAATAAAGGTAAGCAACATTAGTGGTAAGTAAAATAATAATAATAATAATAATAATAATAATAATAATAATAATAATAATAATAATAATAATAATAATAATAGGTGTTGTTTGTGGCAAGGTAATATCTTAATCAATTCTTCTTCAAACGTAATGATTGTAACGCCATATCTCCCCTACAAACAAAATATTAGCAATTTATATCGAGAGAACGAGAAACTGTAGAGCGATGGGAGCAACGTTGGACAGTATGCACTCATAGTACTCAGAAAAGTAAGTGATTTCAATGCAAAAGGAACGAAGAGTCATTGTCATGGGTACTCATGGGGCCACGGCAGAGCCCTCTTTAGGCAAAGTGTCAATAACTTATATCGAGAGGTGATACTGGGATGGGACCAACTTTGGACACCGTGGACCCATAAAGCGCATCGAAAAAAATAGGGGGGGGCGCCAGCCAGCCTTACTTATTACCACATAATAATATAAAATTATGTTGTCGAAATACACACACGAGTTAGCTACTAATATTTCATATTATTATTATTATTATTATTATCGACAGCGTCTTTTCATTACGTGTGCGTGTTTGACATGAAGCCAAAGAGAAGATCCATCATTTGTAGAAAGAATAATAGTCAGTTACTTTAACTGTGAACGACAGCGAAAAATACGAAAAGAGTCCGTGTAGCGTAAAGAAGCAATATTTTCTCTCAAATGGATAAAAAATCAAGCCGAGATTAATTCGAACTCGCATGGGCGGCGCGAAAAGCCAGTGCTTTGTCCACTTTTTTTTTTAACTGACTCACTGAATGTGTTTCAGAAACTTACTTATTGCTAATTTTACTTGCTTCACTCGTTTAATTTGCTTTTTCTAATAACTTATAACGACAGAGACACGAACACAGAAACATCGAGAACAGTTAAAAATCATAGATGATCTCCCGCCGGGAATCGAACCCGGAACTCCATACACCAAAGGCGCACGTGCTAGCGACTAGACCAGCGGGAAGGGCACCACTCTCTCCCTGTGTCGTTAGGGATTACGACCACTGTCTTGCCAGCTATCACTTCTGTGGGTTGTATACTATGATCACATGTTTCTTCTCTGCTGGAAGAGTAAAACCTACATTATATGTAATACATGAGATATTTAGACCTACATGCTCTTCATATAATGTAATAAAAGGGTCATGCTGGGAATAAGAAAAAGAACATTCCTTGGACAAAACGGAAACTATTGGCATCAGAAATATTTATCTACGAGGCATGCGCAGTAGTATATTTCAGAATAGTTACTGTTTTGTTCAGTAAACGATGAAAGGGGTATAAAAAAGCAAATATGTCGCGTCAACGAGATCGACCAGATTTGACAGGGGCGGAAGCAGATGTATAGTAATACAACAACTTCGCTCAGTTGATACGAGCCGAGCCGGTTGATATCACTACCCGAGTTGGTCTTCTGCTTGGGCTCAAGAATTCGACCGTGCAGGTCTCAGCCTTAATTTTAAGAACTACAGTATAATTTTAAGTACTACAAGAAAAATACCTTTGACTCGACTCGGATTGAACTCGAGTCAAGTCGAATTTTGGCTCGACTCCTGCTCATCCCTATTCGTATTTGTATTTTGTTTCCACTTCAACAATTTCTACTCTTTTTTTTTCTTCGTTTACCTATTGTTTCTGGATTTCTCTGTCGGTGTCGTCCTTCATTAACACCATGCACTATATTTATTCCCAGCTTGTGACCCGCTTCAATGTCTTATTCAGTTTAGGCTTTTCTCCTTACATTGACTTGACATGTAATTGATTTAATTCTCACTTTCCGCGCACGACCGATGAAAATGTTTTATTATTATTATTATTATTATTATTATTATTATTATTATTATTATTATTATTATTATTATTATTATTATTATTATTATTATTATTATTATTATTATTATTATACTATTGAACTTGCACGGCGAAATTACTGTATAATACGATATCATTTCAATAATTTTATTCCATTGAATGTAATTTAATTTATTAATGGGCACTAAATTGTCTCCAGATCAACGAATAAATTAACTACGGCATGCACTTTGGTGGAAATATCATTACATGAACATGTTTGGAACGAACCAATAATCTTATTGCAATGATATTTCCACCAAAGTGCATGCCGTAGTTAATTTATTCGTTGATCTGGAGACAATTTAGTGCCCATTAATAAACTAAATAACATACAAGGGAGTAAAATTACAGAAATGATATCGTATTATACAGTAATTTCGCCGTGCAAGTTCAATAGTATAATAATAATAATAATAATAATAATAATAATAATAATAATAATAATAATAATAATCATAATCATAATCATAATAATAATAAAACATTTTCATCGGTCGTGCGCGGAAAGTGAGAATTAAATCAATCACATGTGAAGTCAATGTAAGAAGAAATGCCTAAACTGAATAAGACATTGAAGCGGGTCACAAGCTGGGAATAAGAATAGTGCACGGTGTAAATAAAGGACGACACCGAAAGAGAAATCCAGAAACAGCAGGTAAAAGGAGAAAAAAGAGTAGACATTGTTGAAGTGGAAACATAAAATACAAACACGAATAGGGATGAGCACAAGTCGAGCCAAAATTCAATTCAACTCGAGTACAATTTGAGTCGAGTCAAAGGTAATTTTCTTGAATTGAGTTCCGAGCCAAGTCGCTGATTTCGAGGTCTAGTTTCGAGTTGAGTTGAGTTTGATAATGGCTCTCTCGCTCGTTCAGCTCGTTTTAACTCGTTTTGAAATATTGGCCTGATCAGACTGAAAAGCAAAAGCCATGAGAAATGTAAGCAGTAATGTGGAATACTTTTAGTGTTGCTCACGACAGAGGTGCGTCTCATCTCGTAATTTTAGTGCATCTCGTGGGGCAATTTTAGTGTATCTCGTCTCGTCTAGATAACGAGAAGACAAGAGTTTATTATTATTATTATTATTATTATTATTATTATTATTATTATTATTATTATTATTATTATTATTATTATTATTATTATTATTATTATTATTATTATTATTATTACGAGACAGCCTCAAATGTCGTAATCACCAATATAAGTATATACTGTAGTTCTTAAAATCAAGGCTGAGATCTGCACGGTCGAATTCTTGAGCCCAAGCAGAAGACCAACTCGGGTAGTGATATCAACCGGCTCGGCTCGTATCAACTGAGCGAACAGCTCGAGTCGGCTCGGTTGGGATGAGCCGATGACCCGAGCCGGCTTAGTTGGAACAAGCCATCGACTCAGCTCAATTGAGCCGACGGCTCGAGCTTTCTCGGTTGGGATGGGTCACCTACTCGGCTCATGTGAACCGGTTCGAGCCAGCTAAGTTGAAACTAGTTCATCAGCACGTTTCGACTCAGCTGAACTAAGCCGATGGCTCAAATCGGCTCGGTGTGGTGAGCTGTTGGCTCGGCTCACTTCTCGATTCGGTTCGATATTGAATGAGCTGTAAGCCGAGCCGCTCGAGCCGTTGAGAAGCCCAAACCCGGTCCCAGCTGTTTTGAATATGTTTGGATGAAGCCTATAACTTTTAACAATTTTTTGCTCGAGCCCGAATACTTGCCCCTTCGGAACTCAAACCCAGAACGTGACCGATGTCCTTGCCTCCTGAAGACTCCCAGACGACCGAGATCGACAGTCAATTAGCTTTTACTATTCAGATACAAACCGTATATCTTTTAAAGATTATACATGGAGTTGATATAATAATAATAATAATAATAATAATAATAATAATAATAATAATAATAATAATAATAATAATAATAATAATAATAATAATAATAATAATAATAGTTTTAAACTTGCCCTGAAATTTGGCAAAACTTACTTAAAAGTAGAGATTTCGGGGAAAGGGTTCGTACCTTAGAGAGACACCTCTGTAACTACCAACATTTTAAACTAGAACCTTTTATTGAAGTTTCATGTAGAAAGTATGTTTTGAGGAAAATAACTGTAATAAATATAACTGAATATCACGTGACAGTAAGGCATATAATAAACTAATTTTTAGAATATGCAGAGGTAAATATAAAAGCTTTGCTACAAAAATACCTACACAGAGCATAATTCAATGAGCTCTGAAATACAATGTAACGAAATAGCCTATGAGATTCAGTCTACAGAGCAATTGTTACTTAAAGAATGGACATACACTATTTCGAGAATCGAGACAAGACGGGAAATGTTTACGATACTTTTCGTCTCGTCTCGATTCTCATCTCCAAAGAGAGACGAAAATTTTGATTTAACCCTGACCCGTCTCGAATGTAAAATGTTAATTCTCATGTTATTTTATTTGTTTTAGAAACGAGATGAGAAACTCCTCTTCTCGTGAGCAACATTAAACCAAACCGAAATATTCTTTCCAAATGTCACGTTTCTCCTTGTAATGGTATGACCTGAGCGATAATTTAGCTTCTAGCTTTTAATCTTCTACGAGATAATAATAATTATTATTATTACTATTATTATTCCTGAAGATTTGATAGTTCAAGTATTGAAACATCCGAGTATTCAAATATCTGAATATAATAAAACGTATGTTATCGCTGATCAATCGCCATCAAAAATCCTAAAGTAAAAAAAATTACAGTGTGCATTCGCACAAGCACCTTGACCACTGAACCGCGATCGCTACGCGGTAAAAGATTCGTTTTTAGTCTGGTTACGTTAGGTTTCTTTGTCTCCGCTTGCAAATTTGTATGTTATATTTCTTCGATTCAAAATGCCTTTCACATTTCTTTTATGAAGTTGGAAAAGTTTACATTAATAACTTGAGTTGTTCTTAAACCGCTGGTTCACAAGTTTGTTTTTTCTCCACACGAAACTACAAATATGACAGATTGAATTCTCATACACCCCATTTCTTTCAAAGTAGTCGCCATTACCTGGTCAAAGACTTATTTTCGCCACGATTCATATTAACCAAAATAAATTCATTTTTCGGAAGCGGAACTTTCACTTTCCGGATTTCGCAAAGTTAAGGAATTCAGTTATACTCCGGAATTCAGAAGAATTTCGGAACTCGGAAAGAATCCGGAATTTAGAAAATTCCGGAATTGAGAAAAACTCCGACTTTCGAAAAAATCCGGATTTTCCGAATTCCGGAATGTTAACGAAATCAGAAATTTCTAAATACCGGATTTTTCCGAATTTCGAAATTATTACAAAATTGGAATTTTCCGAATTCCGGAATTTGTCCGGCTTTACTTTCGGGAGTCCGAAAACTAATAATTCCGGAACGGGCTATCCCTAGTTTATACACAACCTTTCAGAACACTAAGCTAGTAGCTGTCTACAAACAAACAAGTAATGCAAAGCATGTTGTATACTGCAATACGTCATGTATTAAAATCCGACACCATGACCCTTTTATTACATTATATGAAGAGCATGTAGGTCTAAATACCTCATGTATTACATATAATGTAGGTTTTACTCTTCCAGCAAAGAAGAAACATGTGATCATAGTATACAACCCACAGAAGTGATAGCTGGCAATACAGTGGTCGTAATCCCTAACGACACAGGAAATGAGCGTTGCCATCGCCGCTGGTCTAGTCGCTAGCACGTGAGCCTTGGGTGTATGGAGTCTCGGGTTCGATTCTCGGCGGGAGAGCATCTATGATTTTTAACTGTTCTCGATGTTTCTGTGTTCGTGTCCCTGTCGTTATAAGTTATTAGAAAAAGCAAGTTAAACGAGTGAAGCAAGTAAAATTAGCAATAAGTAAGTTACTGAAACGCGTTCGGTGAGTCAGTTAAAAAAATAGTGGACAAAGCACTGGCTTTTCGCGCCGTCCATGCGAGTTCGAATCAATCTCGGCTTGATATTTTATCGATTTGAGAGAAAGTATTGTTTCTTTTCGCTACAGGATGGATTTTCTCTTTGGTTTCATGTCAAACATGCTCACGTAATGAAAAGACGCTGTAGATAATAATAATAATAATAATAATAATAATAATAATAATAATAATAATAATAATAATAATAATAATAATAATAATATGAAATATTAGTAGCTAACTCGTGTGTGTAGCCATTAGTAGCCATTCAGGCTCCCGAACTCGAAATACATGAGTTCTCTGTGTTAGAGGAATGCACATTTATTATATTATTCTTTCAAATAACACGTTACACAAGTTACTTCACTTTCAATGTGTAATTTCATATCATCACTAACAATCATCTTGTTCCAATAGGAAGATAACCCCCTCCTGCAAAAAAAAAAAAAAAAACTGACCGTAGCGAAAGGGCGTGAACCTTCTTTAGGCGATTAATCGGGTCCAATATTTCAATAAGTTTCTGCACACAAATATTTCAGTAAAAGAGGAAAATTTATTCAAACTTTCTGAATACCTATTTATGGGCGAAATTTGGTTCCCTTGGAACTTTTTAAGAGTTTGAAGGGCCACCGTTTTGAACATTTTCATCTCATTATTCTGGTTAACGAACTCATCAAGATATTTCAACAATTAATGTTTGTGCCAAGTTTCGTCTCAATCCGCTGAAAATTAGGGTGGTTATGGCATTCACAAATAGCGTTATATATATACAAATAGATAAATAAGTAGACACAGAGAGGGAGAGAGAAAAAGTGTAAAAGTGTTTTTCTCCCTTCTCGCACCTGTGGTGCGTCAGAGCTAAACGGGGCCTCTTTGCAAAACGTATTGACGAGCCTAACCTAAACACAAGCCTCTTACTTGCTAACGTAGAAACGTGGTCGGGAGGTGTAAGGCATGTAGAAATTGTATTTTTAGTAACCATGAGTATGGTCGACTTCCATGTTTTTCCTTTTACTTTTTGCAGCTACTTCGGAACGTTCAATTTTTATTCTTTACTAATTGCAAATGGCGTTTACATTCAAAATATGAGGAATTTTTGTGGCATTTGTTCGGATATTCTTCTCTTTGGAAATGAAGAAAAGAATAAAAGCAATACGCAAAGACAAAAAGTATTATCAGTACTAAACATTACCAATAATAATTGCTACGAAAAACTAAATACGACCTCTTTTACCATCTCTCATGAGTTGTATGTATTATTAACAAAAATTTTTAAAATGTCCTTGCCGAGGATTCGAACTTGGGTCCTTTGCATTTGTAAGCCAGCACCTTAACCACTACACCAAGATCATGGCATGGTGACCGTTTAGTTGTCGGCGTATTTGTTGTATTTGTGTTTTATGTTCCCACTTCGACAATTTTTACTCTTTTTTTGTAAGTTTAACAGCTGTTTCTGGCTTTCTCTTTCGGTGTCGTCCTTTATTTACACAATGCACTATTCGTATTCACAGCTTGTGCCCCTCTGCAATGTCTTATTCAGATTAAACTTTTCTTTTTGCCCCTCAGTAAACATTTGATTGATTTAATTCTCATACTCTCCACGAATGGAGCGCAGGGATGCCAGACTCGAAAAATAGGTGTACATTTACTTTCCTGACAGATCATACAAGGGCAACTGTTCTGTCTGATTATACTGCAGTGTTATTTTTATACCACCGTGATATTCATAAAAATCGTAAGAAGTACCACAGACATGAGGGTTCAAACCTATTCAAGCCATCAGGCTTTGGGGCCGCTACGTTTCGACGACACCGTATCGGCGCCAGCTCAGTTCGGCGAAAATTTTACGTACAAGGGCACACATCCCATTTAATATTTATTTAAGTAAATTATTTAAGTAAAACGAAAATTTTGTAAATAATAATAATCTCTTTTAATAAAAGATAAATAAATTTAAAATAATTCGAAAATCCTCTAGTAGAGGGCAGTAGCTGACTGGCGAGAATCAGCCAATAGCGATATAGATGCGAGCCATGCAACTCTATATTGAAGGGCATGTATGTATGAACTGGAAACGCCTTAACTGGTAGAGTTTGTTCGAACTTCAAATTGGGTCGTTGACAACAAGCCTGGACACATTCCTGGGGTGTCCAGGTGTGTCGCGGTCGATCCCGACAAGCCTGGACACATCTCATTTTGGGTCACTGACGACAAGTTTGGCCAACGACAAGCCTGGACACATTCCTGAAGGTGTCCAGGCTTGTCGGGATAGACCCCGAGATGCTTTGACATATCTCATTTTGGGTCACTGATGTGAAATAATGGTTGAATCCAATTCATGTCTTGTTCATATAATTTTCTTACATATAGATTGTTTTTGAACATTAGTATTTTCCTAGAAAGATTTTGTACTCTTTCATGAAATTTTTATCTCACAGTCATTTTCTTTATTTACTAGCTATATTTTAACATTATTCTAAGTTCCCTTACGTGGTTGTAAACTTGTGATGCCTCATGGGAAAATGTTAATTCATTCGCTTTCGTGATAAACGATCCTTGAAAGCTAGACACTAATATTTCCATTTTCACTGAAATAATTTATCTTTTTTGGTTTTATGTACGGCATTCTGGAATTGACACAAACGCCTAAAAATAAAATATATACTTTAAAACAATTTGTAAGCAGTCTGATCAATTAAATTTTAATAACGTAACTTAGTAACATGCATTTCACCAAAAAAGAAGAGCCCGGAATTTGTCAGTATAACAAAAAAAATATTTAATAATCATGAAAATTAATTTTGTCGCTTTCAAAATATGCCCCGTTTGAAGCATCGACGTTATGTTGATTGCCTGCGCTGTTAGGCGTAGTTTCAGGATTAACTTACATGCTCATGTTTCAGGTTTTTTGCTGTGGACTGTACCACTCGTATGCTTGAAATTTGGATCAGATTAATACACCATAGGTCTTTTCCAATATTTCCAATGATTAAGTACACGAAATTCTGTTCATAGTATAAAATTTCAAACAAATTCTTTGCTCAATGTTTTCATTCATTGTAAAAATTGCAAGACACACTTGAAGTCGACAAACCAACCCAGATATGTAAACAAACAAGTTAAGCGATCGTGTTGGTACTGCACATCGTAACTAAGCATACGACTTTTATCTTAGAGCAGAAAAAGATTTACAGAAAATCATCTACCGGATTTTTTAAGTGAGAAATCCTGGATACTCTTTTGATAGAATGTATAGCTGTGATTATTATACGTGTACGAATGACCATTTAATGTAAAAATAGATAAAACGACATCGGCGTAACATCTTCAGCTCCATCTATTGGACACCCAAGCAAACTTTGGGACTCGTCCCTCCTAGCGCTCTTGATGAATCCCCACTGCAATCGATATTTCTCACGAACACTTTCGGGCAATAATGCTTTTATTGATTTCAAATGTAGTTTTAACCCTTTTAGGATTCATGATATCTATAGATACCATGACGTAGTGTTGCTTTGACCGCTCATTTAGGTTGTGTAACAGGTATTTAAGCCGTTTTGTATTGGTGAAGTCAAGAATGGACCAAGTTGGTTCGATGGCGTCTACCAGAACAGATCCCACACACATCTTGAAGTACTTTTGTTTTCAAGTCACTGGTCGACGAAATAGGTGTAGAAGCATCGTAAACTTTCATTTTCTGGTATTTCTTCTTAGATACATAACCAGCCATCGTCAATCACGTGTAGTGGTACATGAGCTAGTGCAGCACACATTCGAACGTTAAGGCGAACTTCTGCACTTTCCTTGTACTGAGTTACTAGACCGAGTTCCTGTACTTTTCTTCATCCACACACACTGGATGAAATGATAGTTGCAACCGGATATCGTTGCTACTGGGAACAAAGAGTTGATTGATTGAATGATTGCAATTTCAAAATCCGTAACTACAGACTCGGATTCCGGCTGGGTACGTGGCTCTTGATAGCTGCAGAGTCTATCGTAGGTCTGAAGTTGTAGAAGGGCGTAAACAACAAGGATGACATTAGTTTTTTCCAACGAACTTTCCAGATCAGTATGGATGCCGAAAAGTTGTCCGAACTGCTTACTGGAGCTTTTGAATGCTCCATCATCATCATCATCATCAACAACAAAAGACAACGATGATGCTAGGCTTCTCTTCCTTTGGTGCTGGCAGACACAAGTAGCCTATTCTGAGGTCCAAGTATTTCATCGTGAAGAAGAACATTTCCTCCGTCGATCATTGTCAAGAACTGTTCTGGTATACAGATAGCTGCTGAGATATCACAATCAGATATTGTTACTAAATATTTCCTCCTAGCACGGTGCAATAACTGCTGGGTGCTTGTTTGCTTGGGCATAGCCGTCACAAGTTCCTACCTACAACTGCCCAACTTTTTCTGTGTAGATTTTGGAAAAAGAGTAATCCACCTTTCTCGCTCGTTTTTTGACTTTAGCCATTTGCTTTCTAACATCATTTCCAGGAACGCTCGGGACAATAATATGACATGGATCGCCTGAAACATCACTGTTTTGAGTTGAAACACGTCCCTTACATTTTGTCTTTCTATAATTCACACAATGCCAATACGTCACATTTTCCTTGGTGTAGTCAACATAATATTGGTATCCACTGAATATTAACGAGGGCTTACCACTGGTGGTTTCTGTCATCTCCATGAAAGCTGTAACAAAACAAACTTCGTTTCAATTTTCAGATATATAGTGTATCACTGTAATAAGTCTATAATATGAGGGTATTTTATATTAAAATTTGTATAATTTTCCCTAAAATTGGGCTAAATTCACACAAGTTCAGCGACCAGCATTAGCTCACGCTATATAGAATGGAGAAAAATTCAGGGGAAGCCATAAACACTGGCAGGAAAAAATAAAGTCTGCAGTCAACTTAATTTTTTCAACAAATGATTTTTAAATAAATGAAATTTATGAAATAATTTATTTAATATACAAATTTATTTGAACCTATTATAAATGCTAACGCTTCTTTCCCTAGCTTCCGTGCAAGTCTCATCATCTAAAATTAAGAAGGCTTACGTCATTGACCTCTCCGGGAAACTGTCACTAAATTCTTCTCCGTGCAATTGTCACTCTGGGCAAGTGTCATAAACTCGCCCAAGCCAGAGGGGTGCAAAAATTTCGAATTTTGTTTTTCTAAAATCTCCCGATTTTCCCCGTTTGTGGTGTATAATAAGGATAAGCGAGTAGTACCGTTGGAAAGTATTCTCTATCCTGAAAAAAACTAGTGTGAACCATGATCCAAAATAATAAGGGAGCAGTATCTGTTTGAATGAAAGTCTAAAAGTTATCTTAAAAATTGGAAATCGTAAAAGGGTTAACACAGAAACAAAATCGAGCGACTTCATTTGGCTTTTAGGGATGAAGCACTATTTAGTAGGAACATGAGCAATTGGTTTTTCGAACTCCAGCGTCGTGGGTCATTTTTCAGTGATGAATTTCCTCAAGGTCATCCAGCTACCTCTGTTTCTGCCAGTAATGTTGACAGAGATCGACACGTGACATACGATGAGTATCAGACATCCTTCAACAGGGACATTGAAGCAATAAGTACGATGTTGCATGTTCAGCTGAAGACCTGAAAACTTTGAAGCCATTGAACGCAACACAACTTGATTGACGTTCAAAACCAGGCTCACTTTAATTGGTGTAACGCAACATTCATAAAAGTTCAACCGACTTAAGTCAAATTTTGTGCACTACACTGTTACAGGGGACAAAACTTGGTTCTATTTATACAAATCGAAACAAGACAGCAATCCATTTTTGAGTGTTTCACAGTGAGCCAAAACCAACAGAAGATGTTGGTACCGTACTAAGAGTGTTGCTAAGCAAATGATTGCTTGTCTCTTCGATTATACCGGACATGTGGTAACCATAGCTTTAGAATATCGGAGGATAGTAAATACTAAAAGGTATACAAGAATTTGTTTGCCATAGGTCATCAATGAATTGTGTACAGCAGAAACCCAAATTTTCGCATCATTCTTCACCACAACAACATCAGTTACCACATAGGACACCAAACATTTTTTTTTGTCTAGTTAAAAATGTCGAATAAATAACTAATACACACCTAATTTATAACTTAATGTCTACAGATGGAAAATAAAATGTATGATATGTGTTGCCTGAATCAACTGTTAATGCATTGCGAATAGTGGTTTCTGAGGTAGAAGCCTGAGTGTGAAAAAGCACTTTCAAAATTAATTTGAGTGTGAACAAAGGTAGATATGTCGAAAACACAATAAATTCGTTTCCAGAATTTCATGCTTTTATTATTAGTATTAGGGCCGTGGTAGCTCAGTGGTAGAACGTTCACTTCTGGTGCATGGGTTTTCTTGATTCGGTCCCAGTTCGCACCAAGTAAACTTTGTGGTGAACAAACAACGTATGCGTGGGTTTTCTCAGGGTTCTCCCGTTTCCTCCCACTTTCCTCATTCCACCATTTCATTCATTTCTCATCATCACCATCTCCTTTAGCCTAACCGGCATAACATGGCACGTAAAACTTAAAGATTTAATTTAATTTATTTTATTATTATTGCAGAAACTTTTCCAACAATCCTCGTATACTCTGAAATAATACATTCTTTTGAACCTTTCTTCAATTTAATATATATTTTTCTTCTAAATTTCTTTTTTCTGAACAACACTCAAAGGATCTCATTATAATTTCAGGAATTTTGCTCTGTGTAAGACGATCTTGTTCTTTATGCGTTCCGTCTCTCACTATCAACAGTAATTGTTGTGGTAAAGCCTTTCTTGATTTTATCAGCGCTCTAAAGAGGTCAACTGGATAGTAAAGAGAGTTCGTTGAGGGAGTTTAAAATTCTCTTTGATGGTGCGATATTTATTCCACTGGTGCTTTGCTTGGCTTCTATCAAAGGATAAGAAACAAATCCTGTCGACTTAACTCACATCTACAAGACAAAATCCTAGTCTGACCTCAGATTCTATCTATGGTCATGGAAGTGTCCACTTGCCTCAAAAGAGATGGGAAGGGGAGTTGGCTTGAACGCAATGATAGTACTGCTGGAAGAGCTTAATGGTCGCATCTTGCGGTTGACATTTTCTCTTTTGCGTGTATTTTGCGGGGAGAAGGAACGGTGAAATAGACGTAAAAAGGTTGCGATAGCTTCAGACCTATCTCGAGCGTCATGGTGTTTCCATTACTTGCAAAACATTTGCGATTCAAGTCACGAATTGTTCCATCCTCTGAATTCCCACTCTTCTGTTTCCAGCGCCATTTCTCTCTCTTTCTCTTTTCTTTAGATTTTCTTTAGTTCCTTTCTAGTTTACGACGATGCAGCACTTTGGATCAAGACTTTCTCCTTTGCGCCATTTTATTTTGCCCCCACCCTATCCTCAAATCTTTAATCCTCCGAGAGGCGTCCAAGAGTCACAGATTACCTACGCAGCGCCATTTTGAAATCCATTATGGCCGCTTCAGCTAGATGGCGCTTGAAATGCTAAGAGTATGGGTTTCCATACTCCTTGCGCCATCTTTTATTACTTTTAGTACTCACATCGAAGGAAGAAAACAAGATGAAGAAAAATATGAAAAAACAGGTTTTAAAGAAAATGTGTATTTCGGACTCCAATAAATGGCAAAAATCAGTGGAACCACCATTAACAATCCGTTGCAGATGTACAAATACTTTCTGTTCTGTATCATAAAAACACTATAAAGTGCAGTTATTAATCCATTAAACAGTGTTATCGCAGGGCAAGATATGCAATTTAGGAAAGACACAAAACCTATTACAGGAGAGTATATGACATCTATGTTTTTCATTACAGAAGCTAGATGTCTTGAATAGGGTTGTCTAATTCTTCGTTAATGCTTTTATGCTCTTAGGAGAGGTTTAAAAAGCAAATAGGCAAAATCAAGAAAGCTTATTATTGGACTCTGAAAATTTGGCCTCTTGGAAATTGCTTTGTTACGTATATCATTTTTATCGCATTTATAAGTGAACAAAACATGCATGTGCAAGTGTAACTGAACTATTATTATGCTAATGCCCTTGGTGCACGAAGTTCTGCGTTCGATTTCTTATGATAGAACATTGAACGTTTTACAGTTGTTCCATTTATTAACTCTTCATGGTTTCCAGAACCCTACGCACATGAAATCCACGCCACATGAGCTCCATCTGAAACCAAATCCGGGCATCCTGGAAAGAATGCAGGTGTGTTTGCTAAACATTTTGACGTAGTGATTTCGTTATTATTTCCCTGGTGTTTGTTACAATAATAGTGGTGTGCACCTCCCTGTTTGAAATATATGAGTCACTATCACGAGTAGATGAGTCACTATAAGGAGTATATGAGTCACTGCTAGGAGTATGTGAATCATTGTTAGGAATAATTGAGTCACTGTTCGTGTACCTGAGTCACTGTGAAGAGTAAATGAATTATTGTTAGAAGTATGTTAGTCACTATTAGGAGAATGTGACTCACTATTACCAGTACATGAGTAACTGTTCCAGAACGTGAGTCATTGTTAAGGGTATATGAGTTACTGTTAGGAGTATGTGAGTCACTATAAGGAGTATTTGAGTCATTATTAGGAGTACACGAGTTACTGCTAAGGGTATATGTGTTACTGTTAGAAATATATGAGCCAGAATAGGAGTACATGACTCACTGTTTGAGTACATGAGTCACTGTTAATGGTATATGAGTTACTGTTAGGAGTATTTGAGTCACTGTTCGAAAACGAAATGAAATCTTTGAGTTTTACGTCCCACGTTAAGCCGGGTTAGGCTAAAGGAGACGGTGATGATGAAAAATGAATGAAATGGTGGAGTGAAGAAAGTAGGAGGAAAAGGGAGAACTCCGAGAAAACCCACAAGCACGGTATTTGTCCACCACAAAATCCACACGGCGCGATCTGGGATCTAACCAGGAATTCCAAGCTCCAGATGTGAATGTTTGACCACTCAGCCAGCGCGCCTCCTGAGTCACTGTTCGAATACGTGAGTCACTGTTAAGAGTATATGAGTTACTCTTAGGAGTATGTGAGTCATTATTAGGAGTACATTAGTCACTGTTAACGCTATATAAGTTACTGTTAGGAGTATGTGAGTCATTATTAGGAGTACATAAGTCTCTGTTACAAGTATGTGAGTCAATATTAGGAGAATTTGAGTTACTATTACGAGTGCATGAGTCACTGTTCGAGTAAGTGGGTCAGTGTTAAGAGTATATGAGTTACTGCAAGGAGTATGGAAGTCACTATTAGGAGTATGTACGCCATTATTAGGAGTACATTAGTCTCTGTTAGGAGTATGCGAGTCAATATTAGGAGTACATGAGTCAATGTTCGAGTACGTGAGTCACTTTTAAGGGTATATGAGTTACTGTTAGAAGTAGGTGAATCACTATTAGGAGTACATGAGTTACTGTTAGGAGTATGTGAGCCAGTATTAAGAGTACATGAGTCAATGTTCGAGTACGTGAGTCATTGTTAAAAGTATATGAGTTACAGTTAGAAATCCATGATTTAGTGTTACTAGTACGTAGCTGTCAGAAATACATGACTCACTGTTCTAGTACATGAGTCACTGTTAAGCGTACATGAATTGGAGTATGTGAATCACTGATAGGTGTATGTGAGTCACTATTAATAGTACATGACTCACTGTTCGAGTACGTTAGTCACTGTTTAGGGTATATGAGTTACTGTTAGGAGTATGTACGTTACTATTAGAGTATGTGAATCACTATTACGTGTACATGAGGCACTGTTCGAGTACGTGAGTCACTGCTGGGTTTATGTGAGTCACTATTTGGAATACATGAGTCACTGTTCTAGCACATAAGTCACTCTTAATGGAATATGAGTTAATGTTAGGAGTATGTGAGTCACTATTAGGAATACATCACTCACTGTTCGAGGACGTGAGTCACTGTTAAGGATATATGAGTCATTATTAGTAGTATGTGAGTCACTATTAGGAATACATGACTCACTGTTCGATTACGTGAGTCACTGTTAAGGATATATGAGTCACTATTAGGAGTATGTGTGACACTATTAGTAGTACATGAGTCACTGTACTAGTACATAAGACACTGTTAAGGCTATATGAGTTACTGTTAGGAGTACACGAATCACTATTAGGAGTACATGAGTCACTGTTCCTGTACGTGGTCACTATTAAGGGTATGTGTTACTTTTATTACTATGTGAGTCTCTATAAGGAGTAAATGAGTGACTGTTGAGGCTATATGAATTACGGTTAGAAGTATTTGAGTCACTGTTAGGAGTATGTGAGTCACTATTACAAATACATTAGTCACGGTTCGTCTACGTGGATCACTGTTAAGAGTGTATGAGTTACTGTTAGGAGCATTTGAGTTACTATTAGAAGTATGTGAGTCACTGTTCTTGTACGTGGACGACTGTTAAGGGTATATGAGTTACTGTTAGGAGTATGTGAGTCACCGTTAGGAGTATGTGAGTCACTATTAGTAGTATATGAGTCACTGTTTGTGGGTCACTGTTAAGGGTGTATGAGTCACTATTAGTACATGAATCACTTCCTGTACGTGGAACACTGTTAAGGGTATGTGCGTTACTATTAGGAGTATGTGAGTCACTAGTAGGAGTACATAAGTCACTGTTCGAGTACGTGAGTCAGTGTCAAGAGTATGAGTCACTATTAGGAGTATTTGAGTCACTGTTATGAGTATGTGATTCAGTATCAGGAGTATGTGAGTCACTGTTAAGGGTATGTGAGTCACTATTATGAGTATGTGGGTCACTATTAGGAGTATTTTAGTTATTAACTATACTTTATTTTGTGTAGCAAATGTGATTACTTAAATGCTTAATGAACTATTATTCAGCGCGAATTTCACCGTCATAGATGGCATGATTTTCGTAAATCATCCGTTTATATAATGTATTTCATTTATAAATGTTTCAGATACAAATCTATATCCATTTTACACTGAAACAATGTAACTTAGTATATACGAAAAAATAAAATGTACATATATAATGTACCACGTATGAACATATGACAATAAACTATTATACAATGAGGCCAACTTAAACTATAAAAAATGTTTTTTTGTAATTTAAAGTTCGTGTGTTACATATGTTAATAAAGTGTGAATGCGAGTAAGACGAGAAAGTTCACGGGAGTTAATTTTCCCATTGATAATTTTATGGAGAAACAGGAAGTATGCCTCCATACGTCGAGTAAGCAGAGTCTGTATATGAAGTTTGTTTAAGAGCTGTGTTTTATTAAGTGTGCGCACTGAAGGAACTCACTGTTTAACAATGGCAAGAAAAAAAGTTAAGGACAGAATTAAAAGGGGATAAGTTTAAAGCATAGGTCATATTCCCATATATGTGTACAATATTCAGTTTTAGGGGATACAAAAGCTTTGAAGAAAATACTGAGTGATTTGAGATCGCGAATTTCACTATATCTCTAAAGAATACCCAGTATTCTCATAGCATTCTTCACAGTGACAGTGACGTCATGACAGTGAATATATGTTTCTCATTAAATAATACTCCGAGGTTTTCATGTGTCACAACTCTATCAATAGGACTGTTATTAATAAATTATCTGATAAATACGTCAAGGAAATACTAAGAGTGATTTTTTTTGGGGGGGGTTAGTTTTACATTCCGAGTCGCAAACCAGTCAGTAAGTTTAGCGAGAATTTGTTGAAGCCGTAGGGTAATCTCTATAGAAGAGATTTTATGGAAATTTTTACAATCGTCAGCAAGGAGAAGATTGTTCGTAGATATTAAAGAAAGGAAGGAAGGGAGATCATTCTTGTAAAGAAGAAATAGCAGTGGTCCTAGAACATTACCCTGGGGAACCCCAGAAAGAACTTTGACAAATTTGGATGACACATCTGGCAGAACAACACCTTGCGTGAGCTCGGTAAGATAATCCTTTAGCCGAATTAGAAGACAAGACAAGAATTTGACATGAAGATTAAATATATTGGATAGTTTGTAAAGAAGCAGATAAATGTCCATTTTATCGAAGGCTTTTGAGAAATCTAGGTATATTACACCCCGTTCATAGAAAAAAGATTAGATTTGCTCAAAAACTACACATGAGGATTTATTTACCCGCATCAATGTGATCTATGAATTAATATATTCCCCGTCTTCTGACATTTTTCCCTAATTTCTTATAATATTGCAAAATTATCTTATTGCCGCATTTTAAGTACTATAAGACACACCTTAATTTTTAAGGGCTTTTTTAAAAAAAAAATCCGTAACCTTTTTACCATTTTCATTATTAGATTACAAAGCCAAACTAAGAATTAATCTTAGTTTATAAAACCGAGCCATGCGCTATTGAAATTAGTTTTATCGACTGCACGGCGAAAGAGCCAATCAACGTTTGGTGGGGAACGATGTTTCGTCATAAGTGGGTTGGCGCTGCCATCGGTTTTCGAGCGTGACGTCATGAGTTGTCGATTAACAGATCGACTGGTTAGTTCCGTCGTCGCATGTTAGAGGCGCTACGGTTCGCGCTGTTTGCAGCTTTTCGCAAAGTTTACGGTCTGCGCATTCTAGTCTGGGGTTCGGGGGGGGAGGTTGTGCTTGCGGGATGGGAAGGAGACAGTGTTAGCAACCTTGTGAATCCCCGCAACTCATGTGCACTGCTGCTGCCAGTTGAATCCAATGTTGCCAGATAGAGATAGAGTTCGCGACATCGAATATATGGCCATTTTTAAGACTCGCGGCAATTTTAAATCAAACACTGGACATTTTTATATTAATTTCGAGTGTAAGACGCACCTGAATTTTGGAGGCAACTTTTCGAAAAAAAAAAGTACGTCTTATAGTCCGTAAAATACGGTATTATTTCTTTTCTTTTCTTTTCTAAATATTTCCTTGTACTAATTTACTCACACTTTCAACAGAGCCGTTAAACGTGAAGTCATTAAAAACGTTGATTTGTTTCTATTGATTTTCTGTCTAAAGCCAATTTACACAAATTTGAGAACCGAGTGGAAATGCGAAATAAACTGTGAATTTAAGAATTACTAGTGATTCGTTTTTCCTTCTAATGTCTGTTATTTATTTGTATTTTTGTTCCTTTGCATTACTTATGAACTAATTAGTCAATTCTGCTGTCTGTCACTCAAAATCTCCAGAGAATAGTACAATGTTTCTATAAATAAAGATTGGACGTTAGTTGAAGCTCAATTTTGATCAATAGACATAGAAAATACAATCAGAATTGGTAATTGTAACTTAAATGAACGAAATGGGAAGCTTTAAACGGAATAGAAGTAAATTAAGAAAATCAACGTTTTCGTAAAACACAATAATGGTGTATTTTTGTTTCACTGGAATTATGTTAGTTCATTTTTAAAAATAAAAATAAAATGACTGAACAAAGCTAAAGTTTATATTAATAATTTACCTTACAGTTTCTATAATATATCATTGCCTTCACCAAGGACATAATGAAGTTACACATCTAAGGCTACAGATTAGTGTGTATCTATTTTTTTATTTCGAAATGTTAAGGTAGATAGTGCAGAAAAGTGACCATTTATGACCAAAAAGAAGTCTGATTTTTTTTTTACAGATTTTTCGGAGATCATTTAGATGGCGTCATCTACCTTAAAGGTTTGATAGTGATTTGATTATGCAACACGCACAACAATTTCACAAAAAAATGTCATTATTTGGCTATTTTATGTATTGTTTCTGTATTATGGTCGTTTATTGTTTTGTTTATGACAAGTATGTTTGCCTCAGGCGTCGTTTCCTAAGCTGTTTACTTACGCTTTTGGTCAAAAATTGCGGAAGAAAGTGAAACAGGAAATAGCAAGGGAGTTTAAATTATTTATTTTAGATACGGAAATTAACATACAGGAAGATCCAAAACAATTTTGGAACTATATTAAAAGTAAAACGCGACATCTCTCTTCTGGACCACTGTTGTACCAGGGACGTAGCCTGAGCAAAAATGATGAGATTGCAAATGCTTTCGCACACCATTTTCAGTCTCTATATCGACTAGCGTCGTCAACTGATGATACCGGTAGTAGTCATTCATTTGGTAATAATACTGAAAATAACACTATGTTAGGATCTTTTTTATATCGGAGATAACCATAAAAGAAATTGACAGGGAAATCAAAAAATTAAAATCTAATAAATCAATGGGAAATAACATTCCTCCATATATTGTTAAAGTATGTATTGACATTTTTAAATACCCTTTAATTATGATATTTAATTTTGCAATAAAAACAAATGTTTTTCCTGACAAATGGAAGTACTCAATAGTTTGCCCAATTTCTAAATCGGGAAAGAAAAACAAAATTGAAAACTTTCGTCCTGTTGCAATTTTACCCGTGTTTTACTAAGATATTTGAAAGTGTCCTATATGTTCCAGTACCAAATCACGTGCGCCCTGCAATCTCGGCATATCGACATGGATTCTTACAAAGTAGATCGACAGTTACAAATTTAGGTGTTATTACAAACTTTATAGCTTCTTCTTTGAACAACAATGGTCAAGTAGATGTTATATATACTGATTTCAGTAAGGCTTTTGACACTGTACAACATGATGTTTTATTACATAAATTAGCTTTATTTAACTTTAGTCCTGCTATGGACAGTTTCGTTTCCTCTTATTTGCATAACCGTAAACAGTCCGTTCTCTATAAGGAATTTCTTTCTAAAGAAATAGACATGATTTCAGGAGTTCCGCAGGGATCAAACTTAGGGCCTCTTCTCTTTTTACGTTTTATCAATGATCTCCCGTGTTCTATTACAAATTCAGAAAAAAACTGTTGTTTGCAGATGATCTCAAAATATATGCAAAAGTCAGAACACAAGAAGACTGTTATTTATTACAACAAGACCTATATAATGTAATGAATTGAAGCAAAGTAAACAAACTTAAGATGAATATAGATAAATGTGTGTCTGTGACGTTCAGTAGGAAAAAGTGTTCTTGTGAATATTCGTATTCCATTGGTGGGGCAAATTTAAACAAAACAAACTTAGTGAAAGATTTGGGAGTAATATTTGATCATAGGTTAACATTCAACCAACATGTAGATAAAATAACTAAAGAAACCTACAGGAACCTCGGATTCGTAATTCGAACGAGTAATGAACTTAAAAATGATATGATAATGAAGACTCTTTACTTTTCGTATGTTAGGGCTAAATTAGAATATGCGTCAGTTATCTGGAATCTATATAAATTCTTGAGATATTTTACCTACAAGAAGACCGGTCTGTATCCAAAATTTGAGCACTATGTCAATCTTATTGCTAATTTTAAATTCAGGACGTTAGAACAAAGAAGACACTAACTGACTTAATTTTTCTCTTTCGACTTCTCCACAATAAAATTGATTGTCCAGCGCTGTTACAAAATCTATTTATTCAAGCCCCGTCTCTCAAAACGCGTGCAGATAATAATAAAATATTTTTCCAGAAAGCAAGGACAAATATACTGTATATGTCACCTACTTGGAGAATTAGTGCTGTTTACAACGCAATAAGTAAAGAGAATGTGTTTTTGGATATATATTTAGTAACAAAGAACATCACTTCAGGAACGAAGTTTTGGAAGTCCTATGATTCATGGCTTATTTGTACACTTATTGTATCTTATTTGTCTTGACCTGTTATTAGGTATTTATTTACGTACGTATTTAAACTTATTTATCACAAAATATTCTTACTGGTTAACTGGACATAAACACTGAATGTTAACCTTCTGTAACTGTAGTTTTATACTCTGTTGAGGGTACAAATAAATAAATTAAAAAATCGTCAATTTTAGGCCCAAACTTTTCTTTTTCTATTGATGTTTTCCAATTGGTTTCGACTTTGCGTTTTATTCGAAAGTTTTCCTATATAAAATACTAAATAAAAGATTTGTCTTTCAAATTGCTAATAGTTCCTCAATTACTGTCCAGCGCTTGGCTTATTATGCTTTGAGAACAGCCCAGAGCTCACCACCAGTAGGTGGTTGGACTGCGAGGGCCATCCACCTCAAATTATGTTGAGGCCGCGATGGCTCAGTGGTAGAGCGTTCACCTCTGGTGCTAGGGGTCCCGGGTTCGATCCCAGCCCCCACCAAATGAACTTTGTGGTGGACAAACACCGTGTGCGTGGGTTTTCTCGATGTTCTCCCGTTTCATCCCACTTTCATCATTAAACCATTTCATTCATTACTCATCATCACCGTCCCCTTTAGCCTAACCAGCATAACCGGGGGACGTAAAACTTAAAGATTTCATTTCAAATTATGTTGGAAAACATGATATTACTGAAACGAAGGTCAATATTTTATACTAGTTTTCTCCTTGTACTAGTCACTTTCTGTTTGCAATGTAGGAATATGAACTCTAGATTGCAATTCTGCTTGCATGTAGCTATGACGTGCACTAACGCCGAAAGCGGAAGGAGCGAACTCTGTAATGATTTTCATAAGTCATTCCAGTCCTTGGGTGTGGCATGGAAAGTCTTCAATTTCCAATTTTTTTTTTCAAAATAAAGTCATCTACAGTCATCTACTTCTTCATTTCTAATATTATTGGTCAACGGAGCTTCGTGGATGGAGTAAAAAGCCGAATCATTTATATCACAGTATCATTCTGCATCAAAATTGATAGTTGGTAAAAAGAAAGTGGGAAGTCTTTTCCCTTGTTTCAATCCTCTTGCTTTCTTAATTCCTCGCAAACCAAGATTTCTTATGTCTGAGTTTTGATTGGTTATTAAAGCTTGAACAAATAAATATGTTTTGAAACGGATAGGAGAGAAGAGGACGCTTCTAGGCACCATCCTTCGTAGAAAACCCATTCCATTGGACACATCTTGCGAAGAAATTGTCTTCTTCATATCGCCATAGAAAGAAAGATGGAAGGAAAACGAGTGGTAGGAAGAAGAACACAACTGATCGATGATTTGAAAAATAGAAGGAAATATTGGGAGTTTAAATGAGGAAGCTGAAAATCAAGAAACATGGAAGAAACATTTCCAGGCCCAAAGTAAAAATTAAGAAGAAAAGAAAGAAGTTCCACGACATGTCTAATACTAAATAATAATAATAATAATAATAATAATAATAATAATAATAATAATAATAATAATAATAATAATAATAATAATAATCAAAGCCAACAGAAGATGTTCAGTGTAGGTGAGGATGCGTTTTGTTGAATGACCCTATCAACCAAATCTCTCAAGTGATGTGGGAGAAATCGAGATAAGTGGATCATATTCCAGAAGTGTCGTGCTCCTCAGTTATCAACGGTTCCTTCTTGATCCTAAACCACATCGGTGCGTACATCTTCATTATATACGTAGTAAGAAGCTGCAGTTTTTTTAGAAGGGTGGGACGTGCTTATATACAGCCGCAGCACTTGGCATGCCGTCGTTAACCATCTGATAAGTTTGTGGTATATATATTTTGATTTTTAGTTTAGCGTTCCTTTCAGCAGCGAGTCTATATGAGATGTCGATCTACAGCTTAATGTAGAATCCGAACCTCATAAGCTCCGTCCGAGAATCAAAACCCGGTCTCCCACGCCAAAGGCGCGTGCGCTAACCGCTTACCTATGAAGGAGCTCAAGTACTACCTCTTTTACTAGGAAACGCGTGGTTGGTTGAATTGATGTTTGACACCAATTTCAGCACCGAGAATATATGAAACGTATTCCTATAACTTAATGTGGTATCCAAGCCATATGAATTCCATTCCTATCTGAAATTAAACGCGGGTCTTCCGTGCCGAAAGGATGTACACTAATCATATAACCAGGAAGGAGCTCTCATTAAGAAATGTATTTTAATCGAAATAACATGATAAAAACCTGACTAACCATCTTGAACCACTAACGAGGGTAGTTCTAACCATCTTGAAATATTCGTCTTAAACAGGTCACAGTTTTCCCAATAGGATCTAAATGAGGAAATACAGGGTGTTTCGAAATGAATTTCCGAGTTTAAGGCTTTGTAATATTTATTGCAATTAACTTACAACTATCAAAAATATATCAAATGAAAGAACAACTGAAACAGTTTTGTACGCATGCATGCCCATGCACTGTTTCCTCTGTGTGCAGTTAGAAAGCGCTAATAACAAAGATAGCGAATGCTGAGTAGAGAGCTTTCTGTGTTTTACATTTTGCAAAGACTGAATCTGTAGTTAACAGTGCAACGTGCTTTCGTATTAAATTCAATTGCAATCGGCCAAGTGATAATAACATCCGTAGATGATATCAGTTTGAAACACCGGCTGTCTGTGCAAAGAGAAGAGTACGGGACGCCCAAAAATGGCTGAAGAAAGTGTTGAAAAAGTGAGAGATTCTTTCAGACGTAGTCCCAAGAAATCAATTCGGAAGGCAAGTCGTGAATAGCTATTCCAATGATGTCTGTGGAAAGAATTTTGAAAAGATTGAGGAATTTAAGAAAAGGGAATTCAGACAGTTGTTTACTCCAAACAAACTGATCAAGATTTGTAAAGAATTCGCCTATCGACTCGATGTGTGCCATGTGATGAATGTGCTCACATTGAACACTTGTAGCAAAAATGTTTTTGATGTTCATTTATTTGGTGTATTATTTAAAATTTTAAGTTAAATGTAATAAATTCTACATAGCCTTAAAATCCCGATATTCATCACCCTGTAGAACTTCCTTTTCATTTTATACAGGATATTTCAAAACAACACCGACAACGTTTAGGAGGTGATTCCTGACATCAAGGTAAGACAAAAAGTATAGACAACCTGAGTGCACAAATGTTTCCTTTCGGAGTTATAGGCTGCATGAAAAAATGAACTTTAGAAGTAAATAGCTCCAAAACTATGGAACCTACCGTAGTAGGGTCAAGACTTCACTTAGGATTTAATATGGTGCGCTATCAAAAAAAAAAAAAAAAAATGTTTCAGAATCCTAAGGTACTCACGCGACAATTTTTATAGGGAGTTTGGCTATGGGCATATAATTTGAAGTTATTACCAACTACTCCTATAAAAATTGTTACGGAAGTACCGCAGGATTCTGGAACATATCGATATTTGGATAGGGTACATACTAGTTCCTTAGTGAAGTCTTGACCCCGCTACGATAGGTCCCATAGTTTTGGAGCTATGAACCTTTCAAGTTCAATTTTTTGCGTGTTTTTGGCAGCACATAACTCCGAAAGGAAGCATTTGTGCACTGAGGTTGGCCCATACTTTTCGTCTTATCTTGGTGTCAGGAATCACCTCCCAAACGTTGTCGGCGTTGTTTAGAAACACCCTATATTAAGCTTGTATTGCCTCGTTAAATTTTAATCCATTGAAATAGTAATAAAATTATTACGCCATTATTCCTTTATAAGTTTGAAAAGAAAAACAGTTAATCATAAATTATACAAGATTAAGAATAAGAATATGTTTATAGAAACGGACAACAAATAATGAAATTAATGAAAGTAATAATTTAATCTATGCTTGTCTAGTAACCAATTTATATAGTCTATAAACCACATACTATACAGGCAAGTAAAAATAATTAAAATTCATCCTAAGTTAAGTTCCCCCCAATACGCCGCATCCTTTTCAGTTAATTAACTCTCTATACATAAGTTTCTCTGCAACTTCTGTAGAATGTTTCACAGGCATTTCTGAGGAGAACACCCGGGAGTCGATATTGAGGTTATCAGCGAACTCAAACTAGAGTCATTAGGGATGACTTATGCTTTGTATCTGTATATTTACCTCGAAGATCATTGAGGTAATTAGACAGAAAGGTAAAACGGAAACTAACAAACTTGTATACAGTTGCGCACAAAGTTTTGAGTTGATTTTCTTTCGCTTTCTTTCTTTTTACTTTCGCTTTTCTTTTAATTGAGACGTTGGCAGAAATGCGTTTATGCTTTAGAATTTGATTTAAGCACGAAACTTGGCTTACGTTATTAGAGTGCTTATTAATAAATCGTGTTTGGATACCTGCGAATGGAAAAGGGAATTTGAAGCGCTTAGTTAGAAGATGAAAGTGCCATGTTTCATTTATCGAAACATTGAATTTTGGCAGTTCATGCATGTGTTATATGTTAGTCATGCTACATAACACATCATGTAGAGAGTCTTCGTCTAAGTGAAGGGATTTAAAACACGATGAAGAGTGTATGTTAATAGATAAAATTGTGAAAGTCATTTTCCCCCCGAAATTTTCAATTGATTGCATACCACATTTATGCTCTAACTGCTTCAATTCAAAATGATTAGTGCGTTTGGTGAGGGAGCAAGGTCACCGATCCTGGGGGGCCATGGATCCTGGCCCACCAAAGCAAATGTGGGTCCCCTCATTGTATTTGTGAATATACAATATTTGGCATAATTTGAATGCAATTTGTCTTACAATCCTCATATATATACCGTCTGCATCTGAATGGGCACCCCCAAATTTACAGAGAAATCGACACCCTTATGAGGGAGGCCTGGATTACGATACCGATGGATGAATATGGTTAAACTCTATGTCCAAGGTTATCGTATGCGTGGGTTTCCGCGGGGTTCTCCCGTTTCTTCCAACTTTCTTTATTCCATCATTTCATTCATTTCTCACCATCACCGTCTCCTTTAGCTTAGTCGGCAAAACCGTGGAACGTAAAACTCAAAGTTATCATTTCATTCATTTCTATGTCCAAGGTTCATTAATGTGGGTTTCTAAAGGAAGTTGTAGTAGTGCCAATTACCCGCTTCTCTGGCTTAAAATAAGAAAAAAATGTAATAAATTCTGTTAGTTAATCACTTTTTACTATAACTGAAGGGCTCTATAATATTGGTGATTTTCGATCATTTTTATGTATCTCCCCCTCACCTAAGTTGCAAAGTTGAAGTTGGATTTAAACGGCATCGGAAGCGTCGCTGTTCATCTCAGCAACTGCAAAAGCTATGGATTAGACACAAATATCGGTCTTTTTCGACAATTTTTATATATATCTCCTCCTCCTCTACGTTACACCGTGAAAGTGAAATGATAAAAAAACATTCCGGGCCTGAACCTCATCAATATTAAAAATTTAATCGAGACCGGTCAGGTGGTTCAAGAGTTATTAATTCACATAGTCACTTTTCGTTTTATCTATATATATTATAATTATATCGGTACAAAGTAAGATAAAATAATCAGTCAATGTGATAATTTTACAAGATTCATAACATTAGTAACGTTTTTCTCCATCAATTTATAGAGATAAAATTATAATATTTATTGAGATAACTTCAATGAGGTTCATATAACCAGAAAAAAGATTCAAACTGAGCAGAACTAAGCCTCAGAGAATGACAACTATTTCAATCTTGCAAATAATAGCCAGAGTATTGTTTTCTTACTAAAAAAATGTGGTTATCTCCCAAAATCAGACTAATATTATCAGTTATACCTAATGGTTTTTGAAGCATTAGTTGCCGAGTATTCAATGGAAAGATACAACTTTCGCAATATGGACGATGTACGTCACGGACTGAATAGGAATGTTTTAGATGATAGTGACTGATGCACAAACGAGTTAAGGTCGCTTATTGCCAATTTAAACATTTTTATAGCTAAATCTAGCCCTTTTATATTTTGATTAGCTAGTATAATTCGCCTGATTTGTCTTTGAGTGCGTCAAATACATTTGGATCCCCTCGTTTAAAATTTATCCCTCCTCAATCTATATCAACAATTGTGCAAATTAAAATAATCCAACGTATTTGGTGCATTAATAGCTTTTAATCAGCAAAATTAAGGTACTACGCTCACATATGTATCGTAACTGATTTGTACGTTCGCAAACTAAATTCCATTTATTGCTTAGTTACTATGCGCAGGCGATATTTTTATGTCAGGCGTGACACTCTTATGTTACCTAGTAGCCGTGGAAGGGGCCTGAATCTAATATCAGACATTGTTAAATATCTGTATTATTTCTAGTTAATAATTATAAATAAGTCATTGACCGAATCAATCATCAATGGTACTCCATAGGTGCGTAAAATGGAGAAATTATCATTACAATATAGAAATAAGAAGATGAAGACCATAATTCGTGACTGGAACAGAAAAATTAAAGCTAATTCTAGTAAAAGCCTTGAAACTTACTCTCCCTTGCTGCTCACAAAAATAATTTCTACACTACTACAACATCCCATCATATTAGTAAACAAACCCACATACATTGGTACAAGCACCAGTAAGCACACGACGGATCGATGGTAGACGACGTGAACAGAAAGAGATACGAAGTAGATCCCTTCAATCTTCTTCAAGCTCCTCCTCCAAAGACCAGCTATATAAGGGGACATCTTGAGGTAGAAGACATAAATTGTTAACTGGTTATTTCCTACCTATTTCTTCAAGCTTCAACGGGGAGGAGAAACTTCTATAACCCTATCTCTGAGCTGCAACGGGCAAGAGGTCCTCATCTATCTCCGAGCTACAACGGGCAGATCTTAAGCGTATCTCTGTGCTGCAACCGGCAAAATGTCCTTTGGACCCAGCTGTAACGGGCAAGGTCATTCCTAACCAGCAAATCTCAGATGTCCAAGCTGCAACGGGCAGGAAGTTAATTGTAAAGAACTTTTAGAGAGTTTACTTATTTGTGATCTTACGTACTAACTTTAAAAAATATCTGTTATAATAAAAATGTCAGGGGAAAAACCTGTACTATGTGTAATGAAATCATCAACTAAGAATTAAAATAATCGTCATTTTTATTCATAAAAATCATAATCACAATTCGGTAGGTAAAAATAGAACGAAGTTTGTTGTAATATCTTAACTTTTGGATACGTGCATAACATTATTTTTAAAAATCACAAGAACAGTATTTGTAATCAAGAAATCGTTGGAAGCAGAAGCAAAATAGTCAAGAATCACCTGTAGTCAAACAACAATATTTTTCAATAGCAATTAACAATTCGGATAAAATCACAAATAAATATGAAAGCAAACCTCAGGGTAAATTAAAATTCAAAAATACTTATTTGTACATCATTAGATAACAACAATATTTTTCAGAAAATGTAATTAGGACTTTTATATTGGCTTTTGGCAAAGTAAAAAGGAAAAATAATTAAGGCAAACAAGGACCAAGGTCCATATAAAAAGACCAAGTTTGCAACTAAAAATTCATTCTGCATTCTTGATTCTGCATGAAGCATCGAAATGGAAAATTCTTTAATAAACTACAAATATAGAAAGAGACCACTGTATGGTCAAACCTAAGCAGGATCAGCAATAAGATAAAATATGACTACAGAGAACTTTAACTGTCTATTTGCATGTGACATGATATTAGGAGGTCTCTGAAAGGGACAGGCGAAAAATCTAAATGTTTAAGTATTCAGCTTATTTCTGTTATAATTGGCTTAGCATTGAGTAAATCTAAAAATTACCTGTTATACAGTTAAGCTAACATACTATGTCTGGTTTTGAACTCAATGCTCTTCGATGTTTACGATTAAATATATTGTTACAAGAAAAACTATACAATATACTACAATTGTAAGCTAATTGGGTCATCAATAAAATATTGCCATTTGTGACAATAAGAGATTGCAACCATTCGTTGAATTTCACTCCATAATTTGATTTAAGAACTCACTGTTCCTTTAGCTATTGATATTAATTAGTTCGACCTTTATTTCTTTAATATATATGACTTATGGTTCATATGACGGTACCGAATATTACAATGTTCTTAGCATATAAGGGGAAAATATTGTAATGCTGTTTGTAGACGATCCAAGAAAGCTTGAACAAGACCATTCAATACCTCAAATTTACACGTTCAAAGGAGTATTGTTCAAGACAATTGAACAAGTGTCTCGAATGGTCTTGAAACAACTTTTACACGATCATAGAAGTATTGAATCATCTTTTATATATTTGTTGATAGGTGGCAGTCCAAAACAACTGACTGAAACTATGAAAACAAACGAAAGAGAACCTGCGTACTGATTTAGTTCAGACCTCCGCATGAATAGCTATAATATTAGCATACACTTCCTAACTTTCTGCAGGCATTTGGAACTTAATGGATTACCATTAAATCATTTAGAAAACAGGTCTATTTGTAGCAACCCCCTTCAAAGTTTCACTAAGTATGTTGACCCTTTCACATTAAATGCGGGTTAGGTTAGCTTAAGTTAAAAGAATAAAGTGCTGCTTATATAAAATTCCTGTACTAAGCTTTCTAAAAATCTGACCCTTGAAATGGCGTACTGATACCAGAATCACACTAAAAAAAAAAAAAAAAAAACTGTTTCCCAAAATTGTATCACGAGGCAATGACTACTTTTTGACGTTATTTATGCTATAGTATCGAAGACTGTGGAAGAAAAAGCTGAAAACGTAGGAAACCAAACGAAGCAACCATAATATATTTTATCAGCCACTGGACTTACCACTCATATCTGCATGATACTTTCTTCACAAACTTATCCCATATTTGGTACTGGTTAAGAATAACCCGTCAAACAAATAGTAATTTTACCGGTAAAATGTGTGATTGCGTATGAAAGACAATTGATTGGGTTAATAATTTCCACTGTCGGATCATGCCTGTATAATGTAGGAAACAAGTATTTTATGTTTAGAAGTTTAATGTTACCAGTATAAAATCATTACAAGGGCTATAGTTGAGTTCAAATGAATGAATATGATGTCAAGGGTTTGTTGCACTATTCTTATTCTTATATTTCTTGCACTATATCCTCCGTCGATGACGCGCCTGCTCCCGACGGACGTTTTCTCGCGTGGGCCCCTTTCTATGTTCCTGCTCTGACACTGTTAAATACCATTCTTGATTTTAGTGGGTTTTTTCACTTTCGTATATATGGCATGTCTGGATGCGATTTTGTACCTCCTTAAGAAATAACTCCTGAAATACTACGTGTGAATTCCGTAATAAAATAATTGCATATATAATAATTGCGTGCATAATATCAATCTGTACGCAATTATTTTTTATTATCCTAGATTAATAAAAGTACAAAACGTCTTATTAAAGCAAGAAAAGTCAGATATACATTTTTTATTTGATGAACTCTTCTTTCTTAAATCCACACCCGATATTCTTGTATATTAAATTCTCAAATTAATATTTATACCTTAAATTTCCTCAAAATTTAACAATAGTTATGGGCATACAAGCACTGTAACTACATAAATCGTGTATATTATCAACAAAAATACTAACAATATCTTCCAGCCCAGATATTAGCTTTTGTTTATTATTATTATCACACTTTAAACATCAGATAATTATGGAAAAGAGAAATAAAAATATATTTATTCAAGAACTGACGCTGTCTCATCATAGTTGTTTTGTATTTTCCTGCACTCAATTCGAGCGCTGTTTGACTATTGAATGCTCTTGAATTGGATTGTTTAGAACAGGACCGAAACGAAATCTCTTGAACGAAACTATTGAATTCAAGACAAAAATGACGTCAGTGCTGACGTGTTTTTCATCAAATAGTCTTGAATGGTCTTGAACAAGACTCTTGTTCAAGCTTTCTTAGATCGTCTACAAGCAGTACAAGAAGATAAGACATATAAAAGTAGAAGAACTTCATTGAAGTTATTTAAATTATTTGGGAGAATGTGAATTCTCATATTACTTATGACCTAGCAATATATGTCAGGATTCACTTTCTAATCTAAGTAAAACAGATGCGAACTAAATACTTTTTACAACGTAGCCTAGATTGGCCTTTTTCCCCTTTAGAGCAAAAACTGTTAGATCATTTTACACTGTTGAATCGTAAGACAGTACTGTTTGATTTTCCGTAAGAAATCATACGAATAATCAGAAACGTCAGAAGAAAACGATGAAAGATTTAGTTACTTAGAAACTATATATTGTGCGTGTTTTGATACAAGGTACAGTCAGAGACAAAAATTCTTTCCGTTTGTTAAAATTAGTTTCGGATATAACTTCGGAATGAAAGGAGAATTTGAGTACAGTTTTCAGTAAATTGAAAAGAGTGGCATTTTTTGTACATTCCAGCCATACCACCTTGGTACGTTACAACCATATCACTGTTATTTCCAAAATAAATTTTACCAATTTTGTCGCTATCTGTACATTATTATTCAAGGAAAATTTCGACCACCAACATTACTTTAAAAGATCTTATTCTATCAACCTTGCTTAAGAAATTCTAGCATTTTGTCTCTAAATCAAGATCTAAATTGATCAAAGAAAATCTACATTTTGTGATTATATTCCGAATAATTACTCATGAAATGGAACGAGAAAAAAGTGTTTTCCAGTCTCGACCTCATAAATTTTGTAGAGGTTTTGTCTCGTCTCAATTCTTGAAGATTTCTTTCTCATTTTGTCTCAATTCTTGAAGATTTCTTTCTCATTTTGTCTCAATTCTCAGAAAAACTTCGTTTCGTTGTGGTAGCCTTCCCCCACAGAACTCTCTACGTGACGTACACACATTCACCCGAGTGACGTCACACTGCAGACTGGCACGCTATTATCCAGTCGACGAGCCTAGTAAGCAGCTATAATCTACGAGCAGCAGGAGCGACTCATTCACTTTGAGCTCAACGAGAGAAGGAACTAGTAGCGGACTCCAAATGTGAAGAAAGAAGTTGAAAATCATGATTCACTGTTTGATATAAGTATAGTTATTTTGAAAGAACAGTGGATGAATATTCTAAGCAACCTTTATATTGTAATATACTTGACATTGTATAAATAAGTATTGGGCCTCACTTGTCAGTCAAATAAATATTGTGTTCCTTAATTCAATGGTTTTGTCTCACCCACTTAGTTTATTATCGCATGCCGTTAGTTGTTATCTTTTCTTTCAGGTGGTTTATCTGTGTTTCAGAGCTAGTTATGAGGAAGGACTTTCCTGCTGATTGATACCTTGGCCGATAAGGGGTGAAATTTTCACTTTTTGCGAGGGGTTGTTGGTCCCCAGGTCGTTTAATTTCGGATGTTACTTTATGACCATTTTAATTAAATGTGTCGGCGCCCACATCGTTCTGTAAATTTATGCACAGAGTGTAAGGAGTGCGATTTAAGTAAAGGTTATTGGCAAAAATCATGCATAAAATGAACACAACTGGTTCGATCTCAATGGAAGTTTCACCCTTTGATCGGCATTGTATCTCACGAGTGTGCGCTGTGTGTGCGCGTAAACATGAACGGGAAGCGAATGACAGAAAAGTGCGGTTAGACGAGAACTCTTGAAGAACCCTAACTTGTCAAATCGCTTTATAGGACCAAAATATCAAATTTCTGAATTCAATGTAAGGAAGATCAAGAAAGAACACGAATTCAAGGTTGGAACATGTAAAACTGCATCATTTTATGCAGACGAGCAGAAGAAGGGCGCTAAGATCAACTGCAGCCATCTTTCCGACAAGAAGTTCGCGAACAAGATTGTGATCATGGATGATGAAACTTACTGTTGCCAAAACTTAGCGTTCGCGCCTGTTTCTAAGTATGTATCGTACATTGATAATCCTCAAATTAGTCCTAGCAAGTTCGTAAAACCTAAAGACAAGACGCGAAAAAGTTTTTGATGTGGCAAACTGCAAAGTTTCGCCTGCTGATTGTTCGAAGTGGGACAATCAACGGTAACCACTATTTATAGTGCTTTGAAGAGGTTTTGATTCCATGGATACAAGAATTCACCGGTCATGATATTGTGTTTTGGGCCGATATGGCATCCTTGCATTATGTGAGAAAAGTGCGCGACACGCTTTGCTGACGATAGTATCGAGTTTGTCGGCAGAAACGAAAACGCGCCAAAGGTTCCTCAGGCTAGACCCATTGAGCGTTTTGGGGTTCTTGTTAAACGGGAAATGGCTATAAAAACATACTTTCATCAAGAATGTGAAAGATATTTTTAAAAAGTGGTCGGAAATAGCAAAAGAAGTGGCAGAAAATAGTGGACAAGCGCTTTTAAGGAAATTCCGGTTCAAGGTTCGGGAAATCGGCCGCAAGGGTGTCTATAGGATCAAATAGTAAACTACTTCTTTTTCAATTATCATTTGGTTATTATATTAAAATGAGTTGTGATTTCTCAACAAATAAAAAAGTTATTACAGAAACTCAAAATTCCCTTAACTTAAATCGCACTCCTTATTCCTAATAAATAACAAATAATAATTTATTTAGAACTTATTGTAATCCTTCTGCTCAGTAGAAGTTCAAGAAGGATGAAATAGAACGTTTAAACCATAGTTCTTACTGGAGTATATTGAATCAAGACTTACGTATCTTTAAATGTTGATAAATGCTCTTTATTATGGTCGTATAGTCACGTTTAGATCTAAGACTTGGCTGAACTAGTATTGCCGACAGGACTCGTCTCATCTCGTCTCAAATTTGAAAACGTTGTTCTCGTCTCGACTCTCGGCTCTTTCTCGTCTCATGTGCGACTCATTTCAACTATAGATGAGAGTAAAAGGATTTTCAAAGAGTGATGGATGGTAAGTTTTTTTTTTTTTTTTAGCAAGACTGTGCATTTTATGTTATGTGTACATGTGAAGGGAGAGATTACCTACACTTACGGTGTATTAAAGAACTTCGCTTTCCTTTGTATCTCCACTTTACGAAGCCCATTCCCGCGTGACGGGAGCAATTACAACGGAATGACGCCCCTGTTATCTCTCAACTTCCTTTGCCACAGTCTTTCTCTTTGTTTCCATGGTGATTCGACTGCGCCAATTTGCTGGACCAACTCATAAACTGAGCACTAAGCTTCGCTCTATATTACACTACAGAGTGTATTAACTGAGAGACTGAACTGGACTACCAACGCTGGACTTCCTTGCTTTCTTTGATATTGCTACTTGCGTGTTCTCAACAAGGCGCAACAAGATATTTTTTTTCTTTAAAAAAATGAACAAAAATTTCATTTCAGTTGTATTTTTTTGTATTGTTTTAATTGATTTCCAAATATGTTCCAGTACTACAAGTTTATATTTTTTAAAAAGTTTTAATTGTTTCTAGAAACAAAAGATAGCTGTTTCAAAAATATTTTTGAATTTGGCCAAGAGATAACTAATTACAATGAAATAACATCAGCTTTAATATTGAAGCATGAAAATAGACGAGTTGAGTTTAGGTTTTGTGTGTGGTTTGCGTTCGTATCCAATACCGTGGTTATGAAGGACTGTATCTGGTATTAATTAGGGTCCGGAATCACAACTGGGCCTTAAATCAGTGCAGTTGGCAGGTGTACAGACCATTAACATCAACTTTCACAATACAGGATTTTCTTTACCTCGTTTTCGTGTTTCCAACTATAAAATAAGAGTGTTAGCCAATTGCTGGGTCTCCGTGACAGAGGAATCATTTGGAAAGGGCAGGGAACAATTTCTTCCCTCAGTTTAAGAAAATGTATTTTAATAAATGGTAAACTAATGTGCTAATGGAAAACATGATACTTTTATGTCAGTGAACACCCTTGTCCTTCTTTCCCCTCCCTGGCAAACTTTGAAATTAGGGATGCGTACGAGACGAGTTGAGACATCACTTTGACAGCGCATTTTCGAGACGAGACAGCCACAAATCTTGTCCCGTGCGACTCCCTATTTGAAATGACACTACTGTTCCCATATGTGCTCTCAGATATTTCTAGAGTTGATTTTGAGTTTAATGTCTCTTTGGGCAGCGAGACTATATGAGACGTGGACCTATTGATTAATGTGGAATTCGAACAACATGAGCTGCGGCCTGGAATCGAACCTGGGTCTCCCACGCCAAAGGCGTGTACGCTAACCGCTTAGCCACGAAGGACCTCCGTACTCTCAATGAGTTTAAAGTTACTTTAGCATTTGTTGCGAAACACGAGGCAAAAGTTGTAATCATAAAAGGTCCTAAACCAGTCCTACTTTTCGATGCTTATGAGGACGAAGTGGAGTGTTTAATGAACCGGTATATCTAATTCTTCTTTCTTTCACGAAATACTTGCATTTACGCAATTGATTGATTTACGTTTTTTAGATCAATTTTTATTTATGAGGATAACCCTGGAAATCAGCAATCAGGATGGTCGGTAGCGGGAATCGAACATACACTCTCCACTTTACCACTTGAACTACTTCAGTTGGGTTTTACATTTTTGTTAGTACACAAATGGATACAACTCAATATTCTCCCGGAAAATCAAAAATTTTCTAAGTACAGAAGCAGGGATATAGTTACGGGGAGAACAGGGAAAATCACTTTTAACAATCCAATTTTATGGCGCCAAAAACGGAAAATTCTAATTTGAAAATAGTTGTAAATGCCTTATTTATAAAGAAATTCCATTTATGTTTCACTCACACAACTTCTATCTAGATGAGAGAGGTACTATCCAAATTCAAGATGCCTGTTTGGTATTTAAGAATCTTGAATGTTGCAGTCACAGTCTTATTATAACTTACAGAAATTTCGCTCTAAGTATTGAGAAAATAAAAGTAAATGAATTTCTTTCGAAATATTGGGGTTTCTGCTCAACACTTAAAGACAAGAGATATACGTAGGAACTCACTTTGTAACATAATTTGAGATTCCACGATTTTCTATTAGTTGGACAAGAATTTGTATGTATAAATTTATAGTGTGGGGATGTCAACATAAATATGGACTCGCGTGTCTGTGTGTGTACACTGAGAAAAAAATGTATGTGGCGTACGTAAAATCATATTTTACATGTGTAAATTATGTAGTTTTTGGATTTAACGTACAGCAAGCGTATAACTGAAAAAGTATATTTTATACTTACTTTCCGGATAAGTGTTCCGAAGAAGCGTACTTTCCATACGAACAAAAAACTCTATATAGACGTCCAGGATCTCAATTACAGATGGAAGTATGCAACATATAGTTGACGTAGGTAATATACATACGTATATAACATCCGGAAGACTGTAAGATGTCAGACATCGCGCAACGGCATATTCTAACATCTAAGGGCAGTACATGCGTAGGATATAGATATGCTAAATACTGATTTGTGTAATAAACATAAAGATACCGTATATTTCTGCAATATGTCCCTGCCCGGACAACGGATTCTTCTCAGTGTATGTATGTATGTGTGTATGTTTTTGTGTGTTGTGTAAGCGTAACAACTCGATGTACAGTTTGTTTATTTTTAGCTTTCTTTACTTACACTTTCCGTGTTCTATTAATGTTTATTCTTCACTTTTACGAGTGAGGATCAGAAACTAAATTTACAAGGCATATATTTCTTGAGTTTCGTTTGTTATAAAGGAAGGAGGAGTATACGGTAATTTTACTACATGGAGTTGGCAACTGTGCAGAGTTTCAGCCACCCACCACATATGGCGCTAGTTGTAGGCAACACAAAAATAATGGCGACTCGTTTGGAAAACTGGTCTCGCGAAGAAATCCGCTTAGTTATTCGGTTTCTGTGGGTGAAACGTGTAACCGTGGCTGAAATTCACTGGTAGAGTTTACGGAGATACTTTAACGTCTCGTCAGCATGTCTCAGAGTGGTGACGAAAGTTTGCCGCTGGTAGAGATAACGTCACTGGCGAGCACCACGCTGTTGAAGCAGTTTTGCTGGGGCATTATCGACCACCCTCCCTCCAGCCTGGACCTCGCTCTAAGCGACTTTCACCTGTTCCCGCACTTGAAGGAGGATCTAGAAGGCCATCGTTTCGCTTCAGATGAGGAGGTGAAACACTTCGTGACAATGTGGCTGAACCCGAAAGGACAGGATTTTTACCAGAAGGGAATCTTCAAACTCATCCCACGATGCGACAAGTGCCTTAACCGGTATGGAAACCGGTATAACGTAATGTATATATATATATATTATCTGTTGGCTGTATTGGTTGTATGAAATTATATATACACATTTCACTGCAGGCTTTGTAACGTTACTTTCTGATCACCTCTAGTATGTACGATTCTTTCATATACTAAAACTTACATAATATTATAGTGGGGAACGTAATAAGTTAATTATCTGTGGCCTTAAACTCGCGATGTAATAAAACGCGTTAATAAATCACTAGATCGCCTGTTTAGTGCAACAATCTGTTTGCCGAGCTAGAAAAACACTCAGAAACATCAGGATTGAAAACATATGATTCATCATCTCTTTCGTACTATCTTTGAACACCGTTTGCAACACGATCAACTGTATTGTTGTGCGTGTTTGCTACTCGAATGTGTGAAACGTCTTTCTCAAAATATTTTAAAAGACTGGGTGACAAGTCGCAATGACTGCAGCTGATAAGTTCCAATACATCGTAGGGAGAGAAATAGAAAAAGCAGATAGTTGAGATAAAAAATATTTCAGTACCATGTGACTTAGATAATAATGCTCCTTCAGATTGAATATTATCAGTTCCCGGCGGGAGCTCATGTGGTTCGGGTTCCATATTAATCAATAGGTCCACATCTCATATAACCTCACTGCTGAACGGGACGTTAAACTCAAAAACAAACAAATCAATATTATCAGTATTCTCAAAAGGTAAAATAGGTGATACAGAACGTTTTGCTTCGAGTAATTGATACAGTGGTAGAGATAGTTGGAAAATTCAGTTTCTCGTAATGCAGCGTTTTGTTCTGCTTGTAGAATTTTTAAACCATTTTCATACGCTGCATTTACTTTGACTAGGTACAGGAATTGGAAACCAGGCCCTCATTCACAGAGAATCCACCAGTTCCGTACCCGCTAATCTTCGTAACTCTACTAATATTTGTACGTTTTCTAATTATATTTTTTAACAGAGAAATGATTCACAATGTCTAAAGATTTTACACCTTCGTTTCCTTATAGTAATAGTCTAGTTCCTTCAGATTTTTTGAGAATATAAACAGCAATAACTATCAATAACTTATCATCTTTTCGGGTCCAGTATAACACAAGCTTAATATTACATAAACGTATTGAACGCCTCAGCGGCGCAAATCTGTCTTCAACATTGGGTAGGGCAGGTAAGACCGTTCTCATATATATAAAATGGTCAAAATACTTACGAAATTGAAAAACAGTGCTGTGGAAGATCAGGGGAACAGGGTTGTCTTCAATATTGGGAGACGGGCAGATTTGAGGCTTATTCTGGGGGGGGGCATCAATTTCATCTGTTTCCTTTGCGGCAACGGGACACAAGAAGTAATCACATTCCCCCCAAAACACACATTTCGAATCTGATTATTGGGGGCGACAGTCTCCC